>NC_090908.1:7626345-7969650 GCF_040956055.1 Brachionichthys hirsutus
AATCATGACTTTACAGGAAACGCAGTTCAAAATTACAAATTATATAAAAATGTAATATCGCTGGACATTTTCAATAAACCCAGAGTGATGCTTGTGTGAACAGTTCATGGAACGCGCATGCACACACACACACACACACACACACACACACACACACCTTTCTCCTATGCTGATTCCCGCTGAGCTCTCCCTGCTCCATTTTTATTTTCATCTGTCATTTTGGAGCATGTCAGTGTTTAACCGCCCACACACACACACACACACACACACACACACACACACACACACACACACACTCCCATATAAAGAAAGTCCAGGGCATCATTTTAAACAGACAAAACAAACAAAAACAAACTCACTTTGCCGTTACTGGAGCTCTTGGAGGCTGAACTGCCGCTTACCATCATGTGTGTGTTTGCGTTTTCAGGGGTGACACATCTACTCATGGCTGACAGGAATCATTTTGTAGTCCAGTCAAAGAGGGAATCCATCAAACCAGACGCTCCTTTCTCTGCAGGAGAGTTCACACAACACTTTAGGACGCTGCGGGGTTTCTTCCTCATGACTGCATCCCACATTTAGGCTGCTTATGGATTTTTAAATACAAGAATGTGGAGGCAACGGTTTAAAGTAAGGAGGTTTAACAATTTTAAGCTTGAAGTTGCACTTTCTTGATGAATTGGATGAGATGCTTGGCTGTTTAAATCCTCTAGGGAATGCAGTGATGAGATGTTCCTTAAAAAAAAAGGTCGCTACACTGCAGGATGAGACACAGACAGTGATAATTATTCAGCAATCACCAATTTGTTATGCGTCCTATGGGACTGAGCCAGGCCATCCTCATGCTTTATCAAAAATGTGCAGCATACAAATCACATCCTAAAGAAGAAACCTGGAGAAACAAAAGATTTAATCTACAAATAAATACAGTGAAAATGAATATATGGGATTTTGGTTTGCAGCCGCTTTGCTACATTCTGTTTCAACTCTCCTAAAATCCTTCAGGCAACATGTCCTTGGTGTGTCCTTCACACTATCCGTTTTAAAACGTGCACAGTTTTGTTCATTTTTCATGGTTTGGGGTTGCTGGCGATGAAATGTAAAAGTGGATCAAGGTGGAAATTGTTGTCACGCCTCCCACGTGTGGCTTTATGGGCCATGTGACACCGTGCAGACACAACGTACTGAGAATGACTTTTAATCGTGACGATAGATTCCACGAGTGCATGTGTGTGTGTATGTGTGTGTGTGTGTGTGTGTGTGTGTGCGTGTGTGTGCCTGTGTGTGTTTATGAACATAAATATGAGAACCTGTTCCGAAATTAAAATTCCACAGAGCATGTTTAACAATCCCATTGATGTCAAGGGGCATATAAAGCGCTATGCGTAAAAGTATTAGTGCAGTATTTATGTTAAGAAGTCCAAAAAACATGGCATGAAGGGGAGATTGGGAATAAAACGAACCAAGAGCCAAGAGAGATAATCCTGTTTCCTCGGTGGGTGTAAAATGCCAATGAGAACGATTCCTCAGAGACCGAGATGAACTGAACATGAACTAATGATGCAGATATAAGGAAGGATGGGGAGGGGGGGGGGGGGGCACCCTGATTTAAACACTGTTGTTTTCGACCTTTGGGGACACCCACGCCGTTTACCGCAATGTCACCGGCTGGTCTTCGTTGTCCATTTGAGCCCACGCCGGTTTGACACCGGTTCGAAATCCTCTTGAATGACATTGCATCACCTTTGGGAATTCACTGACAGCAACAGCCGTGTCTGCAGTGTCAAGTTTAATAGAACGGTAGTCTGCTCATTTAGGATGAGGGTGCCGGTGGACACCATCACCTTCTCACCAGAGCGCATTCAACATTACGCACGGGAAAACACGCGTGTGTGCACATACACATCTTCACAGATAACCTAGAAACACGTAAAAAAAAAAAAGCGCAAATCAAGGCAGCTCACTTACGGGGTGACCCTGGACTCCGCGGGCTCTTCCGTGCGCTCCATTGTGGAATCCCCGCTGAACGGAATCCTCAGATGCCGTGGTCGCAGTCCACGTCCCTGCAGATGTACCAAAGGATCACATAGAGGATGAGGAGGATGGCGAAGATGAAGAGCGCTACGAGGATGGCCTTGGTCACCGGAGAGATGAGCGAGTGCATGTCAAGAGCGGAGCCGGGCAGAGCGGCGTGGGGCTCCGCGTCCGTCCGTCCTCAGTCTGCCGTCTCTCTGGCTCTCACCGCTCCGCCGCTCTTGTAGCAACTGTTGAGGACGGTCCCCGGGGCTTTCTCGCGCGCGAACACACGCGCACACACACACGCACTTCACGCACGCGAATGTATCCCGGCGATCCAGGCGCGTAACGCGCGGGGGGGGGGGCTTCCCTTCGAGCGCGGCTGTCTGTCCCCGGATCCACTCTCTCGTCTCCAGCAGCCTGACGCGCACCAGACAGCGGAGTGAGAGCTGCCGCGGTTCGTTCAAAGAAAGCTGCATGGAAGTAAAGGGAATAAAGGAATCCGATTAAACTCAGCAGGTGGGCGTTACAGATTCAGAGAGACGTGCAAGTGGAGAAGTCCTAAATTGCGCTGCGATCAAACAGGTTGATTAGTATTCCTGTGTGCGTGCGTGCGTGACGGTTCGGCGTGACAGGCTATCGTCTAATCACGACCTTCGGCATCCCTTATTCTGTCAGCCGAAGGACTGATATAGGGCCTCCGCAACAGAAATCGATTTCTATTCACTTATCACACACGCTGAACATCACAACCATGACATATTGCTGTTTAATTATTCTAGGAGACTCATTTCAAATATTCAATCCTATTATATTGGCAGAATTCCGAGAATATGGCCTGATAATATTATGGGAAAGTGTTTTTAAGTGCAGTTTTGAGCTCGATATAAAGTATATGGCGACTAACTGAACGTCATTGATGAAAGAGTTTTCTTTGTAAAAGGGCTGTGCGATTTCAAGCAAAATAAATAAATAAAATAAAAACATAAAGCACCTTTATATCTTGCAGATGACAATACATTACACCTATATTTTAACCAGTAAATATGTTGCGTTTGGAAAATCTTAACATATTTAAGTTGCTAATTTAAAAATGCAAAGGAATGACTGATGTCAGACAATCAAGATGTGCTTATTTACGCTACCTTTATTGAAGTAGGTCAACAAACTAGCGGAAGAGAACCTTTTCTACAACAGCCCTCATGAGCGCGCTCTTTCTTACACGTCTATTCTGGCCACTAGATGGCGACAAATGTTTTTTGGGGGGGGCTTCATAAAACGTGATGGTGCGTTTGATTATTCCGCACACCGTCGGTACACTGTTGTCTTGTATAGCAATGACAGCTATACGGGCTTAAGACGCATAGCAGGTGAGAAAGAACTGTACAAATGTAATGGCCATTATGTCATTTCTGCACAACTGAGAGGTTTGTTCTTATTTGTCATAGTTACGAGCAAGCTAGCTAGCGAACGTTAGCATAACTAGCAGTGAATAACATTGTGGCCTATGGGGCAGGGTGACCGAGGAAGCTTGAAGCGCTAGCACAAAGTAGCTCTGCTGACAAGCTTGGTGTCGTGCGCAAAGGAAAGTGAGGTTTTTATCCGTCTGCGTCGTTTGTTGCTGAAAATGTTTCAAGACGCGTCCGATTTCATGAAGATGCTTTGACAACTCAAGTAGCAGCAACATAGACCAATGTTTGCTGTAAGTAGCTAGCTGGCTAGCGTCAAATAGGCCGTAGTCGTTAAAGCGTCAAATGCCTTGCAATTAAAATAGAACTTCCGGTTACCGCTTTCAGAATAAAGTGTGTAGCAATGCATCGGGTTTCAATGCGCGTGGAATTGCGTCATTTTATCTAGTGATAGCCCTGATATAATACCAAAATTGGCTTGGCACCATTGACGGGGGGGCAGTGAATGATCCCGTACGAGTTTCTAGAGATTATGCGTCTCTTGTGTTTGCCTTTTCAGGTCGATGTTGTGAATGAGCTCTAATTTTGAAGGACAATGAAACTCTCTGTTTTTCTCCATCCGTTGTTGTGAAAACGATGTGACGAGAGGCTAGCTAGTTGGCTAGCAAGAGAATTAACCCACTTTACCCAAGTGGCACAGTGAGTGTGTTTACGCATGGGAAGACGCTGTTTTTGTGAGAAACCGTGACAGCGACTCACTTCCGCGTGGACCTGTCTCCTGGGTCAGTATATATATACACACATATATTACAGACCGTTTATCAAAGGGCCCACAACTATCACGTTAGCTTGTGTTGCTGCTATAAGTGATTGCTGATGATCGAAGTTGCGCCAGGTTTTGTTGAAGTGAAACGGCAATACAGTCAAATGTATAATACTTATTGGTTTTGTAACTACTTTGAGTTCCCGGAAATGTGTTTTTGTCAATCTATCGTGACATTCAGGCGTCTTTGACAGAAATGAAAACAGTCTAGGCTAATGATGTAAGTCACACTAACTTTATATGTGCCAACCGATATTTGAACGAAATGACTTTATTCTGCATGTTTTAAAACTCCGTGATTGTTAAAAAAAAAAAAAAAAAAGGGCGCGTTGTGTCTGTAAAGTTGCGACTTTTAAAGTCTCTGAAGCCTTTGTTGCATTTTGGACCACTCTGACGTGTGTAGCCGAAACCATATCAGGGAAGCAACTGTTGACCCAGTTTCAGAAGCCGACTCCATCATAAGGAGAGACGTTGTTTGGGGACAGAGATATGGCATTAGGTGGGATCATAAATCTCATTTTTTTAATATGATCAAATCATATTCTAAGCGTAAGGGTCACCATTTATCAGTTATTATATTTACAATGAACTATTTCATAGGGTTGTAGAAACTCGTGTCGTCAGACGGCGGCTAGATTTGTTTACTTGTTCTTCTCACAGTTTTAATATAAAGTGACCTTTGCTCAGATTAAAATAATAACTAACCACCAAAAGCTTATAAAATAATCTCAGGTGCATACATGTTGGTGAATTAACAGTGGAAATATGCTCTAGACTTATGTGGCCCCTTCTGATCTCACAAGTGCCCTCGCATAATGCCAAAGCTAAAGTACACGTGTAATATTTATCTCTACATTTCTTTCTCTTTACAGGTTAACAAACTACTCTATGTAAGATGAATACCGAGGACAGACTGGAGGGTCTGCTGCTGAAGTGCGGCGGTGGAGGAATGGATGGAGGAGGCAGAGTCGGGCTGGTCGGTGGAGGGATGGATGGAGGAGGCAGAGTTGGGCTGGTCGGTGGAGGGATGGATGGAGGAGGCAGAGTCGGGCTGGTCGGTGGAGGAATGGATGGAGGAGGCAGAGTCGGGCTGGTCGGTGGAGGCGGGCTGGTGGTAATGACCCTGGGGGAACGGTCCTTGGCAAACCACCCTCTGTTGGCCGAGGACGACGATGACGAAGACCAAGATGAGGACCTGACTGGGAGCTCATTGGTTACACACGATCTAGTCCCTCCAGAGCAACTTATGATGCAAGAGGAGATGACAAAGAATGGCGGCGGAGGAGGAGGAGAGGAGGAAGGAGGCGAGGTGGGAGTCCATTTCCCCCTAAAACTCACCAATAAATTGCCCTGCTTGCTTCATATGCCAGTGAGTTCATGCCGATCGAGATGATAATCCACGTACTGATGAGATTATGTGTGAATATTGCACACAGTCTCCACATTATCAGACTTGCATTCAGTCAAAAAGTCAGGAGCCCTTAAAGCACGAATGCCATTAGCAGAATAAACTTTGCATTTTCTAACAGAAGAATAACGATTAGGGATTCAGCAGCGCTACTGTTTGTCAGACCAAGAGCAAGTTCTGCCATTCCGGTTCTCGCCGATACTCTGTGTGTACCGGTTAGTTTATTTATTAATAATATAAGTCTTGTTTCATTTTTGTTCCCATCAGACAAATGTTTTACAGCATGTTGTGTCAGATTTCAGAGTTAACCTGTTCTTTTCTGAGCAAACGCGGCGCAGCTGCCACATCTCATTTACCACTGCAGCAACACTGAGTAACGCAAGGCAGGCTGGGAAGGTCAGCGGCACGGCTGACCTTGACTTTTGGCTTTTGCATTGTTCCACAGCAAAACCTGAACGGAACCTTTCAGAATGTGTCTGTTGCTGGTCTAGTATGTAAACTCCCAAAACTGCTTTACATGGAGGATCGATGAGTAAAATACTCAATCCGATACACAGTTCAACTGATCAGAGACTGAAATGCCTTTCAAATGGCAGCTGATGCTCTTTTTCACAGAATTGTGCCGTTTAGTTCAGCAGAGTTTGGCGTCCGTTTTTACATTTGTCATCAGGCATTAAAATAGTCCCACACTGCCGACATTGTTTTTCCTCCACGACTAACGGAAGTCATTTATTGTTTAAGAGTGCGTAAGTGCTTGAAAGAATTATTTCCTTGATTGAAATATTGCAACATCATTTCAAATGTCTGATAAAAGATCTGCAGATGCTGAAAGTTGTTATTTCTCATCATATTTTAGGCTTTCTAGGATCTATAATCTAGGATTATTGCCCTGTTCTGATAAACTGCTGCCTTGCGAGTCTTGAAGGGACTTTCACTCCTGCTCTGTGTCTTTTACAGTTGAGCATCAAGCAGGAAATGAAACTGTCTGAGCCGCAGATCCAGATAAAGAAGGATAAAAAGGGAGCGAAGGACCTGATGGCGTGTCCCAAGAAGAAAAAAAGGAAGCAACATTCACCAGCAAAGGTACAAAGTTAGTTATTCCATAAAAATCCAGGATTTTAAATGATTTGTCACGAGTGAGAGATAACTGCGAGAGATTACTGTGTATGTTTTAATTCGTTTTGTCTTTCTAGATTCTGAGCATCAACGATGATGGATCGTTGGGTGTACAAAATCCCAAGTGTCACGTCTGCGTTCATTGCAACGCTGCCTTCAGGACCAACTACCATCTGCAGAGGCACGTCTTCATTCACACCGGTATGAAGTTCTCAAACTGTTGCGCCGTAATTTGTCTTTCTTTGAAACGCAGCGAATGATGGTTGTTATGTTATACACTGAGAGTTTGAGTTTATTAACCACGCTCCAGGTGAGAAGCCATTTCAGTGCAGCCAGTGTGATATGCGCTTCATTCAGAAATATCTGCTCCAGAGACACGAGAAAATCCACACTGGTAAGCGGAGGATGAGAAGGTCAACATGCACGAAGGATTTACTTGTTATTTTAGTCTAAAGGGTCACATTTTTCCTTTTTTCCTTTTATTTTTTTTACGTTACTGTTCAGGTGAAAAGCCTTTTCGTTGCGATGAGTGTGGGATGAGGTTCATCCAGAAGTATCACATGGAGAGACACAAGAGGACTCACAGTGGCGAGAAGCCTTACCAGTGCGATTACTGTCACCAGGTAGGCTGGCTGGGGGGGTGAAATAATGTTTGTGGGGGCAACCAGACAATTGAACTTAATGACAGGAAATGGAAATGAAAGACAATCATAAGATAATAGTTCATCTCAGCTTTGTGCATAAAAAAAACCCAAATAATTATTGAGAGAGAGAGATCAGTGTAGATTTTGCATACGAGTACCATTAATAATAAATAACAATGAAGTTCTATTCATTAGAGGAATTGGAAGAACGTTGGAATTCATTGTTTCCGTTGCTTCATTAAAGGTGCGTCGCTGCTTTTGGTGTTTACTACTGGTAGAATAAGATGCTGTGTTTTGTCCTTCTGTCCATAGTACTTCTCCAGAACGGACCGGGTTTTAAAGCACAGACGAATGTGTCACGAAAACAGAGAGAGAAAGACCAGCAGGACAGCCGTCAAAGCTGGGCCTGCGCGTGGAACGGACTCTTCGGGCCTCCCCTTCCTCGCTAAGGAGTGTTCGTTACCGAAGAAAAAGCGGCAAACATTTGCGGACAAGATTTTGGGCGCTTCCGCCGCTGCCCAGACGGACGGATGCATCGCAGCTGTTGTCGAAGAGGCAGAGGAAAAAGACGAGCAGAGGCAGAATCCTCTCTGTGCTGCGCCCTCCAAAGTCAAGCATGAGTTTGTGATTGGAGACTATTCGGTGGAACTTGCTGAAGAAACGGCTGCCGAGCGGCACGATGGAGACCTTTCGTCAGAAGACACGACGCCACACAGACTCGTCCTGAAGAAAGTCCCCAGGAGGAGTCTGAAACAGTCCAGCGAACAAACTCCTCCTTCCTGCCTGTCCGCTTTGTCCTCCTTTGAGGACACTGCTAAAGTCACACAGTACACCTTTGAAATTGTGGACAAGCAAGGCCCTTTAGATGCGGGAGGCCACACTGCGCTGGAGTCGGTTGAAAGTCTTCAAGGCGGAGCAGCGAAGCCAGCGGCCAACAGCACAAACTACGACGACGCCATGCAGTTCCTCAAGAAGAAACGGTACCTTCAGGCGGCGGTGACCAACACGAGCCGGGACTACAGCAGCGCTTCCTCTCAGGCTCCCGGTGCGCAAACCGCTGCGTCGGCCGTCATCGACGAGACTGTCCCTGCCACCATTCTGGAGCCTCAGCCAATCAACGCAGAGATCAAGGTGACGCACGACAAGAATGTGCTGCCAGACGAAGTCCTGCAGACGCTGCTGGACCACTACTCTAACAAAACCAACGGGCAGTCGGACATTTCCTTCAGTGTGGCCGACGCGGAGGTGACGTCCAGCATTTCCATCAACTCCTCTGACGTGTCGGACGGCGGCCAAGTCGAAGGCCTCGCCGCCGCCAGTGCCCAGGCTCAGCCGGCGCCTGAGAAGGTGAGCCTTCTGCAGGAATACTCCAAGTTTCTCCAGCAAGCCCTGGAGAGGACCAGCCAGAACGACAGCTATCTGACCAGCCAGAGCCTCAGCTTGGTCTCCGAAAGCCCGCCCTTAGCCGGGCAGCCGCTGTTCTCCACTGAGAAGCAGTTTCCGTCCCCCAGTCGGTTCAAATCGGGGATGAGCTCGCCGCTGAGGCCAACCGTGGAGAAGCCTCACTTTGGATTACTGGTGGGAGACTCCCAGCTCTCCTTTTCGTTTTCAGGAGACGAGACCACCCCTCCGTCTGAAGTGTCTCCGGCGGAGGAGGAGTTTCTGGAGCAGGTCTCGCCCTCCAAAAAGACAGACTCTCCACAAGGCGTACTGCAGACGTTTCAGATAAGCTCCTTTGATCAGAACTTCAAAGCTCATTTCCAGGCGTCGAGGTCTGGATCCTCCTCGCAATTTACTGTTGCCAATGGACAATTAGGTCTTCGAGGACACAGCACAGACTTCTCAGAGTTCCCTTTGGTCAGAGTGACCGAGTCCAGGTCGCAAATGAATTCCTCTCCCGATGTTTCATCGAGTGAAACCTTTGGGTGAGGGTTCGCGTTGGGTTCTTTTTCTTTTCAGAATTTTTAGCAGCACTTTATCTCGTGTCTCTTGTTTTGCCAAACGAGTCTCACTGCAGCGTTGTGCTCAAAATACTTTATTGTGATGCATATTAATAATGATTTGTTATATTAAGGGCAACCTCGGAAAATCGATAGGTAATGAAAACATTTCCCTTTTTGAGAAAAAGATTGTAATTGGGTATGGCTACATTCATTATTATTATACATACATTGAGGGATTTAGCAACCAAAGTCTAAAGAAAGAGATGAAATACTTTTTGCTACCATTGCCGTCGAGTTTACCTTTTACGCTCTCTCTGTTTCTTGCACAACAAATCATCGCTATAATCACTCTTGCTGCTTAATGCAAAATTTCCTCTTATTTTAATGCTCCTTCTGCATTACGTCCTTTACTCCTGTTAAATGTTGTGTCCTGAAATAAGAGATTAAATCACAATTGATTTTTCACTTTACTTTATATAAAATAATGTTTATCTCAATCATTAGATGAAGTCAAATTATAAGAAATTATTGTTCACTTTGTGTAACATTGTGTGGATTAAGGTACTCTTTGGTACTGATTTGAGTCTAGTGCAGCACATTTGGCTATATGATAAAGAGACTGGGAGTTAAAAACAAGTTTCCCATCACCCCCCCCCCAAAAAAAAAAAAGATTTGGGTATGAGGTACCTGCATATATATAATATTTGCAGGATAATTCTTATTGTCTTTTAGATGCATAGTTGCGTTGTAGTGAAATTACTTAATAGGATTGTGCAGATTATTTGCACAATTTGCACATTTTTCACTACAGGGAATGCACTTTCAAAGTGCAGTCATTTAAAAGGCAACTTTATGTTCAATTAACTTTCTGAAAGTGACCTGTCAGTGAAAAACTTGTCTGTTCATATTTGGGGGTCTTTTGAACTAGAGATGATTCTCTTTGCTTTTGTCACATTAATGTAGCTCTTGCAGATGCAGTTTTATAGAACGTAAATTATTTCTCTTCTTGGAAGACGCACAGGTTGGGGGGGTTTAACGATGGGCTTCGACCCCCCTTGTATTGATTGAAATGAGTTTTATTGTGGCTATATCATTAAAGATGGGACGTGGGGAAATTGGCGGCTTTCCAGATTTAGTTTTGCATCTGTCTTTTCTTATATTCTAGTCTTTTCTTTACTCATTCCTCTGTATGTATGTCTAGCACTCTAAGGCTAATTCCACCTGCACAACAAAATGCATAAGCAATAAGAATGTTCAGTCTGTGAACTGTTGGAAACCTGCAAGCGATTTCATGTTGTCCAACATCTTAAGCATATTGTAAAACAAAACAAAAAAACAGCCAAGTCTAATTCTCAAAGTTTAACCTGCTGTTTGAAGGAAATGTCATTTTCACTGATTTGCGCTGCAGTTTGTGACAGGAATGCAGAATCGTCGTTTTGATCATTCTTACCTATTTGTTAGAATGCAGCCGTGAATCAAATCTGTCGGGCGCTTTGTAGAAGAAAAGGCAAACCGGTTGAGCTCTCTTCTGTTCTTCGTCGCAATGTTAATTGATTTTCTTGTGATGTCTTCGATGCTATTGTGTTACGCACGGTTCCCGTATGCGCCATCAAATCAAAATGATGCTAGCCTTCCCTCTTGTTACGATTCTACTGACTATCAGGGACAGACGGCTTTATTTATCCTCGATCATTCCCACTAGCATCTATAGGAAACATTCAGCTGTAAATACATTGTATATTTTTATGCTCTGATAAGTACTGTTAGATTTTTGTGTCAATAGAATGACTATTCTTGTGCAAGAGACACTTTTTTGTCAGTGTTTGGCACGTTAATTAGTTTCCCAGCATTTATTACATTCAAAGATAAACCCGTTCACTTTTTTTTTAAATATATCTCGCTACCGCTCCTAATTGATGATTGGTTTATGTCAATTCTCTTCTTAGTTTAATGCAATTGAGTACTCATGGGTTTTACTGTGTTACTGTTGCTGGTAATGTTCATTTGGCTTTAAATACTCCGCCTGTGAACTATTTTAGTTGGTTAGCTTTTGGGTTCAACTGCATCAATTCAAGCATATTATTATTTAAATGCTCATTAAATCTTAAGTATTCCAGTAACGACGCCTTTTACTGTAACCACTTATTGAAAGCACAGTGCAGATGAGTTATTTCTTCTATGGTCATTCGCATCCCATGAATAACATCAGTATAATGCTCTGTTTTTTGTTTTTTTTTATTCCTTTTAATTACTGTCAGCAACCTGGCCATAAGTGTCCTTGTATAAGCTAGATTTGTTTTATGTAAAAAAGAAAAGAAAGAAAAAACGAATTCTGAACTTTTTGAGAAACTATTTTTGAAACATGACATGTACAGCACTGATATGTATCGTATATCATATGCATTCTCTATCCGCTGCCCTCGTTTATCTCTGTACAAGTTGTTCGTGTCAAGATCTTTCAAATACAGGCGTAAATCTTGAGTCTGAACTTTGGATTTTTTCATACTTTCAATGAAATTGATGAAGCCCTACTGCGCTGCTGTAAGGTTTATTTCAAGTTAGACAGTAAGGTTTATTTGCATGGTTTTCTAACTTGTTGGGTCAAGTGAACTTCTTTTATGAATAATCGTAGCTGAATAATTTCAGTCAAGTAACCCATAAGATTAGAATTTTACAATATATTATGATTTGTAAACTATGATTAAATTGTTGTTTTGATTGTTGTGTGTCATGTCCTTATAAATAAAATAATTCACAGTACGTGACTTGGATTGTTTGGAGTTTTTATATACTCTATATATATATATCCAATCCAATCCTCTTTCTTTATATAGCACATTTCAAAACAGAGTTGAAACCAAAGTGCTGTACAAATACTTTTTGTACATTCAAAAACCATCGCCATTGATAATTGACCTGCTTTTGTTCCTGCTTTTGGGATCGAGTTACCTACCGTATATATAATATCTTGAGGTTTACATGTTTATTTTTACAACAGGCCAGGTACAAAATACGGAAATGCCTCTGGAAATCCTCAAGTTACCTGGAATCAGGTAAACTTAGGTGATTTGCAGTTGTTTTTTTTACAGTCCAGGATTTATGTAATTGTGGACAGCCTTATGGTTGGAAGCCTAATCTCCTGTCCCATATAAGAATCCAGAGGACAACCTTTAATCATCAGTCAGTCCAATGCAAGGCTTGCCAAAACCAACACAGGATCCCAGTGCGAAGCGGCAACACACCCAGTGGGAGCATATCAGATGTTACCTGGTGGCGCTTCCACGAGCCGCCTTGTTGGTAGCTGAGGAACGAGGCAGGATGGTTTAGTGAACGCAGCGTTTTAATAGCAGGCTTTTCCTCTTTCTTCAAGCACTGCCTGAAAAGGGACTCTTTGGAAGGTAGGCTCAACTCATTCAGTTTCATGAACGGAAACACTGAATGTCCTTTAGAAACGTGTAAGTTTGAGGATTTTTTTTAATTTGTGTTTTGACTGTTGAAATACTTACTTTGAAAAAAGTACATGCCTTTCCTTTCATTCTCTTGTAAAAAAAAAAAAAAAACCATTAATAACTACTTTTTTTTTACACAGACGCGAATAACGCACCGATTCAAAGCGTAATAAGTAACGTGTGAATATGTTTTATTTAGATTTAGGTAAAACTGTTTCTGTCACTACAGCCTCCGGGGGGAGTGACGTCAGAGGCGCGTGTATCCGGGTGATCTGCAGCTGCACCTGCTGAAACCGGATACGCTGTTTCAAAACAAACTCAACGGAGCAAACCTTTTGATGGATTGATTTTTTTTCTTTTTTTATATGTTGCGTGTTTTGCTTTCGACCAATGATTCACTTTGAGTCAACAGGACTCACGAGTGATTATATACGCCTGCAGGTTGCAATGGAAACCCTGCCAGCAGGGGGCGATGAAGCAGGACTGCTGAAGAGGGGAATGCCTGACACCAACACACTGTCAGATGTCCATGATCTGTTCCATGAAGAGGCACAGGTAGGCTGCTCGGAAAAATATAATGTCGTCCATTGTTACATCCAGGCATCAATTACAGATTTGATCATCTATTGGGATTAATATGTCAGTTTATATAGCCATCAGCATTCCTGTGCTTCTGACATTATTCTTCTCGCACCTTTTTGTTTGTTTGTTTGTTTGTTTGTTTGGACCAACCAAAACTAGACAGCACTCAGAGTGCAGATTAATGAAGATCAGTGTCACCATGATCGTTTGACCCTCATAATGAGACTCACTTATGCATGCATTACAAAGAAATATCTAGCATCTTCAGATAAACCCGTTCTTTGATTTGTGTGTTTCTGTTTGAGCAGGGCTTGCAGCAGTCCAACCAGCCGTGGTGGAAGATCAAGCTGTTCGTGTGGGAGCCGGTGCTCTTTGGCACCTGGGACGGAGTTTTCACCACGTGCATGATCAACATCTTTGGCGTGGTGCTCTTCCTACGTACCGGCTTCCTGGTGGTTAGTGTGCTTACATCGTTTCTCTCTGTCTGCTTCAAATCACTTTTCTCTTTTACATATTTACTCTTTTTCGATGTTCTGGCATATCAAATCCAAATGTTTCAATGGAATAAGAAAGTTGAACAAATCTTTTCATTGAGGAGGCAAAAAAAAAAAACTTCAAGGATCAGAATTATTTTACATATTGTCCAAAACCAGGAAGATATCTGAAAGTGTTAAAGTATGCAGCCTTCTGCATAATTGTATGAGTGACATCAAAGACACATTTATTACAGTGAAAATGTGACAAAATAAAGAAGGTTAAAAAATATGAATAATCACTGAACTCACTTCTACACAGTGCAATATCTGGTAATGACACTTTGTTTTGCACGCCTCGTACAGCTTTGAAGGTTTATTTTTAGCTACATCTGTCATTATGCATGCATCGTCCTGTCCTTTGATTCCCAACACTCAAATGTGCATGTCATCACAGGACATGTAGGTGCAAAGACGCTGCGATCCTAATTTGCAACATCCGTTTGGTTTGAATTTGACAGGTAAAACAACGTTTGTCGTGTGGACGACAGGATTTCCTCTCCAGAGTGAGATGTTTCCTTATTGCATCAAGCAGATTATTAATGCTTCCCCCCCGGTTCACTGGATCTAACCTCACTAGAACCTCTTTCAAACACATGCATCATTTCAGAGAGTCGAAAAACACAAATGGATTTGAGAAAGAGAAATGTACAACTTGTTTAATGTTTAATAATCAGAATCAGAATCAGAAGTAGTTTATTGCCATTGTCAGTGAGTGTTCACTGACTAGGAACGTTTCTCGGTGAAGTCGTGCTACATCTAACAGTAATGACAAAATACAAAAACCATGCAAGTACAGACACATCAGCAGCAGCAGGAGTGGATACACAGATGTGTACTAGCAGCAGTAAACTAGCGTAGTCGGTTTAATCCAGACCAAGAGAACCAGCCTACAAGTGTCAATGCGCCCTTTTGTGTTGCCTTTGTCTTTCGACATCGTCCAGGGAAACACGGGCGTGCTGCTCGGGATGCTGCTGGTCTCCCTGGTTGTGGTGGTCGCCGTGGTGACGGTGATGTCAGGAATTGGAGTGAATGCACACTGTGGCATTGGCAGTGGAGGAATCTACTCTATGATCTCCACCGTCCTGGGGGGCAGGATGGGCGGCACCGTGGGCCTCCTTTACGTGTTTGGGCAGGTGAGTAGGAAATCTGAGTGACGATCTTTGTTTGCAGTACATTTGAAAGGTTTGACACAGAGCCGCTTCACGGCCTTTCAGTGCGTGGCCGGAGCCATGTACATCACGGGCTTCTCCGAGTCGGTGGCGTTGGTGCTGCGGCTGCAGTCTCAGTGGGCGGTGCGCGGCGTGTCGGCGGCTGTGCTTCTGGCGCTGGCTGGGATCAACCTGGCGGGGGTCAAGTGGATTGTACGACTCCAGCTGGTGCTGCTTGCTGTTCTGGCCGTCTCCACCCTGGACTTTGTTGTTGGAACCTTCACGCACCTTGACCCAAGTATGTGTATTTACAAGTTAAAATAATCCTCAAATTATTCTGTCCTTGTTCCTGCTTCCAGATAAATATTCCTCTTTTAGAACTAAAATTCCTTCTCAGTTGGAAATTTGAACATCATTTTTTTTTAGAACAGAGTATGGTGAATAGTAGTAAACGTGGTACTTGTAATTAGATGCATGCATATTCCTGTTATATTGAACTAATATCACAGAAGGCGTCAACACTGGTTGTCTCCCGGAGGGAGTTTGAGGGTTCTGTACTCTTTATTTCTGCCCGACATGCCGGAACATGCATAAAGGCATAACTGCAGGTTAGCTCTTCCTAGAGGACCACACCAATTTGGACAGAGACATCAGATGTTGTGTCTCTACTATTTTTGTTGTCATGACCTTAGTGTTCCTGTAACACTGGAGTCACTTCGGCTTTCATCTTCCACATCTGTCATCCTCGTGGAGGATTCTTCCAGACTTTGAGTGGGAGCCGTTGTACATTATGTGGATTTGTGTGTCCTAAAATCCATGGTCTGTCTCCTTGTGGGGGCGTTCAACTATTCCAGGAGGATATCTTGGTGATGGGTAGAGAATATATGTTTAAGGGCCATGGCTGGTATTTGTAGCTATCCTCCATGTTTGCTATTTGTTAAAATAAGTTCTTTATGACGTCTGTCAGTGTGCTGAGGTTCGTGCAAGCCACTCAAATGTGTGCAAAAATTAAACCTTGTTTTCAACATAATTATTTTTTTAATATAATTATTAAATGGCTCCTGTTGTTTTTATTAATGATGATGTATTGAGCCGGTTGAATTTAGTTCTCGAATACTGACCAAAATGTCGAATGCCTATTTGGGCCACTAGGTGCCGCTGTTGTATTATCGAATACAACCAGTTTCTGTCTTTGCATTTACTTGTTTGAAAAACTGGTGTTTGTGTATCCTGCTATATGATATATATATTTCATCAATGCCAGTCGTCTCTGTGTTTTTAATAGCCTGTTCGCTCTCCAATGAGGAGTTCATTTGTCCTCAGTGTGTGGCTGTTTTTGTCAGAAACTGCAGTTCTTTTTTCCTTCTCCTTGTGGTGTTGTGTTTATTGAGGTTTTTTTTTTTCTTTTGTAGTGAGGAAATGTCTTTTTTGAATAGATTGTCTCCTTTTGCTGCCCTTCAGGAAGTCCTTCCCCACATTTCCTGTTCTCGCTGATTATCAACGTCCTGCCCAGTGAGGAGCGAAGTGTTCCAGAAATCAAGCCATTCTCTATGTGAATAGGAAATTATACTGTCGGCACAAATTTGGCACTACCCTTTAGACAAAAAATAATTCTCACTCACTGTACATTAATATAGACAATACATCACATAGTGAATTACCCTATTTTATAACGTTTGCCTGCAAATCACAAACTAATTATAAGCACCTACCCTTTGTAGCAGGCCAGTTTAAATTCCTAAAGAAAATCTGTGCGAGTCAACATAAATTGCTACTTCAGTTGTTTCCAAGTAAGAAAGAACTGCAGTGTGTGGTAGCGGTGATCTCATGGGAGGAACCCACTAGCCGCCTGACAGTTCAGGTTAGCCTTCGTTCACTGAACTCCAAGGCCCCACCTGAAGCCCCAGTGATAAAAACAAAAACATGTATCCAGTGTGCACATGGAAAAACTGTGTGTCACCATGGTTCACATATATTTTAAGCAAACATATCAGTCATTCTGTGGTTCTTGCTTTTCATGTGTTACATTGTTATTTTTTGATTACCTTTGCATGGTGTGGCTGAGACAGAAAGTAAGAGATAAAAATAACATGTTTCAACCTTGAACCGAGAAGAATTTCATGAATTGGACGTCGTGAGGGAGGACGTGAGAGTGGCTGGTGTTGGGGAGGACGATGCGAAGGACAGGGTGAAGTGGAGAAGGTTGATTTGCTGTGGCGACCCCTCACGAGACAAGCCGAAAGGAAAAGAAGAAGAGGAAGATTTCAGTTTCAGCTTTGATTGTTGTAGTACTCAAATGCAAAACCGAGTGAATGTGGTGCTCAAATGAAATACAATCTGCCATTCTCTGAAGCCTATTCCCCACAGAACACAAACCACTGATGTGGGCCTGGGGTTCAGGGTGTTGACCAGACTCACCCACATTTTTGGAAAATGACAAATGGTGAATGCCAGAACTGCGATTGGAGGCCCGCTGCTGCTTGCCTGCTACGCTGTCTCTCCCTGTGATCCACTTCTCAGTCATCCCAGTGGGATATGCCCTACCTTTCCGACTTTGCAGCTTGTCCTGTCATTCATGCCAGCAGTTTAAACTGGTTAGTGTGGGAGATCAGTCAGCTGGTGCAAGAGGCCTCGGATATAAACGGACTACACAATCCAACCTATATGAGAGGAAGGCTTAGCCCTATGCTATCTATATAGCCGCTGCTCTGACAAAAACACACAAGAATCACCACGCAGTAATGGCATCATCCATCCATTACGTTGATGGATGATGCCGCTTTGCTACCAACAGTACAACAATGCATCTGTGCAAAATCTGTGTGTTCTCTCCATGTCTGCGTGGGTTTCCTCCGGGTCCTCCGGTTTCCTCCCACCTCCAAAATCATGCACTTTAGGTGAATTGATTACTCTGAATTGTCCATAGTGCATGTGTGTGTGTGCGTGAGTGGTTGTCTGTATCTGTGTGGCCCCGCGATGCACTGGCGCCGCGTCCCAGGCGTTCCCCCACCTCTCGCCCATAGCAAGCTGCGTTAGACTCCAGCAACAGCCGTGACCCGCAAAGCGGAAAAGCGGCTGTAGAAGAAAATGAATGGATGGGAAAAGACCCAACATGCCTTATTAAAGAAAGTAAAAATCGAATAATTGCTGCATCCGTCCCTTTGATCACTTAACAGAATATGTTAAATCTCCCATAGTCTTCTATGTCCATCGTGTTTAGAAGTAGCTGGGGCTCCTAATTGTGGCTAACCCATAGGAGCACTGCGTGAGGGAGCAGACGATGTTAATGGGAAGGGGGTAGCCTTGGACAAAGGTTCTGCTTGTAAGAACATTTATTTGGCGTTTTGGTCCACAGCTGTTGCGATCAAATACTCCGCTCATATAGCCGAATGATGAATTGTTTTCATAAATAGTTTTTGGCTCATGAACATGTGAACGCCCTCCAATGAATGGAGTCCGGCATGGCTGGATGTTGACGTGTAATGTTGTAATATGGGTGGGGAGCCTTTGGTGCAGACATAGACACTGACGGCCCCGAGTTTTTTAGATTCGGATTGTTTGGACAGAGGGCGTTCTCACGGGGTCACAGAGTGAACAAGAGTTTGGCCTCCCAATCCAATTTGATGTTAGCTTTCCATGTCTCGCTAAATTGCAGAACATGTGCACTTGATTTTAATTTACATGCAAACCTTTTTGATTTTGGGGTTTGTTTAAAACATTACAATGTCAGCATTCTCACTCTCTCTATTTTCCGCTTCCTCTTTTCTCTCTCTCTCTCTCTCTCTCTCTCTCTCACCCACTCTCATTCTTTCTCTAAAACTTGGAAGCTGCTGAGCTTCTGAAATGGGTGGTGACTTCCTTTTGGATAAACATGTCATTAATCTGAGAGAACACATTCTTTCCCATCGTAAGATAACCAAAGGGGAAATGTCCGGTGTTGCAGCGCCGGCAAGCCCTCCAGATTGTGCGGTTTATGGGCCCCACCAAAGCAGAACAAGCTCTTCCCCTGGAAGAGTATCTGTATTCAACAAATATATCCAGTCTACATCTTGTCCTTACTTTGAACTGCATTTCTGGCAATAGTTAGATGCAAACCAGACCCTTCTTTTTTTAGCTGCAGAGCACAGAAATGTAAAGCGTCCTATTTGGGCCGCCTTTGTTCGTTTATCAGCGTTTTATAAGCATGTAGGAACCCTGCACTGTAATTATGACGGATTCCATGCCTTGTTTTTCAAACCTTTATGCTGTTTGAGCACCTGGTGTCTGGCTCTCTCGGCCATGCATCGGAAAATCCCTTTGTGCCGACCCGATCTGTTGACTTTTCCAATTAGTCTCAACTTCTCCAGGAGGCGTATTGAGAAAAAGCGCGGCAATAACTATGTAGGGACAAATTCAATTACCAAAATACTAACGAAGAACAGGAAAACATTGCATCTATGATCTCTTCAACAACCGATGGCGATGCAGTCAAACTCCACAATAGAGCAACCAACATACAGTCCAGCACTATATTTATTGTGTGTGTATATATATATATATTTATTGGGCGGGGGGGGAAGTAACTTCTTATGAAGGATTTTTATTTCATTGGAACATTATTATGGATGAGGAAATTTTGATGAATTGCTAATCTAAAGAATTGTTTTCTGGTTTAGTTTTTTTTTTTACTCTGAAAAAATAAACTTGATAGCTCTAATCTTCTTTCATTTTAAACATTATGCATAACTCCACTTAATTCATAATAATTACCAATTTAATGAATGTTTCACCAGATATGCTAAAGCATGCTTGCTTTTATTTATTTTGCAGCACATTGTCATTTACTGCTGTTGTTGTGTGTTATGAGCTCAGATGAATTACAATATAATTACTTAAATTACTTATAGTCTGAAGAGGCGCACAGCAACTTTGTGACTCAGTTCATAATGACAATCTGCAGGTGGAAATCACGTTGTATTACGCAATGCAATAGATGGTATCGGTCAGAGTTAATGACGCGATGCATAGCTAACAGGATTTGATAAGAACTGTTCTACAGTCAGGCTTCAGTGCAATTCAATCAGGAGAGACAAAAGAGTGCGGTAAAGATCAGAAGGTACTGTCAGTATGTCATCTACCCTGAGTAGCAGCGACATCAATCCACCCTTGAGGGTCCAGACACTGGTGGAGATGGTGGCTGATGACTCTGCTGAGACAGAGTAGGTGGATTCAATGATGAAGGTGGTGCATCTGGTTTTGTGATTAGGGGCGAGGAGAATGTGTATAATAGTATGATTGCTCAAACCTTTGCGTAGCAATAAAGTGTGTCCCTTTGTTAGTGGATATAAATTAAGACTGATGTTGTGTGAGGCATGCGAATGACAGGATGTCACGACATGCAGGCATGAGCAGAGCCACTTTCACTCCAGTTTCATTTGACACTGGAAGATGCTTTTTAATGTTTAATCAGAGAGTGACATGCTGGTAATCCTGGCATGAGGTTCAGCGCTGACGTGTGATCTGTGCTGCTTGTGTCCTGTTGCAGAGCATGGCTTCATCGGTTATTCGGACGGGCTGCTCAGCAGCAACATGCTGCCAGATTACAGCCCAGGAGAAAACTTCTTCACAGTCTTTGGAGTCTTCTTCCCAGCTGCTACAGGTGCGACGGCCGGCCTTTCAAAAAATGCCCCTTTTCATTACTCGCAACTGAGCAAGGAGTATGAAGAATATTATTTGTTGTCTCTATTTTTGTGTTTTCATATATTGTGTGTGTGTGTGTGTGTGTGTGTGTGCAGGAGTTATGGCAGGCTTCAACATGAGTTCAGACCTTAAGCGACCTGAACACAACATCCCTGTGGGAACGCTGGCAGCTGTGTCTACCTCGTATGATGACGCTTTAACACACACACACACGTGCGGGGAGAAAATCAAGTACACAAGACCTCAGCTACAGTTTAAGATTACAAAGTGGCTTTTAGTAAATGTTATTAAGTAAATATTCCCACAGAAACTGTGCAAGATGAGGAATTATCAGAACAGCAGAAAATAAAAATGAAAGTTTTATTTTATTTTATTTAGGCTCTCCTGATAATGCTTTTAAACATACTACATTTTAATTATTCCCCTTCTGAATTATTCAAAAGGCTTTCCAAAGGTTTTAAGTATAGTATTAAATTATATATATATATATATTATTATAATATTTCAAAAGTGTAACCTCTTCCACCATCAGTGGGGAGATGAAATAAAATCACACTTGTCCCTGTAACTGAGGAGCAGCCCGTCTGTTATGAGTAGTGAGAAAGCAACAGCTGTTTGTAGCTGCATAGTGGTTCTGTTGTTGACCCCCCCCCCCAGGTGGTTCCTGTATCTGGTCTTTGTCTTCCTCCTCGGGGGCATCTGCACCAGAGAAGCTTTGCGATACGACTTCTTGATAGCAGAGAAGGTAAACTCTTCCCTATGTTTCCACCCTACAATGCTTGCAGAGGTCGGACAAGGGGATTCCCTTTGATGGCGCAGTTCCGTTGATGAGGTGGGACAACCTTAAGGTCTGACTGCATTCTCAGCCATAACAAGTAACACAAATGTAAACAGATAAAACGTGTGCAATAGTGATGTACTTAAAGAAATACTGGATTTGTCCCAGCGGCCTACATTTATGGTCTCAAACACCTGGCCTTTCATGCAAAGCCGTTTATCAGATGAGTCACAGCAAATGAGTCACAGCAAATTAGAATTTAAAGATTAGGCTGCGATCAATGATGTGACTTTTTGATTTGTCTTCAGTCGTCTAGAGTCTAATGCGGCATTGTGGGGTTGATTGAACAGTTGTTGGTCAGTTGTTGTGGATCAGCCAGTGCTGAATTAAAACACTATTAAATCAATAACCCAGAAAAGTTATTCACATATTAAAGTTAGATGTTGCTTTTGTACATGAAATGCTCAGATCCCTTGCGTTCTCAGGCAGAGGATAAATCGCCATTGTTTTCATAAGGGGCTGGCTGCAGCGGAACTGAAGTGGGTGTAGTTGTTGTGAGCTCAACCCCACCCCATCCTCTTCCACCTTCTGTTTGTTTTCCCTCTTCCTCCAGGTCTCCTTGGTTGGTTTCCTCTTTCTACTGGGCCTCTACGTCTCCTCCCTTGCTTCCTGCATGGGTGGCTTGTATGGTGCACCCAGGATCCTCCAGTGCATCGCACAAGAGAGGGTCATCCCCGCTCTGGCATTCTTAGGACGAGGGGTGGGTGGATGATTAATGGATGCATGGATAGTAGAAAAAGAACAAAGTTAAAATATTGGTTCTAGCCACCGTGCAGTCAATATGGAAAACCAGCTTTACTTATACAAAAAAACTATTGAATGAAAAAACGAAGTGAATATATAAATATACATCAGTATCTGCTAACTGCAAGTATTTAATCCTTAGATATTAGACCTATATTGATCCCAAACCGGGACATTTAGTTGTTATAGCAGGTAAAATAAAAATACACAGATATGAAAGAAATATAAATATACATTTTAAAAGTAAGTTTAAAGTTTACTTCTTTTTTTTTGCCACTCAGATTGACTCAGTGATATGAAAACCGCATCCCTTCACCCTAAACTCAGATAATTAATTAAGTCAGATGTTGCACAAAAGCAACATTATAATGATTTATATAAATAAATATATCTAATAAGTGCGTATTGCCTACATGTATAGGGGGGGGGGGGGGTTCAACAGGAAACGGTGACTGTCTAACTATAGACTGCTGACTCTCCACTCCATAGACGTGGATGAACTGACAGTGAGTTCCAACTCAATGCTGCTACACAAGCAGGCTCACACCATGACCATCCTGACCCCGTCCACGTCCACTTTCCCTTGCTTGTCCCGCAGTGTCTGACCTCACTCAGTAGGCTGGAATGAGGCCCTAGACATCTTGGCCCAAATCAAAGCTTCAGAACAAACGCAGGAAGGGTCGACGGCCTGGGCTTTGCTCCCTGTGCAGGGGGGGGAGGGGGGGCTGGAGGCCTGCCAGTGACACAGCAGCAGCGCCCCTTAAGATGCGTGATAGACCCTGTGAAGTCCAAAGCAAGTTAGCTAACAAACAACACATTAAACGACTCATTCATGTTTGCTTTTGTGTCACATATATGCTGATGATCACATTCGGTTCTGCAATGGTCGGAGGATAAACCATCTTCAGGACCCATTATTTAACCATTAAAGTTCTATGTTTAACATATTCGGGTAAATGCAATTTACTTAAATATGCAATGAAAAATATCATGACTACTGATTCTCTTAATTCCATTGCTAAGCAATACTCAATCCAAAACGGTTTGAACGTGCATGATTTGATTTTCTCAGCTTTAATTTAATACATTTCGTCCATTCCCTGTAAATGACTGATTTTCTCTTTGAGTCCGTTAGTAACTGTTTTATTTGGGCAAAAGCTCAAGTTGGAAATCTGCAGAATTATAATGAGAAATGTGTTATGTGTTTTTTACATAGCATGTCTGACCTGTGATGTAATTTCACAACAAGAGCCTTTACTTCGTTACCAACAAGTCCGTTTTCATCTTTTCAACAAAGCATTTTGCTGGCTAATCAAATTTTAAGAGTCTAAGAATCACGTATTAAACCTTTAGTTCAACTGATAAAATTCAAGCTGGTCGTTTTGGAGAATGTTAAACATTCCGATGCAGCGCCGTCATGCCTCGATGAATTGTGACCGTCTCTCCCTCTCTAACAGAAAGGCCCAAACAAGACTCCAGTGGCGGCGATCTGTTTGACCAGCCTGTTGACTATGGCCTTCATTTTCATCGGTCAGGTCAATGTTCTGGCCCCCATCGTCAGCATCAACTTCATCCTCACCTACAGCTTCATCGACTACTCCTACTTCAGCGTGGCCATGACTTTACAGCTGCAGGATAAAGAGACGAGCGGCCACCTGAAATCAGCCAAAATCAACCAGCGTACGGCCAAACAACGCCCGGGGTCTCTAATCAAAACCGATCTTCCAGACTATGGGAGTGGCGGGGAGACTTTACAAAGTAAAGGCACTCTGACAGAGTTCACCAAGGACATGGACCAGATCTTTCCTCCTGCATCAGACGCTGATGCTGGGCACAAGGAGCCCGCCTCCGTGCCAGAGCTGAGCAGTAGATGCCAAGTCAGGACGGCTCGTGTTACCGCGAAGCAGAAGCTTCTGGACAGCTACGGCTTTGACCTAAACAGAGGCAAGACGAGAGAGGATTTTAGTTCCGCGCCGCCACTCGAGGAAAGCGAGATGCCGAGTGGAGTCAGGGAGCTCGACGCTCCAGAAGTGCCACAAGTGAAATGCCGTTCAAAAATATATCATGCCGAGCAGGATTTATCAGTTGAGCCTCACAGTCACAACACAGGTGGTCCGCTTTAAGCATCAAACTCTTTAATTACCTGACAGAACCAGATAAGAGTGGGGATTACAGGGATTAGAGGTTCCTGCTGTAGTAACCGGACCCCTTTAATTAAATCCTTCAGGTGCCGGAAGCAAAGCTGAGCACCAGAGCTTTGAAATCAAACCCATTCAGGATCGATTCTACTCCAAATTCTGCAACCACTGGGTTGCTCTTATTGTGGTAGGTGACACGTTTCAGGCTAAACGTTTTTTGTTTTGTTTTTTTATTATAATTTTCATTAACAGAGTATATTTGCATAAAGTGTTACATACTGCTTTCTTTCAGGCATTGAGCTCCATATTGATTGTGTTTGTTATTCAGTGGATTTATTCCTTAGCAAACATAATTGTCATCTTCCTGCTCTACCTCTACATCGGGAAAACGAGTCCTGGACTACCGAGAGGTGACTTCCATCATTTTATTTCCTGTGGAACTCTTTGTGCAGTATTTCTGGCTTTCTGCGTAGACATCAGGGTGATTCTCTGCTGGAGGTGATGAAACAAATTTGATGTTTTGCCCCTTCTGAGCCTTTTTGCACTTCGTACATATCACATTAGGTAATGTTTGGTATGTCTGATCATTTGTAATCGTACCATTTCTGAAATTGCTTATTCATTTAGTTGAAACCTTCCCTCTGTGGCACTGAAAGAAATGTTACTTCACTTTTTCTTTCCTTTCAGCCTTTTGTACATAATGGTAGGCCAGTCATAATAAGAATTATATTAACATGTCAGTGTATTGGCAGAAACCAGGTTATCCCTACAGTGTATGAGAACTAGCAATGACCCTAACACTGACAGTAGAGCCTTCTGTCTACTACCTGTCATGGGATCTGATTCTCGTCTAGGTGGTTTGGTTTGACCCGAGCATCTATGATCAAATCTAATCTTAGCGATGTACGTACGTCTGTACGTATTGTTCCAGTCGTCTGAATGTCTTTTTTAGCATGGTCTTCGGCTAGCTGTGACTTGCTTTTATCAGAATGCAGAAAATAGTTTCATGTTCTAATTGATTTGAAAATAAACTGCTGGTGTTTCTGTTTCGTGCATTACCAATTATACTACATAGACCTCAAATAGTATTAAATAAATTGTGATTAGAATGAAAATCTTTAATCAGACTTTTCTTCGTCACTTAATCTGGAGTTGAATGGAGGCAATGGCTTCTTTATATACCTGAAGTGACAACAGGATTCCTGCTAATTTTTTTATTTGATAGTTTACATTTTTCTATGAAAAAAGCAAAGTCCTTAACTGTTTCTTAGAGACCAAATTCCAAATTCAACAGCAAACATGCTGTCGTTTTTTTATGTACCATTTTCAAATGTCTATCCTAACTTTAACCTTGTATTTCACTTTGCAGTCTTTTATTTCTCCTCCTCTTTTGCTATATTAAAGCCCTTCCAGGAACATGAATGAGCATTTCCTATAAGCTTTACAATACTAATATTGGACAGACATCTGTATGCTGTATCAACCATATGAAAGTCATTAATAATTATGCAATAATGTTTAAAGTCCTCCTAATGTGAGGTTTTTAGATTTCAGTTAGACAGTCGTTATGTAATGCACTCTGGCCGTTTTCCTTGGAATGCCGGCAGCTGTTGTGGCTTTGGATTTCTAGGAAAGCTAGATGGAACACCCAGCATCTGTGCATCAAAGTCACCACATTACACTAGCTCACATTCCTGAGCACTACTCTTGCAAGTGCATTGTCACACAGCTGGTCAGGGTGCTCCTTCGTGTTCGTCCCTTCAAACCTCAAATTCCGACGGAATATAAAGGGTCTCTGTTGAATATTTTAAATGAATTCTCTTGCAGTTTTTCCATTACTAGTATTCAAAGCACATATTGTAACCCATATTTTTGATCTATTTACAGGCATTGCAGCTCGATTCAGCTTTATCACATGGCTAAGATCAACATTGTATAGCATTTACAGGTATTGTTTACGAGCCAACAATGAATTCTGTTTATTAGAATGAATGAGTGACTTAAACGCCATTCATCAAAGAAATGTCTGAAAATAATACCTGAAAAGTACAAAAGTACATATTCAGGGAATGTGAGCCTGGGCATATTATCTGTAAATATTTGCTTATCTGAAACCCATTTTTCGAAACTGTTCCCCTTCTTTAAGGAGGAAAGACTTTCCTCAGGACGAAATGGTTGTTACGCCCTCTCTGTCAGGAGTCGGGCTGAAAACCAAGCAGCTGACAGAGGAAAATGCTGACTTTGCCACTCGTCACCGTCATCATCATTCCTCATTCATCGTGGCCAACAAGATGGTTCAACCGCCACTCAAGTGACAGACTTAAACAATAGTCCAGTTAATATTATAGCTGTTGGACTTTGCCCATATTTCATGTCTTGAACTGTACCTCATGTTGCCCTCCAGGCAAAACAGTTTACGAAAAAGGCAGTGAAATGCTCAGATGGTTTTTTGTTGTGTTCGGAGGTTGGGTTCTGAATTTCCTCTAATATTGCACACATTTAATTTTGTCTGTGTTTGTGTGAGAGAATAAGACAGTTATTTATGGACTCTGGAAGTAGCTGGAGTTTTTTTGTTTTTTGCCGGCGTTGGTTTTGTTTGTTTGTTTATTTGTTCGCAACATAACTCAAAACGTTGCAGATGGCTCTTGATGAAATGTTTAGGAAATCTTGAGAATGTTACCAGGAATAGATTATAACATTTTGGTGATGATCCAGAAGAGATCCTGGATTTTGGATTACTTTGAAATTTTCGTTAACATTGCAGTCAATGGCGCTTCAATTAGTTCCTCAATACTTTGATGATTATTGACTGATGTTTAAGGCATTTGTCGGGTGGGGACCTCTATCTTACCACCGAATTTCCTCGAGATCTGATCCAGAATAGAAAAAATATATAATTTTAACATTGAAAACCCCATTTATGGATTCAAATATCAGTTAAAATCAACTCTGATTCATTTTTACTTTTCGTGGTTGGTATATAAAGATACCGAGAACAATGTATAACCTTATGATGATGATCCATCATCTGCGTTCTCTGGGTGCTTTTCTAGTTATTTTTAAATAATGTAGTTAACTTTAACTTAATAATATCTTAATTAATCTTGTCGCCTTTTTAAGCGAATTTGTGATATATTTCAATCTGCCTATACTGTGTAAAGTCAGGTCTTTGCGCTGTGTGGTCACTTCTGTGAAGTCCAGCCACTGTTGTGCTAATCTGACTGAAATGCTTTATTTATGTAACAGATAAAGTTGGAATATGTTCACGCACTCCTGCCTGCATGCATTTCATTGAGAATGTATCCCGGGTTAATTAGTTTGTTTTTCCAGTCAAATTTCAGAAGTGAGCAAAATTGCAAGTGGAGAGAAAATATAACTTGGAAAAACACGTTCTCTGCACTTTAGGTATTTAACAGCAGAATATAAAACCCAGATCTTTGTCCTAAATGATGATCAATTATTTTAGTGATATATTAGTGTACATCTACTCAGACAATAGATCTTCATTATGCACAAACACAATCAGTGATAAACCATTGTATTTGAGTGAATCAGAACTTAAAAGCAGGTCAGCAACAACACTTCTTATTTTATGACCAGAGCCGCAACAAGGCATGATAACCAGTAAGGACACAGAGGCCCTGTTTCCTCTCGATTAAGCTGCTGTGGGGGCATCAAATGGTTCATCGTGTGTGAACCTCTTCTTCCATTGATCTTATATCATTTCTGTTATCAGTTGTAATATTGACTATAAATAGTTTTATTGAATAACAGCACCTGCCCATTATTTAGAAAGTAATTGAGGCATTTCACGTTTCCTTTATATTTGCTTGTAATTCCTCGTATCATCATATACATATATATACTGTATACATATATATATATATATGTATATATATCAGTTCAATAGTGACAACAGACCCTTTTTTGCAGCCTCACGTGCATCCTACAGGTACATTTATATTTTCCTAATTACGGGACTTCCGACAACACCTGAAGGCAGCAAAGGAATTCGCGCGCGCGTGCGTCCGTGTGTGTGTGTGTGTGTGTGTGTGCGGGATGGAGGAGGAGCTCACGCTCCACCGTCATAATAACAAACTTCCCTCCACTCCGTTATCTCGCGTCCCCCCCCCCGTCACAGACCTCCTCCGGACCGGGACCGGGACTGTTTTCATTCATGTGCGCCCCCTCCTAGCCGCAGCCCCCCCCCCCCCCCCCCCCCCCCTCATGGTGTCCTCCGGAGACTCCACGGCCTCCACTCGACTTCACGGAAACTTTCGGTCGCTGCGTGGGGTCCGTGGAAATCATGGAAACGCGGTTTTTGAATCACGCCTTCGGTTTGTCTCTTTCGGTCCTCCTATTGGGTCTACCGGGGCCCCCCCTCGGGGCAGGGACCCCCGCCGCCAACGGCACGGATTCGGTAACGGCGGGAACGTATTTTTCAACCGCAGCACGTGAACGGAACGACGTGGAAAACGAGGAAACCGCAACTTCACACGCCGGCGAGCGTTTATCACCGTCGCAGAGGAGCGTCCTGCTCACACGCACTGCTGCTGCTGCTGCTGCTGCTGCACCCCCCCGTGGAGCCCAGACGCGCACTGCTGCTGCTGCTGCACCCCCCCGTGGAGCCCAGACGCGCACTGCTGCTGCTGCGGCTGCACCCCCCCGTGGAGCCCAGACGCGCACTGCTGCTGCTGCTGCTGCTGCTGCTGCTGCTGCTGCACCCCCCCGTGGAGCCCAGACGCGCACTGCTGCTGCTGCTGCACCCCCCCGTGGAGCCCAGACGCGCACTGCTGCTGCTGCACCCCCCCGTGGAGCCCAGACGCGCACTGCTGCTGCTGCTGCACCCCCCCGTGGAGCCCAGACGCGCACTGCTGCTGCTGCTGCTGCTGCTGCACCCCCCCACGGTAGGACCCGTGGAGCCCAGAGTGGTTATAATACAATAATAACACAGTGGAGTCTTTGTAAATGTGCTATTTTATAGTTATAATTAACTTTAGATATTTTTTTTACAATCAACATGTTGATGACGTCACATCATCTCTTAATGATACTTTCACAGACTGTAATTTCTGCTTCTGAATGAAAGCAGGAGCTGAAATGAGATTTACTTTTTTCCATTCTGCCACAGTTTTCGCCCGAAATGGATGAATTGAATATTCTCTGCCCCGCCGTGCGATCGACCAATCACAGGATTCAGATTCAAAACTTACCAGTTGCTCTAATTACTCGTTTTCTCAATTGATGAATCGAGTCATTGCTTGATCAATAAATTACAAGACAAGAATCGCCAAAGTTTCAAAAGCAAAGTTGACTTATTTACACTGATTTATTGATTAGAACATGCAGAACATTTCCTGTTTAGTGTTGCACCTTCGACTGTATCGGCAGCTATTCTTACAAATTCATCTTCATTGTCAATCAGTTCATTATTTTTGCACAAAAAGGTTCTTTAAACCGGCCACTACGTGCTCACATACTGTATATGGTTCTGATACGGAGTCTTCCCTGAGGAAGATCAATACATTTCCACCTCTTCGTTCATTTTATTTTGTATGCATTTCTTTTTTTGAGTTAGACCCCCCCCCCCCCCCAGACGTTTCTCTCATCCTTTGGTCTTCTATCAACCTGCTGAGTGTAAACATTTGTTTACCTGCTCATAAAGGTGCACGGTCCGTTTGTGTGCATCTGTGCATCTAATAATAAATTTAACCGGCTGAGTTAATGTTTTTGAGCATCTAATAATAAATTTAACCGGCTGGGTTAATGTTTTTGAGCATCTAATAATAAATTTAACCGGCTGAGTTAATGTTTTTGAGCATCTAATAATAAATTTAACCAGCTGGGTTAATGTTTTTGAGCATCTAATAATAAATTTAACCGGCTGGGTTAATGTTTTTGAGCATCTAATAATAAATTTAACCGGCTGGGTTAATGTTTTTGAGCATCTAATAATAAATTTAACCGGCTGGGTTAAATAGAACGCATCGCTGTCATAAATAATTACCTCTCGTTGTGCAGATAGCGAGAAGGAGGTGTTAAATTGTGATGCTTTGAGTTGTTGCTCCAACAAAAGGGCCTGCAGTAGAACTATCTTTCACATTCTGTGCACGTAGCTGAGCGAAGCCGCGAACCCGTATCGCGTCTCAGTTCGCTTCACAGCTCCAGAGTTTTGAAAGGAAGGACCCGATTCCAAATACCCCCCCGGTTTGAGGCCTAAAGGAAGAAAGGAAAACCATTCGATGTAGAATCCTGTCAACACCTGCACAGTTTCATGTGGGCTCAAGGCAGTTAAAAATAAAAGGGCTTTTGTAGATAACTGCTGTTTTTTTATTTTAATCGTTTCAGAGAGCCAGAGGGTGAGTCCTTGTGGATTTTAATCTTCAAAGCGAGGGGTTTTGTGCCGTGATTTTGGATTGGAGGCAAAAGAGAATCTTATCCTAGACCTCAGTCACACGAAACAAAGAGAGATTTAAGTTCTGACGGTGCTATTTCTCAGCAACAAGATGTAGAACGTGAAGCATCACACAAAAACAGACACATATCGTGTCTTCCCTGATAACAGCTTAACAGAGAGGACTTTACTTTAGCATAGTTTCACCTCTAGACTCGAAACAACGCTCTCTTTATAACCTCTTTTTCACTGTGACTAATGCTATTTATTTATTTTCGCTGCATTTTTTGCATCTATGATATAGCCTGCTAATAATATGCAACTGTAAAGTATACTTATGAAATAAAATGAGAAAAATACTGTGGTTCTCCCGCGATGCACTGGCGGCACATTCGGGGTGTACCCTGCCTCTAGCCCATAGCAAGCTAGGAGAGGCTCCAGCAATTCCCATGACCTGCAAACCGGAAAAGCGGAATGGATGGAATACTGTGATTCTAAAAAGTTACGAAATCCATAGCACAGAAAAAAAACAAAGCAGCCGCTTGCATCAAACGTCATAAAATACTACGACATTTGTTCCTCTGGAAGGTGGAGGTGGTGTTTATTTGTAATTAATTGATTATACACTATGATCTATGACTTGTATACGTACAAGATGTAGTAAGTTAAGATGCTCTTACATGCTTTTACTTTTTAACGTTTTGTAATTTAGTATCACTGTCAGTAAATTAATTTCCGCCGCTTCAGTCAGATGCGTGTTTCTTTGAGTCATGCTTGACTCAATCAAACTGGGAGCTGCCCAGAAGGATTCTACTGAAACAATGGGATTACTGGTATAGCGCGAAGACAAGGAGTAATTATGATAGTGTAAAAACGATTCACTTCCTTCAGCGTGCTTTCACCCGGATTCCCTGTTCCTGGCCTGCACCATGTTTTCAGATCCAGTCATCTGGGGAAAAAAGTTCATGAGCAGTTTTTTTTTATTTTTAAAGAGCAGCACAAGTGAAAATGTGAACAAGACAAGGTGCTAACTGTTGAGAGCGGAGAGAAAAACAGCAGAGGGCATGGGCGTGTCCACCTCCTGTTGCCTACCCCACGCTCCGCTCTGAGCCAGACAGGATCCAGATTCAGAAAACAAAGTGATCCAGTTCCGTGGGTGACCTCGACGCTCCGTCGGTTTTGGATGGTGGCAGTTAGGATGCTTTCCAGCTCTGAGGGTTGTACTCTGTGGGCTTGTGCTGTCACGGAGACCGGCCACATTGCGGGCTGTCAGACAGCAACGCCATCAGATCAGAGGAAAACCTTCAGGTCAAAGAGGGTCCTCACCCTGACTTCGTTCCCCCCCGCGTGTCATTCATGCGTTTCTCTCACGTGCGCTTGATATTCCGAGGCATTGCTTCATCCTTTGGAAGGCTCTCTATTTCACTTTCACATTGCACTCGTCAACGTTTACATATGAACAGTTGATCATGTGCAACGTGGAAAAAAGGTGCCTCGCAGTGGTGACTAATGACATGTCCTCCAGGCTCTACGGTGCACTTTCAGCGTCAGTCAGATAATTCCGGCTTTGGTCCACGTAAGAGCGGCCGCTGCTTTGATCCGCTGCAGTCTGCACCGATTGTATTTAGTCTGTAGTGTCTTTTGTGTAATCCTGCTAATGGGCAAACACCATTACCTTTCGGCCAAGCGAACTATTCACCATTTAAATAGTGGTAGTAATATTTTGCTTAACCATGACGGTGTACAAAATAATGACAATACGCGTGGGGGGGGGGGGGCATTCCAGGGACCGATGTCGTTGTAACCTCTCTCGTTGCACCGGGGTTCTCGCTTGCATACTCTAACGATGCTTTACCTCAGCAATGTTTTGGTCTTTTTTTTTTCTGACTCCACAATAATTTGGAGCGATGCTAAATAAAAGCTCTCCAAAGACTCTTAACATGAAAACACGCCCAAATCTACGGTGAGAGTTTTCGGTGAGCCTTGTGCTCGCACAGCTTTAGGAAGGAAGTGGCCGAGTCCCAGCAGAGACAGTCAGCGCCACATTTAGGACCTCATTCCTTTGTTCGAGTAGACAAGACCGGCTGCCAATTGTTCTCCACCCAAAACCGTCGCCTCTGCTGCAGGCTTTTGACAGCATCTTCCTCCTCGCTGCTCAATGTGCCCAGGCCAGACTCGGCCTGCTGAGCGCCCTCTGATGGCGAGAGCTGGAAGTAAGCTTCATGGTTACCTCCTCCGAGGCGGCGGTTACGCAATCACCGCCGTTGGTTTGTTTGTCTGTCTGTTAACGACATAACTCAAAAGGTTACTCACAGATTTTGATGAAATTTTCACGAAATGTTTGGTACGTTATCAGGAACAGATGACTACATTTTGGTGATTATCCAGAAGAGATCCTAGATTATGGATCACTTTGAAATTGTTGTTAACGTTGCTGTCAATGAAGCTTCAAAATTTGTTCCTCAATATCTCAGTTGATTATTGACCGATGTTTACGGAATTTGCAGGGTGGAGCCCTCAATCTTGCCACCGAATTTCATCTGGATTGCGGATACTGTCGCAATTTTTCAAAAAATAGGGGTACACATTGCATTTAGCAGGATTACTGAAAAACTGCTGGATGGATCTTGATGAAAAAGAAATCTGAAGATGGATCTTGGTCTAACTTAGACCCCATCAAATTTGAGAGTGATCTGCATACCTGGAGCCTGGATACCAAAAAATCTGGATTTTGATTCTAGTTGAGCAGCTGCTGTAACCCATAAAAGTGTCCTGCTTTTATTTGGTGTTACCCTTGAATCTGAATAATTACAGAAGCATCAAAGGGTTTCAGTGTAAAACTTATTAACATTTTCATTTATTTTTTCCCACAGGCACTGAGCAGACACAAAGCTTCACAGAAACAAGTAGCAGGTCACCAGAGCCCCCACTCACCTCCACCACCGAGGCCAGCCGCAGCTCCACCAGGAGCAGCGGCCCCACCAGGAGCAGCACCACCAGGAGCAGCTCCACCAGCAGCAGCCCCACCAGCAGAAGCCCCACCAGCAGAAGCCCCACCAGGAGCAGCCCCACCAGGAGCAGCAGCCCCACCAGGAGCAGCCCCACCAGGAGCAGCAGCCCCACCAGGAGCAGCCCCACCAGGATCAGCAGCCCCACCAGGAGCAACAGCCCCACCAGGAGCAGCCCCACCAGGAGCAGCAGCCCCACCACCAGCAGCACCACCAGGAGCAGCAGCCCCACCAGGAGCAGCCCCACCAGCAGCAGCCCCACCAGGAGCAGCAGCCCCACCAGGAGCAGCACCACCAGGAACAGCAGCCCCACCAGCAGCAGCCCCATCAGGAGCAGCCCCACCAGCAGCAGCCCCACCAGGAGCAGCAGCACCATCAGGAGCAACACCACCAGGAGCAGCAGCACCATCAGGAGCAACAGCCCCACCGGCAGCAGCCCCACCAGGAGCAGCAGTAGCCCCGCAAGGAGCAGCAGCAGCCCCACCAGGAGCAGCAGTAGCCCTACCCGGAGCAGCAGCCCCACCAGGAGCAGTAGCACCACCAGGAGCAGCAGTAGCCCCACCAGGAGCAGTAGCCCCACCAGGAGCAGCAGTAGCCCCACCAGGAGCAGCAACAGCCCCACCAGGAGCAGCAGTAGCCCCACCCAGAGCAGTAGCCCCATCAGGAGCAGCAGCCCCGCAAGGAGCAGTAGCCCCGCAAGGAGCAGCAGTAGCCCCACCAGGAGCAGCAGCACCACCAGGAGCAGTAGCCCCGCAAGGAGCAGCAGCCCCACCAGGAGCACAAGCAGCACCATCACCACCAACACCAGCAGCAGTACAGACCAGAAAGGGTTTGTTAGCACAGATCCAGTTTCAGACACCTCCCCCATTGTGTCCCGGGAGTCTAGTTCCTGGGTGTTGATTGAGGAGGCCAGAAGCCCCCAAGACACCACCCTTCAACACGGAGATGCCTCGTCCTCAGTGTCTGACATGTCTGTCAGCATTAACAGCACCTACGCCTCCACCGCCATCAGTCGAGCTGGGGAGAGGACCCTGCTGTCCGTCACCTCCTCCAGTAACAGCACCTCCTCTGCCTTTTCACAGAACTCCAGCGTCCATCACGGTACCTGGGGTCTCTCTGCTAGAACTATCGAGACAGAGGACCACACCCCATCCACAAGAACTGACAGCAGGGACACAACTGACCAGCACATGACCCACTCCACGAAGGGGTACCTTTCAGAGACCGGGAGCCCGGAGTGGTCCAAAGGAATCCCAAGTTTAACTGGACAAACTAATGCCACTCAGCATCTTAACAGCTCAACATCGGAGGAAACCTCCAAGTTGGCACCTCCTCTCAGCGTGACAGAGCTCAGCACAGACCGATCGCAAGTGTCTGTTTCCTCCACAACTCCCTTCACCTCATCTCCAGAAGGTCCTACAAACATCTCGGGGACAGGCCAGGAGATGGGCTCAAGTCTTCAGACCTCTTCAGAGTCCCCTAACGGAGTCCACAGCTCCAGTACTACAAGCCAGGTGGGCTCTGAGGATGCTTCAGCGCAGACGACTGAGCAAAGCGTGGGTTTAGGTCTGACCACGGGACTTCCTACAGTCGGCTTTGGTACACCTGAACGGACGGAGTCTCTGACAGACACCCCGGTACCAGTTACCGACGTCTTCCTCACCACTCGACCTGTCACTGTCACAGAAAGGTACGGAAATGTTTAATGTTCAAACTGATCAACTGTCGTTCCTAAACCTGTAGGCACATTTCAGGATCAATGATGTATAAGCTACTCATGCCATGGCACTAACACACCCCCATACCATCACTAATGCTGGCTTTGCTGCCCCCCCCCCCAAAATAAATCTAGATGATCGTTTCCCTCTTTAGCCTGGAGGTGCCCCTGATTTCCCCAAAACTATTTGAAACCAGGATTTACTGGACTGAATGACACTTTTCCACTTTTGGGTCAGTCCAGCTCAGACGAGCTCAGGTCTAGTATTTCTAGATATTTCTGGATATTCTCTACATGTAAAAGTTGCTTCACTTGGTCCGAACCTCGTATCAAATGCAGCTTAGATTAGACCCAGTTTAGCCCCTTCATGCCCCCTGCTGACACTTGCATGGTTATAATGTACGTCTCGAGGCCCATTGGTTCTCAGTGCTCGTTGGAATTCTTGCTGCTCTTCCACAGACGACACATAACAGAAGAAAACACTTTCAAAGCCACCGACGCAGTCGCCACCTCTGCCACGTCTCCCCTACCTGGAACCTCATCCGCTCAGCTCAGAAGCACGACCGGCAGCTCTGCTCTAGGATCCCCCACCGAGGCCCCCACCCTGTACGGGACACCCTCCGTCACAGTCTCCACACGGACCAGTGCAACGCCTCCTACGCAGGTCACGCTGTCCAGCCGAACCCTGGAGCCCACGGCTGGGGTGGCCGTCCCCACCAGCGTTGCCACGCTGCAAACACAAGCAAGCACAGTCACCCTGGGGATCCCATCCGTTTACAGCCAGCCCTTCACCACCAGCCACCCTCAGAGCACCCCAGCCAAGACCACAAAGGCTCTGCAGACCACTGGGAGACAGACAGACAGAGGATCCACGACACCGGAGACGGCAAAATCATCCACTGGCGTCACGACAACCAGTGCGCCACTTCTTCCAAGTTAGTAGATGAAACTCTTCCTTCCTTTTTAGCGTTCTCGTGTGACGTGTTGTTTTCAGTGGAAGAATGTTTCTTATCTTCCGTCTGAGAGCCGAGCGTGTTCCAGTCTCTACTGCCGCTTACTTTATGTAACCAACATGCATCAAATAATCAACGAGAGACAAAAGTAGACCAAACAAGATGAATTGTAATAAATAAAATCCCGGACTCGTTACCAGCAGGACTTTGACAACACACAAAAACACAAATCATATTTTCAATACAAAGTTTTAACACAACTCTATGATACAGTCCAAAATCGTCCCATGCATATCTTTGAGCTGCAAACCTTTCTAAGCATGCATCCATCTGTTTTTCTCATTTGATCAGGCTCGTATCATGTAAAGTTAGTATTGACGATGAATTGTATAATAACTAAACAGTTCAGCTTTTCAGCTGCACAACTGCAGAATCTTCACATTTCTTTGCCTTAATTATATTTATTAAAAAGCCATCCTGAAACAGGTGAAAACAGTGTAATGATGATGACATGACTTTACTGGTTCTAGATTTCAGGGTTGCCATTTCTGTTTTTTTTCTGATTAACTCCCTTCTTTAGCTGCAGGAAGCCCATGCGTGTCCAACCCTTGCATGAATGGAGGGACGTGCGTGAGCAACAGAGGACATGGGTTCACCTGCCACTGTCAGCAGGCCTGGACAGGACCGACTTGTGCCCACGGTGAGACTCTCTTCTCTGCGTATTCAGGTTGATGGATTCACTGAAGCCCCTTTAACTCTAATATTTACCCATCTAGATGTGGATGAGTGTGAGATCGACCCCTGCCCCGCCAGCTCTAGCTGCGTCAACACACCAGGGTCCTTCGGCTGTGAGTGTCCGCTCGGCTTCAATCTGGAGGACGGGCGCACCTGCAGCAGAGGTAACTAGAAAACGACAATCAGAGATTGCAGACCCTCGCCTCCAATAGACTATTCGATCTTGTGAGACAGTAAACAGGGCTTCCGGATCAGAGGGGCCAAACCTGCTCTAGCTTGCTGCTCCGGAACGTACTACAAGACACTTTCTGGACTCTTTTTCCCATCATGCCATTCGTTTCCCTCCCTCTTAAAGTGACAGCACAGGCACAATTCCAGATGAAAAAATAATTTTAAAATCTGAATCCATATCCGGATCAACGCCATTCTCGGGGAGGACCGAGCCACGGACAGAACCTTGCTTGTGTAAAAATTTCAAGTCGATTGGGTTCCTAGTTTTTGAGTTATGCGCTCGGACAGACAGACAGACAAACAAACAAACAAACAAACAAAAACAAACATACAAACACACCCAATTGCAATACCCTCGCCTCCTCTTCGGCGAGGGTAAAAACCCATTTAATGCATAACAACTGCAAATAAACAATTCAGTTCCAGTTACTAAATGAATCAGAGCACAGTGTTGAACATTTCTGTAGCTAAAGAGCTTCTCCTGATTGTAATTGTCTCTCCTCTGTAGCCAAAACGTTTCTGGGAACGTTTAGTGTCAACAGGCGGCCGCATGACCCTGTTGTCTTCAAAAGCACAACGGTGCATGAGATCCAGAGAGAAATCGTCCACCTGGTGAGAGGCAGTCCGCGTCAGTGCGTCCTCGCACTTCTGACAAAATCTCCACGAGACTCGGGTCTGTTCCGCCTAATGCACGCCGTTCTCTTGTCCACGCCTCAGCTCAACGCTTCGCTGTCGATCCTCCCAGGTTACAGCCGGTCGTTGCTGAGCAAGAAGTAAGTTCTTTCTTTCATGAAGTCATCACATTTCTATATTTTATTCGGTGCTTTTTCTTACAATTTCAAAAATCACACAAGTACAATCGAGAGTGTCTATAATTGGACAGTAACAAAAAAACAAAAAAAAACATATTTTGGAGATTAAAAGATGCAGCATGAACATCTTCCTCGCACCGACGTCTCTATGAACGTCTGATATCTCTACAGAGGGGAGGGCGGGCTCCGTATCTCAGCTGTCAATATGTTTTCCATCTCCGCTGATGTGACGAGCGCTGAGGTTTCCGACAGCATCCAGACGTCTCTCAGCAACTGCAGCTCCTCATTGGCTCACTGCTGGATGGTCCTGCACCACAAGATCACCTATCGTGGTAAATGCAACAGCAAACATTAAAATGAAAGGCTTCATCTGTATCTCTCCTTTTGTTTTCTAAATTTAATAGTTGTCATAAATTCAAATGATGCAGCTGTATGTGTTACATCCACCAGAGGGAGCACTTTGGCCATAAATAGCATCCGCTCAAATCTTTTCATGTTGCATTTATGACAAAACTAAAACAGTTGCACCATCCAAATGAATGAATGAATGAATCCTACAGCAGCAAAGGACAAGGAGGGCTCTGATCTCTGATCTCGTGTGTGTATGGCAGCATTTATTTATTGGGCTATTCTTTTGTTGTTAAAGTTATGACTAGTTGTGCGTCCATCTTGTGTTTCAGTGGAAAGTTTGTGTGTGGCTCAGAAGACTCAGTGTGATGCAGAGCGCTCCACCTGCACAGATAACAGTGGCACAGCCCGCTGCCAATGTCTCCCAGGATACTACAAACACAACCCAGATGATCTGTCCTGCTTAGGTAGGGAGTGGGGAGGGGAGTGTTTATATGTGGCCCCACCCACTAAGACATCAGAGGCGCTCATTCACAAATCTATCCAAATATTGATTGTGACGAGCTGGAAAGGCAAAATTATATCAGCCTGATGAGAACTGATTAAACTGCTCCACTATTTTTTATTTTAAATGTGCATAAACTTCCAGCATCAAATCAGCATCAGAAGGACGTCACACTTCTGGTTAGAAATCAGAATCAGGTTGTTTCGTCCCACATCAGCGGGACATCAGGCTTTAGTACTGGGCAGACGTTCAGATATCAACAACAAACAACAACAAAACATTAATGACTTTCAATTTAAAACATTATAGAAAGCTATTAAAATGTGGTGAGTATGAATTTTCCAGGTATTAAAAATAGTGTGCTATAACGATTTTATTATGTTCGCATAATAATAATAAAGTATCTTGAATCTTGAATCTTGAATCTATAAATAGTCGGTGTGTTGGTCTTGTAAATCTTTATTACTGAACATCTTGTTTCAGAATGTGGGGACGGCTACAAGCTCAAAAACGGCACCTGTGTACCGTATGTTCAAGTTTATTTGTTTGTTTTATGTTTTTTTTTTTACCTCAAACTGAATTACTATATATTAATATTATAGATGATGATTCTGTGTCCACTGGGCAGGTGCGCGTTTGGATTTGGAGGATTCAACTGTGGAAACTGTAAGTAGCGATATAGACCCTTAACACACAAAATACAGCACTTCAATATTTAATATTTTCTGTCAGCTGACGTCACAAAGAAAAATTTGCATAATGCTTTCTTACGTTTCATGCTATTGTTTCACACTGCAGTTTACAAGCTGATCGCGGTTGTGGTGTCGCCTGCAGGGGGCGCTGTGCTCCTCATCCTCATCATTGCTCTCATAGTCACGTGTTGCAAGTAAGGCTTCTTTTTTTATTTTATTTTAAATCGGTGCCGCAGCTTGCTGTGCTCTTAAACTGATCAGCTTTTCAATCTAATGATCTGAGAATGTAGATTAAAATAAAATAAAAAAATCCTAACTTGAAAGATCAGCTCACCCAAAGTACCAAACATTAACCTCATTTAAATGTTTGATTGCCAAAGGAGAGACAAGAATGATATCAACAAGATCATTTTCAAGAGTGGAGACCTGCAGATGTCGCCGTACACAGACTTCCCTAAAAGCAACCGCATCTCCACGGAATGGGGCCGAGAGACCATCGAGATGCAGGAGAACGGCAGCACCAAGAACCTGCTGCAGATGACTGACATCTACTACTCGGTAAGGAGACAAGTCGTTGACAAGTCAGCTCATTTTGTTTTCCACGTAGAAAGTGTCATTGAAATAAAGGTGATGCGTTTCTGTTTGCGTTCCCTCAGCCCGCTTTACGTAATTCAGACCTGGAGAGAAACGGCTTGTACCCATTCCCTGGCTTGCCGGGGTCTCGCCACTCGTGTATCTACCCGGCTCAGTGGAACCCCTCCTTCATCAGCGACGACTCGCGAAGAAGAGACTATTTCTAAGCTGCCCCACCCAGAATGCCCGTTCGCACAGACGCGTAAACACGTACGCTGAATCCTTCCATCTCTTACCCCGACCACGGCTGCCTGTCACAGTGAAAATGCTCAACTGTGAGCTGATGGAAATGAGTGTGTGTGTGTGAGTGGGTTAGTGCGTGTGCATGGCATGAAAGTGCACACTTTTGCAAGTAAAATGTTTTCTGAGTGTTCTCTTGTGTGACCGTTTCAGCGTTTTTGCATGCTGTAGCTCATTTAATTTAACTCGTACGTCACACTTGCTGCTGTTGCTCTAAAGACTGCTTGTTGTGTGTTTTACTGATCAACCACTGATTCAAATATACTTGACTGTAGGATGACAAACAGACACGCAAAATGGGTTTGGAGGTAGTTCACCTGTGACGGAGCGTGATGTCTGCCACCTGCAGACTGCCGCTAATGCTGCTCCTGCTTTGTGAGGCAGATTTTGTAGTTCTGCTTGAAATGTGCACCGCATTGATGCACAATGATAAATGAAAGCAGAAATGTGTTCGCTCACAGAAATGAATGTGAATTATGAACTTCAGGAATAGCTAGAAAAAAAAAACACATTTGAATTCAATCATTTAAATTTTAAAAGAAAAAAAACAGCAATGATTAAAGTTTGCGTGTGAGATGGGAAATAAATGATCCGATAAGTGCTTAAATTCCCACCCGGACTCCAGACAAGAGGGAATGCTGCGTAAAACGAATGGAAAATATAATGCAATTATTTGCACCCCCCCCCCCCTTGTGTTCTGTATCGCCAACGTGATAATGAGCCTGGCTGCCTGTCGTCCTTTTCTAAACATCCATTAAACATGTTTGTTTCATGCATGCTGATTTCAGTCAGTACATGAAAAAGCATTAGCAATTTGTCCCACGTGTTTTAAGCAGCATTTTTTTTTTTATGGGGGGGGGATATAGTTTATATGATTGAAATGTCCGTGACTGCTGAAATTAGATTTTTTTTTTTAGACCAGTATTTAGTGTAAAAATGAATAAACCACTGAAGGATGCACCGTTTATTCAAAGGTAACTGACAAACATCTTTGAAATATGATGCAAGTGTTTATTTATGAACCTGTCTTAATATTGGTGTGTGTGTGTGTGTGTCTACAGAATACTACCAAAATAATCATAACACTGAATGAACGTTTGAATGTAAAGATGTATCATATTTACTTTGCTATTTCTGACATAGAGTATTTTCTTTCTTTGTGTTTATATGATCTGTTGATTCTGGCGTTTTAGTCAGATGTAGGTATTTAAATAAAATATTTACACAGCAGTTTTTCTCCCGACTCCATTCTGCTAACACATTTCAGAGTTTTCAGCATTTCTTCAATGGTTTTCTATAACTGAAAAAAAAAAAAAAAATGCTTTTACAGCAAACTGCTAATTTGAATATAATATATATACAATAATAAAAATCTATCTATATATATACTACAGGAACAAAGTCAATATGATAAAATTATTTCTCATAGCAAAATGACTGAGAGCTCTTGACCCCCGGGGTGGGGGTCCATGTTCAGAGGGTTCAGAGGGGTCCGGGTTCCGCCGCCACGTCGCCCTGTGAGGGCCACCGGACGTCATCTGGAAAAGATTGTTTCAGGAGCCATATAAGATGGAGTTCCAACCATCTGCAGGAAGAAATGAATATCGAGTCGAGGAGAAGAGACAGACTAACCTCAGAACCGTCAAACTCTGCGATGGCTTCCTGGCGACCCGCCTTTCCAACCAGTCTGGAGGTCATGTTGATCTTCCCGATCTGGGCCAGGCCAAAATCTGAGACCTTGACATGGCCGGTGGAACTGATCAATATGCTGCAATGGAAACAGCAGAAACACGACTGTTGTTAGATTCTATGACAACCTTAAGACTGTTTGTCTCTGTTCTATGCTGGGCTACATTCGTTAGCATGTCTGGCTAACCGCCCTTCTACGACAGTCAGAGCGTTGCTACATCATTACTGGACCAACTTCCGGGTCCAAGGAGGACTTAACCCGACTGGTTTTGGAGATGTTGGAGAAAAGGCTACCGCTAAATTCTCCAGACACATCAGGGAAGCTCAATCTAAATGTAAAACATAAAAAATAAATGTAAAAACATAAAAAAATAAGAATAAATCCCAAAACAGAAACAATAAAGCTTAAATCTAATCTCACATCTAGGACGGGCTGTGGACTCACTTGTCTGGTTTGTGGTCCCTGTGGACAATCCCGTAGGCGTGGACATACTCCAACGCGAGGGTTATCTCTGCCACACAGAGACGGGCCAGGTCCAATGGAAGGGGTCCGTTCCTGCGGAGCAGACGACCACGATCACCCCCTACGCGGTCGGAAGGAGACAGAGAACAGAGACAGTCAGCCATTAGATGTGTTGGGTTCAAACGTACTCGATACATGAAGTGTTAGCGTGCGCTACACACAACACTGGTACATACTGATCAGCAACGACACACATACCTCCCATGATCTCCATCACCATGCAGCTCTCGGTCTCGGTCTCAAAGGAGCACAGCATGGAGACAATGAATGGGCTTCTGGTGAAGGTCAGAATGCCTCGCTCCAAGGCCAGCTCCATGGGGAACACTATCCAGTGCTTTACCGGCTTCATGGCAAAGTTCTGACCCGTCGCCTTGCTGCTCACCGTGGCGAAGGACCTGTACGAGAGGCAAAAGAGAACGTCAGGATCCTCTGTGACTGGAGAGAGAATCCAGAGAGTGTCTTATCTGACTCACCCAAAGCCGCCTCGACCAATCAAAGTCTGCAGCTTCCAGAGCGGGACAGTACGCCACACGACTCTAAAGACAGGAACGAGTCCAACCGGCAATAAATGCAGTCTCTCTAGAATATATTGCTGTGTGTGAGGTGAAAAGACAGAAGTCAAGATTCCCTTTGCAATCAGAAGACACTAAGAGGCATGAGGGCTCTCGCTGCCCCCCCCCCGTGCCATCTATGACTGAAAGAACTGAACAGTGCATACCTGATGGAGAACCTTCTTCAGTCGGTCCTTCAGCTCGGTGCAGAACTGCAGGCTGGCCTGACCGCTGTGGACGGTCTTACCACATTCTTGGGCCAGCTGCACGAGCTGCAGGTGAATGAAACGCACGGCGCTCAGCCGGAATGCGCTTTCATCCATATTGATGTCAACGGACTCTATTGACATGAACGATAGCGATGAGACTTTGTCCGTCTTCTGTCCTACGAACCAAACACATTGATCGTGCCATCTGCATCATCAACAAGAAAACGTATGACTTTTGTCAGACACTTCATGGTATTCATAGCAAATGTATGCGTGATGTTGGTGTGAAGCAGACGGGGAGGACTTCTGATCTGACCATCTTCAGTCAGGTCACATGGTCAGATGTAGAATATTTAAACAATCTAGGACCATATTTGTGGGTTAGATGGAGCATGTGTTTCCAGCAGCGAGTTGGCAGACAGAAATGTGACAACTTTAGAAATCATTGTACAGTAAAGTAGTACCTCGACGACATACGAGTGTTCCGAGACACGCGCAAACCGGCCAGCAATATTTTGATTTGAGACGTACGAGTGATTTGAGTTACGAGCTCAGTCCTGGAACGAATTATACTTGAATTATACAGGAGTGAGGCCTTAAACACCTCCTGCAGGCATGAAACGTCTGGCAGGAGGTTGGTGGCAGCTGCATCCTCCGCCGGAGCAACAGCCCGTCCCCGTCCCCGTCCCCGTCCCCGTCCCCGTCCCCGTCCGCGTCCCCCTGAAACTTCCTCTCTCAGGACTCGGGTTGGAGTTTTAATTTGAGACCTGTTCAGTTTGTAGAACTTTATTTCTAACTTCTTGTCCAGATGAGTCTGGATGTGGAGCCTCCAGAGGTGAGGAGATCTCAGGTGCAGCGGGGGCATCGAACCGACAACCGTCGCCATTATTTTTCTTTGGGTGGCATTATCCTCCATTTAGCCTGATTCACACCTCCCTGCCAACAAACGACGTCCTTCGGGAAGGTCGCTGTAACGCAGGGGTCACCAACGCGGTGCCCGTGGGCGTCAAAGTGCCCGCAAGGACCTTGTGAGTCGCCCGTGAGCCATGGTTTCTCAAGAGTTTGTATAAAATAAAAGACTTCTGAACAAGTCAAATCTGTCCCCTACCTTGTTAAAACGTTGTTAATAATTGGTGTGAGTAATCATTAAACATGATCAGTGTATTTACATAGATGAATATCATTAATGATTAATGGTACAGTGAGCAAATGTTTTATTTCAGAAGTGTGTATCAAACTGGTAGCCCTTTGCATGAATCGGTGGCCAGAAAGTAGCCCTCGGCTTCAAGAAGGTTGGTGACCCCTGCTGTAACGTATGACGCGCTAGTTGAGTGACTGCTTCGCCTGTCGCGCTGTTGTTGTTTGTCCCTGTGGAGTTGCCGTAGGGCAGAATAAGTAAAGAAAATGGCTCCCTGCTAAACACGGTGTCAGAAGAAGTCTGTCAAGAACAGTCAAGAAGAACCCAATTATGGCGTCTTCGCAGTTTGAGCACCCGAAGATCGACTGGGAAGCCCTGGATATGTGTAAGGAATTTGAAACATTCCGCAATCATGTCACATTTGTCTTGGAGGGACCGCTCTCCGAGCTAACGGCGAAGCAGCTAGCAGCTAGCAGGCTGGCACTCGAGCTTTTCTGTGAACTTTCTCTTTCTTCTGAGCTGTGGACCCATGAACCTCCGGAGATCGGCTCCGATATAAAACCGCTCTGGCGGACTCGCCCCCCCGACATTCAGCCTCTGATGCCGCCGTCGCTGCGCGGGCATCTGGAGGGACGTCTTCAACATGAACGTGGACGAATGGGCGTCGTTGCAGCCAGCATGCTGATGGACTGGGGCGCCCGGGGGAGGGCGGTTGGCCATCAAAGCCTTGGCGCTTTGGCATCAAAGCCTTGGCGCTTTGATGTCCAACTGACATCTGACTATTTAAATCCCAGTTCAGGCTGTCAGAACCTCATTGCGTTATTAAACTCGCAGGTGCTGTATTGTTATTCGGTTGGTCTCAGATTAGTATTTGTTCCAAGTCAGCAATGAAGCAACGAAAGGCCCTGGACGACACATGTCCAGCAGGGAACAGTGACCCGATGGGCGACGGCCCGGATCCACACGGTAATTTGCACCATTAGCTCATTTTTGTACTTTTACAGACTTCAGACCTATTGACTCTGATCCTGGTTCTGTAGAGGGAGATACCCAGGGGAACAAGCCAGAGCAGACCCCGGCAGCGACCCCGCGGCCGCTGCAGAAATGCAATATCTCTCCCGTGGAGACCCCGGCTCCCCCGCGGCGGCGGCGGCGGCAGCGGCGACGCCCGCTCCCTCCCGCGGAGATCCCGGATGAGCCCGCCGACACCCCGGCTCCCATCTCAGAGGTAAGATAATTAATTATTCAGTTGTGTTTTTTATTTATTCATTCATTCATTTATTTGATAAGGGACAGTGCACGCTAATGAACATCTCTACAGACACGTCTAATAGACGTAAATATGCCGGATTTGAGCAAAAATGCTAATTTACATCCGCAAACATGGAATGACATTGGTTTTCGATCAAAGAAATGTAACGATTGTTTATAGTGATTCTATGATTTTGCATGTATTTATACCTGCCAGCGACCAACATGTAACGCAATATTCGATGTGTGGCAAAATCATTGAATGCAGAAATTGTGGTTTGACACTGTTAATGCAGACACACTGTTTCCTGAATTCCAAATGTGATTTTATCCACTGAATTGCATCCAAAGAAAAATTAAGATGGGTTAATTTAGACAGAAGAATTTCATGATTTACATTTTACAGTGTCAAATACTTTTCTCAGACCCAGAAATACTGCACCAACGCAGGGAAGGTGTCCAACATGCGTTTAATCTTTTCTATAAACAGACAGTCTGCAAACTCTGTTGAATGATTTTCACGGAAACCAAATTGCAAAGAGATGCAAAGAGAGTGGTCTTTATTTAAATGTTCATTTATAATCTTTGCTACCCATCTCTCAGCAACTTTAGATATCACAGGGAGGATACCGATTGGCCGATAGTTGGCTATATTTGAACTGTTACCCGATTTTAAGATTGGGGTGACTGCAGCCATTTTCCAAGATGCTGGGACAACTTTTTGTTTAAATGACAAGTTGACCATGGTTTCAATTATTGAAATATATTATATTGTATATATTAAATAGAGCTTATTAAATATTTCATTGTTTTTTTCCATTATTAGTATTCCAACAGAAATGAAATATTAGTTGTATTATGGGGTGGGATTTAATTTTCTTCTTCCCACTCCTTTTCAAGCATTATATAAAGTATTATTTGCTATTTTTGTGTACATGACCTTTGGTGTTTGTTTTGGACATATTTATTCTTGTACACGAAAAGGTATTTTTTATTTATTTAATTTTTTTTTCTGCTGGGAATAAACTAAGCTAAACTAAACCATATATGTTATTGGTGAGAGTCGTGATTCTTTGCATAATTTGAGAACATTTGTATCCAGCCCGGACATCCTTGGCTTTAGAGTTCTTTAGTGAGCCAATGTTTGAAACTTCCAGCTCTGTTATCTGTCGTAGAGAAAAAACAGGCTGTGCAGGATTAATTGGTCTGGAAGTAAGAATAGACGGTGAAAACATTTCTGATCTCCCTGACTGAGTTAAACTTACTAGCTAGGACAGTTGGACTAGTTACCATTGCATTGTTCATTTTAAGATCAACGCATTTGTTTGAGTCTTTAATGTCTTTGCCAAGTAATATATTCAGATTTTGCCAGATCATTTTTGCATTCCCCTTTGCTTCCACAATGATATCCATGAAGAATTTTGCTTTAGCCTTTCGCAGGCTTGGGTTACTTTATTTCTTAAAAATGTAAAGTTTTGTCTTTCTGTAGTGAGACCAGTTTTAAATGATTTTTTAAGTTGTTCATCTCTGTCCTTCATTATTTTCCTGCATTCATCATTTAACCAAGGCAATGGAATTCCCCTTTATGTTATTGCAGCTCCGGTGCCCCCCCCTCAAGAGTTTTATGAATAAACATGTGTTTTTCTCCTCCTTCTCCAGGGGACCAAGTCAATTCCAGCAACGACTCTGGCTGAGCCCACAGACACCCCGGCTGAGCCCACAGACACCCCGGCTGAGCCCACAGACACCCCGGCTGAGCCCACAGACACCCCGGCTGAGTCCACAGACACCCCGGCTGAGCCCACAGACACCCCGGCTGAGTCCACAGAAACCCCGGCTGAGTCCACAGACACCCCGTCTCCCATCTCAGAGGTGAGATAATCGATCATTCAGTTGTCTTGTGTTTTTAATGTTATTGCAGCTCCGGTGCCCCCCCCCTCAAGAGTTTTATGAATGAACATGTGTTTTTCTCCTCCTTCTCCAGGGGACCACGCCGGAGCTGAATGCAGCAACTCGGACTTCCCAGCGGTGGTGGTGGTGGGAGCGGAAGCGGGACCGGGAGCAGCGGCGGCGGCGACCAAAGCGCCCTCCCGTGGAGACCCCGGCTGAGCCCACCGACACCCCGTCTCCCATCTCAGAGGTGAGATAATCGATCATTCAGTTGTCTTGTGTTTTTAATCTTATTGTAGCTCCGGTGCCCCCCCCCTCAAGAGTTTTATGAATGAACATGTGTTTTTCTCCTCCTTCTCCAGGGGACCAAGCCGGAGTCAAATCCAGCAGCAACTCCGGCTCGCCCGCGGCGGCGGCGGCAGCGGAGACACAAGCTCCCAACCATGGAGACCCCGGCTGAGCCCACAGACACCCCGGCTGAGCCCACAGAAACCCCGGCTGAGCCCACAGAAACCCCGGCTGAGCCCACAGACACCCCGGCTGAGCCCACAGACACCCCGGCTGAGCCCACAGACACCCCGGCTGAGCCCACAGACTCCCCGGCTGAGCCCACAGACTCCCCGGCTGAGCCCACAGAAACCCCGGCTGAGCCCACAGACACCCCGGCTGAGCCCACAGAAACCCCGGCTGAGCCCACAGAAACCCCGGCTGAGCCCACAGAAACCCCGGCTGAGCCCACAGACACCCCAGCTGAGCCCACAGACTCCCCGGCTGAGCCCACAGAAACCCCGGCTGAGCCCACAGACACCCCGGCTGAGCCCACAGAAATCCCGGCTGAGCCCACAGACACCCCGGCTGAGCCCACAGACTCCCCGGCTGAGCCCACAGACTCCCCGGCTGAGCCCACAGAAACCCCGGCTGAGCCCACAGAAACCCCGGCTGAGCCCACAGACACCCCGGCTGAGCCTACAGAAACCCCGGCTGAGCCCACAGACACCCCGGCTGAGCCCACAGAAACCCCGGCTGAGCCCACAGACACCCCGGCTGAGCCCACAGAAACCCCGGCTGAGCCCACAGAAACCCCGGCTGAGCCCACAGACACCCCGGCTGAGCCCACAGACTCCCCGGCTGAGCCCACAGACTCCCCGGCTGAGCCCACAGAAACCCCGGCTGAGCCCACAGACACCCCGGCTGAGCCCACAGAAATCCCGGCTGAGCCCACAGACACCCCGGCTGAGCCTACAGAAACCCCGGCTGAGCCCACAGAAACCCCGGCTGAGCCCACAGAAACCCCGGCTGAGCCCACAGAAACCCCGGCTGAGCCCACGGACACCCCGGCTGAGCCCACAGAAACCCCGGCTGAGCCCACAGACACCCCGGCTGAGCCCACAGAAATCCCGGCTGAGCCCACAGACACCCCGGCTGAGCCTACAGAAACCCCGGCTGAGCCCACAGACACCCCGGCTGAGCCCACAGAAACCCCGGCTGAGCCCACAGACACCCCGGCTGAGCCCACAGAAACCCCGGCTGAGCCCACAGACACCCCGGCTGAGCCCACAGAAACCCCGGCTGAGCCCACAGACACCCCGGCTGAGCCCACAGAAACCCCGGCTGAGCCCAAAGAAACCCCGGCTGAGCCCACAGAAACCCCGGCTGAGCCCACGGACACCCCGGCTGAGCCCACGGACACCCCGGCTGAGCCCACAGACACCCCGGCTGAGCCCACAGACACCCCGGCTGAGCCCAAAGAAACCCCGGCTGAGCACACAGACACCCCGGCTGAGCCCAAAGAAACCCCGGCTGAGCCCACAGACACCCCGGCTGAGCCCAAAGAAACCCCGGCTGAGCCCACAGACACCCCGGCCGAGCCCACAGACACCCCGGCCGAGCCCACAGAAACCCCGGCCGAGCCCACAGAAACCCCGGCCGAGCCCACAGAAACCCCGGCCGAGCCCACAGACACCCCGGCCGAGGCCACCGAAACCCCGGCCGAGCCCACAGACACCCCGGCCGAGCCCACAGACACCCCGGCCGAGCCCACAGACACCCCGGCCAAGCTCACAGACACCCCGGCCGAGGCCACAGAAACCCCGGCCGAGCCCACAGACACCCCGGCCGAGCCCACAGAAACCCCGGCCGAGCCCACAGACACCCCGTCTCCCATCTCAGAGGTGAGATAATCGATCATTCAGTTGTCTTGTGTTTTTAATGTTATTGTAGCTCCGGTGCCCCCCCCCTCAAGAGTTTTATGAATAAACATGTGTTTTTCTCCTCCTTCTCCAGGGGACCAAGCCGGAGTCAAATCCAGCAGCAACTCCGGCTCCCCGCCGGTGGTGGCGGCATCGGCGATCGAAAGTCCATCCCATGGTGACCCCAGCTGACGCCCCCAAAACCCCGGCTGAGCCCACTAACACCCCGGTTGAGTCCACAGACACCCCGTCTCCCATCTCAGAGGTGAGATAATCGATTATTCAGTTGTCTTGTGTTTTTAATGTTATTGCAGCTCCGGTGCCCCCCCCTCAAGAGTTTTATGAATGAACATGTGTTTTTCTCCTCCTTCTCCAGGGGACCAAGCCGGAATCAAATCAAGCAGGGATTCCGGCTCCCCGGCGGTGGTGGCAGTGGCGGCGGCAACCGAAGCTCCCTCCCGCGAAGACCCTGGCTGAGCACCCCAAAACCCCGGCTGAGCACCCCAAAACCCCGGCGGAGCACCCCAAAACCCCGGCGGAGCATGCAGCGACCTTGGCTCCCCTGCGGTGGTGGCGGCAGCGGTGGCAACCGACGCTGCCTCCCGTGGTGACCCCGACTGAGCCCCCCAAAACCCCGGCTGAGCCCATCGACAGTCGGTTGTAATTTTGTATTCCTCTCCATCTATAATAATAAGAATAATATCAACAATATTATATTGTAAAACAATATTTATGTAGTCATATGTGCTTTGTGTACTGTTATTCATTTTGAAATAAAACTTTATTGAAAAAAGAAAACAAATATGTACTGGCTGGCCTTAATGTGACGTAATAGGTTGAAAATGTCCGGCACCGAGCGACTTCGTACGATTGTCTCCTTTCTTCCCACCTTGTTTATTTGATAAGTATTAGACGTAGCTATCTGTCTTATATTTAGAACAATAACATTTTAATGGTTTAATTACATTTATTATGAACATATACGTTGTTTTCTGTTCGATGCTGCTACTACTGAATACCTTGAGAAGGCAGTGAAGTCCGGGAAAGTCAAGCTAACGGGTACGCAGCCAAACGGCGCCGCAGTTTGAAAGCTCGCAGCGGGAATTATTCCGTGGCGTCTAAACGTTCGACCTGCGTGAAATTCCTTCCAAACGCATTTTGCGGTTGTTATGGGTGTCCACGCCCTGTGGTCCATTATCGAGCCGTCTCTCGAGTCGGTTCCGCTCTTCGGTTTGAGCGGACAGACGCTGGCGGTGGACTCAGAAAATGTATACTTTGACACCAAGATTGACCTTCTAAGTGGCTTGGAAGCCGAGATATTAGCATTTATAGATTTTACATGGCGGAAATCCAATATGGCCGCCATCTGCCATCTTGATAAGGTGGCTCCCACCAAAAATTGAAAGCTATGGTGATGTAGAGCACATAAAGAAATGTTGGTGCTTTTATCCGCCGTGTCCCCATAATTTTGCTAAGCCGCCGGACTATGAGTCTGTGGGTGTGCGAGGCCTAGCACGTCCAGGCCATGATGGGGAGGGTCACCAAACCCCACCTGAGGCGACGTCACGCACGAAGCCACTTCTCGGGGCGCGAGAGTCGCTTCTGATGACGCTGCTTCCTGTCCAGGAACTTGTTTTTCAGGGTGTCGTCCTTAACGCTGATGCGAGTAAAGCTTGTGTTCGTGATTGAAGGAGACGCGCCGAGACTGAAGGCAGAAACCATGAAGAAGAGGATAACCGCCAGATACGGGGGGTGCACGAAGGGCTCCGCTCCAACGAGCACCAGCAGGGGGCGCTTCAAGACCATCCTGAGGGAGGTCCGTGTCCTGTCTGTCCCTTCTGCTAGGCCTCATGGGTTTCTGTCTGATTCTAAAAGTCTTGTCCTAGTTGTCTCCTGCAGTGTGCAGACATGCTGGACTGCCTCGGCGTCCCCTGGGTGACCGCCGCTGGGGAGGCAGAGGCCTTGTGCGCCTACCTGGACGCCCGCGGCCTGGTGGACGGCTGCATCACCAACGATGGAGACGCCTTTCTGTACGGAGCCCGGACCGTGTACAGGAACTTCAACATGAACAGTAAAGTACGTTTGCGACACCCCGGCTTAGCCCTCCGACATCCCGCTGCCTGGCCTACCACTTCTGCCAAAGGGAGGACGACCCCAGGACCCCGGGGCTGTGGAGCTTTGTCCCGGGCCTGGTGGAACAGCTGAAGGCCTCAGCGCTGCTATCTCCCGGATAAAGAGAGATCCTCAACAGCCCGCCTGTCGCCTCGGCTCTGGAGCCTCTCGCATGCCAAAGAGACCCTGTTGAAACCTTCAAGAGGTTTGTCCAAATGTCCACTTTATTTAATCAACTCATTTCCACTTTCTGGTGTTATACGCCTGCGATGAACTGGCGGCTTGTCCAGGGTGTCCCCCGCCTCTCGCCCATTGACCGCTGGGATTGGCTCCAGCTTGGCCCGCGACCCGACAGCGGATTAAGCGGTTAGAAAATGAAATGAGAAATGGTGTTATACGCGACATCACATACTTAGAACAAAATGTTTTCACTTTGTCATTATGGACTATTGTGTGTAGAACATTGAGGGGAAAACCTGCTTTAGAACAAGATTGATTTGTAAGACAAAGATATTATGTACATATACTCTCCTCTGTGGATGTAGTTTTTTGCATGTACTCTGGTCCATTTAAGCTGTTTCCCTGTACAGGAACAACTACTGTGGCCACACACCACTGCATTTGGGTACTTTGGTGAGTGCAATCTACATTATTGACATTAGTATATCAGAATGATTGACTCAATGTTCATATGTATGAGTAGTCAGATTTTAAAACCCAGTTTGTGCTACATATATCATATGTAGCACAAACTATGTTTATTCATTCATTTTCTTAATTGCTTAATCCGTGTTGTGGGATCTACTGAAATAAAATACTGAAGCGTATCGCAGCAGTCTACGGGGCGAGAGGCGGCGCACACCCTGGACAAGCCGCCAGTTGATCACAGGGCCACACATAGACAGGCAAGCACTACCCACTACACCACTATGCTGTCCCATAAACTCTTTTGAATAAATCATTCCATATTCATCTCATCTAGAAATTAGCTGCATTTGATCTTAAGCATGGACTTAAATTAGCTTAGAATAAAGAAAGGGAAAATATGATAAACAAGAAGTGTAGCACAAACTAAATTTTTAAGGGAAACTGTATAGAACATAAATGAAACAGGATTTGATCATCATTCAAAAATGACATTGATTCACGAGTCAATTAACTGCAGTCTCTGTGCTTCCAACTTGATTTCAACAGAGAGAGGCGTTAACAGTTATTTGACTAAACGTGTTTACCCTAATAAATTCCTTCATTCATTAATAAGTCCTTCGCTGCAGGCAATTAAGAATCTAAACATATTGTTAGTGTGCTAGAAGCAAAAAATAAACAATGACCAATAGATGTCAACTGTAAACATGGCACGAGTGTGGCAGTATACAATTCAGTGTGATTTCAAAGTGACGTGTTTTATTTGCATATTATAATTTGCATGCGATGCAAATGTGTCAGATTTCTTACATTGGAAGAGGTTGGAGTAAATCACAGGTTTTCTGACTGAAGTCGTCATAAAGGAAGAGGACATTGGATAAAGAGGGAACTTCTGCACCTCTCCCAGCCAAGTGACGCTGATTCAGACGCTTCTCAGAGCAAGGACTGCAGATCTAATAGAGATTAAGGTCTACAGCCGCAACACAATGGTCTCCACTGAAGAAATAACAATGGATTTTATCACTTTTGGCTTTGTTAATGGACCCTTTGTGATTCTCAACATCTTGATCAATATATTTTTCATCTTTTGCATGGTGCGTCCACTGCATGGACAACAGATCAAACAACCTCTGAAGCTTCTTCTGGGCACGCTGATTTGCTGCACAATGATTTACTTGCTATCAGCTATGCTGCACTACATCTTTATGATCACTGGTTACTCAAAATTCATGACAGTCTCATTTAGCTTGTTTGTCTACACTTTGTACACCAGCATGAGCTCCTCTGTTTGGTTGAACTTCTTCTTTTTCACCCAGATTGTGCCCGCACAGAGAGCCAGCTTCACCTGGATTAAGAAGAATATCAAAACCGTCATCTACTGCATTTGGCTTTTGGACAAATGTCTTAGTTTGTGTAATGTCAGTATAGTGATTATAGATCTTTATACTTTCAGTAATTTTTTTCCGCATGTTGTCAGTTACAATTTGACCGGTTATGATGACACATTATATTTCCAAATACAATCATTGCTGGAACATATGGCTGACATTGCAATTGTCTTTGTGAAGGTCAATTTAATTATTGGTATGTGTGTTATGGTGATGTCCAGCAGTTCCACTGTACTCTACCTTTGCAAACACATGCATCGCATGGTCGCTATTGGGCAGCCCTTTTCCTGCTCACGTTTCAGAAGTCAGGTGAGAGTGACCATCACTGGCATCTTGCAGGGAATCATGTATATGATCTGTGCTGTGTGGACCGTGGAGAAGTATTTTTCAGGAGATGTGAACTCTGGGTATTCATTAATTCAGGTCACTGTCATCAACTTCTACATGATGGGCACTACATTCAACCTGGGAGCTGGTCAGAGTGCATTCAGGCAGAGAGCAGCAAACATCTGGCTCAGTGCCACACAGCTGTTAAAAGGGCCTGACGTTCAACCGGCTGAAGAAGCAGGATGATGCTGGAGCCGTTGCTGTAATCCATTTACATCAACAGAAGTGTTCCCAGATTATTGGAATATTAGTGCAGGAGCTAAAAGAAAAAGATTGTTTTCATGTTTTCGATGTAAAACTTTTATTTTGTTTAGCTGCAAATCAGCCCAATTTATATTCATGCATTTTCTGTATAACCAAGCCATCTAAAAATGTATTTCTAAGTAATGCTTGTTATGCTTTGTGTCAACAGTGTACTCATATGAACTTTCTCCGTTCAGTAAAGCAGTGTAATATTACTGTTATTAAAATCTTCCTAGTTTTATTCAAAGGCAGTGTGTGACTAAGTGCATTACTACCCACTGCCCTCTAAAAGAGCTCCCGGTACATGGTTCCTGGGGCCTTTGTCATAGAGTTTTCACCTACAAAGATTTCACAAAATTCTTCTAATTATGACATTTTCTAAGAATATAAATGTAAAATTTAAAACTAGATCCTATGTGAATGATCTCACTTCAGATCTAGTTTTAGGATGAGTTTCTTGGGAATGAAGATAAAACGCAATGAAATGAAATAAAGTAGGAGAAATACCGGTACTTAGATGCTGATTGACAACAAACTGCAGATGAGATTGAGGCTAAAATTATTTGTGGACGTCTCATTAGATATACGCTCACATCCAATGCCAAAACAGCAGAAATAAATCTCATCGCAATGCAGAGATAGTTTTCAACTGGAAAAATGGAACAGTTCTTAGTGATGACGAGGAACTGCCAAAGCGTTCCATGAAGAGAGGAAGCCCACCGATTCTGTAATAAATCGGAACTTTCTCCTGCATTTTATAAATAACTGTATCCAACTGTATCCTTGTAAAACTCCAAACATTTCCTGAAAATTTCATCAAGATCAGTCCGTAATTTATTGAGTTATCTTGCTAAATGCAAACAGAAAAACAAACAAACAAACAACGGCGAAAATATAATCTCCTCAGCGGAGGTACATGAGAGTGTTCAAAAGTCCGAGTTTGTGGGGATGCCGTGAAGGCATCACAAATCTGGTCCGCCCCCCCTCTGCCAGATCCCCCTCTGTCCGTTCAACGGTTGATGAGCGGAGAAGGACGCGCGACGTCAGCAGGGTCCGTTCAGGCAAACACAAAATGTCAGGTTGGATCGACAGTTGGTTTGTTGCTGTGAACGGAAAACGGACGGAATTAGAAAATGTCGGGAATGGAAAACAGACAGATCCAGCTCTTGGGTTTCTTTTGGAATGAATGATGGAGAGTCAACGCTTCACCTTCTGGTCAGGTGAGTAATTAAAAAAAAAAAAAACAAAAAAAAAAGTCTTAACGGGGCGTGACGGTAACGCCCGTTACCGATGACGGGTTAGCTCGCGTTAGCTTTAGCGCTTGTTGACGTTGTGACGTCATCTTTCTGTTTACTAACCTGTTTGTTATGAACGAGTGTTGTTGTTTTGCTTGTTTGACAGATCACTTCCACCCATTTCCCTTGTTGCTATGTTTTTGATTAATTGGTTGATTGATTGATTTATAGTTAGAAGACGTCTCATAATTTAGCTGGGAGATATGAGTGAAACCGTTCAGCAGGGACAACATGACTAATTTATGTTACCCTCAACACGCTTTTAATACGATAAAACAAGCTAAATAATTTGTCAAAAGCTCATTTGAAATAAATAATGCACTTTGAATTTTTTTTAATGGTTTTTGTGTTGTATGTTTTTGACTATTTGGTCTAGAGCTTGTAATAAAGTTTATATATTTATGACAAAAAACAAAAAACAGTCTAAAATAAGCAGAAAATGTAACAAAATATGTTCACAAAAACATCACCTTATATTTAGAATAGCACAGCTGATCAAACTGATTATGACTTTTCCCATCAGGTGAGATTATCTAAGCTATTGTGGATCAGAAAGTGTCCAAAATCCTGAAAGATGGCGACGGAGTCCACCCGTCCTCAGGTCCTGCCGCTGCCCGATTGGACTCAGCCACGTGCAGCACTGAGCTGGAGTCTCAGATGAAGCTGACAGATGTTGATAACCTCCAGATGATGTGGCAGAACCGTCCCTTACTTCCCTCTCTGGACTCCTGTCTTCCCATGAGCCCCTTGGACAGCGCCGCGAACGCAGCGCTGTCCCGGTGTCTGCTGGAGTCTGCCAGCCAATATGAGGCGGTGCTCATCTCAGGCCCGGCCCCCCTCCTCAGCCTCGTCTCCCCCAGCGAAGTCCTCAGAGAGTCTCCCCAGGTGGCTTCTCTCTTCCCAGGTGTATCAGACATGTTTATAGTCAGCGAGCACAACGGCCAAGAGGCTCGCCTGCTGCGTGGGTGTAAAGCTGTTCCTGATAATGGGGGTCATCTGCATCCCTCTGACCAGCTGCCGTCCGGAGTTGTGCTGGAGGAGGCTGCGAAGGAGCATCTCTCCAGGCAGGCAGGGCTTCAGAACCGAGCCCAGGGGCTGCAGAGGCGACTGCAAGCCCTGCTCGGAGAGCGCGCCGTGCAGCACTGCACCCAGCAGCTGGAGGGGCTGAATAGGCACTGTGAACCTGGAGGTTCGGACCCCTTACTTTTGGACTGCGAACCCCCACTTTTCTCGCCGGACAAGTCCACGACCTTGTCTTCCCTCACAGAAGTCTGCGAGTTCAGCCTCTCCAGCCAGTCGGTGCTGCGAGGCCTTCAGGGGGCGTTGGACTCTGATGCCACGGCCAGCAGCAGCTCAGATGAGGAGGAAGAGGAGGACGTGACGACTTCGCCTGCGTGAGTATCAAGAGTTTATTTGTAGCTGCATATGATTAGTGAAGACACAAGCGTTAAAACCATGGAGGGTGATGTTTAGAGGAAGAAGGTTTCACACTCTTAAAATGACAGCGACTGGACTGTTATAACAGAATAACTATTGTTATATGCGTCTTTGGGTAACGGCGCCGTTTGACTCGCGCTGAAAACTAGAATTCGCCGCTGATCACTTGGGAAAACACTGAAAACAAGCCTTCAGCAAAATGTTAACTAAAGTAATGCAAGAAATAAATGAAAATAATATGTAATTCTATAATAATAACAATATAAACAACGCAGAACCCAGCTATGATTGCAAGCAAAACAAATATTGGCTTAAAATGCGTGACGTTCCTAATGATGACAAATATTCATATACAGGCAAAACAAAAAGACATGAAATATTATACTATAAAAATACATGACATGATCTTTATTGTGTTGTCTTATTGTACAGGCCTGGGTTATAAATCATGCACTTATTTGTACATATTTACAAGACATTTCTCCTTTCCTGGGATGCATTCATCACTTAAAAACCTAGAAAGGGTTGCTATCTCTTTCTTCTTTCCTTTTTGCTCACTAGATTATAAGACCAGCTTCCTTCTGTCTGGAGTTGTGGGCTGCCTTGCATTGGAGGTCTGTTTCTCGTTTTGGACTTGAATGCGTCTGCAGAAGTCACAGATGGTTATTGCAGCTGACAAAACAAGCCACAAAGGAGAGACTGCAGAAACTCCCAGGACCATGCATTTCTCTTTGCATAGTGTTTAGCAAGCAGCTAAAGCTGAAGAAAAGTGTCTCACAAGCTGTATCGTAGACCCAATGCCAAGAGGTTTGTTGTGTTTTGCTGGGATTTGGTTGCCAGACTCCAGCTGTGGATCACGCTGGGCCGACCGGCCTCGTTTTAATTCAGACAAGTGGGGGAATGCAAGGAGAGAACTTTCACTCCAGGCTTCTTCTTGGTTCAACACAGTAAAGAGGACACTGGGAGAGAGAGGTGGAGCGAACAAGTGAATGTATTCAGGTGCATGTGACTAGAAACGGGTCATTGAACCACCACACACGTCTGCAAAGGCCTGCGATGACACAAATAATCCCGCACCAAGAGGACAGACGATGTTTTGGAGAGTCCGCTGTCTCTGAATGTTTGACTTGGCCCTTAGCGGAGTTTGCAGTGCGGTTGACGTGAGCGTTGTCCTCCCAGCTGTGGGGAGTGTGAAGACGTGTTTAACCACGTCGACTCCACACACATAGTTTCCTTCCATGCCGTTGTCACGACGCATTCAAAGACCGAGCAGTTCACGTTACCGGCAGGCCGGGAAATAAACAGGAGGCGAGCCAGACGGCGAGCCTGAGACATACCAACCATTGATTCTCCTCCTCTTGCTTGTGGAAAAAAATGCTGTTGGAGCATCTACCAGTGTGTGTGTGTGTGTGTGTGTGTTTAGGATGGGCGGTCCTGTTGTGTCCGTATCCTTGCTGGCATTTTCCGTGGTAATAAAAACAAGACGCTGTTACTATTACATCATCAAAATGGTGCACGTCACGCAAAAACAACAATACGTTTGACATATTTAGCTTTTTTTAATAACTGCTACTAATTCTACTACATCGCGTTGAAATGTTTTTTTTAAACGATATATTTTTAGTGTTTTTCACATATTTTATAAAACATCAAGAAACACATGCTGCACATTTACATGATGTTGTGTTGAAACTTTACCGTGTGAGATTCTGCTATAATCCAAGACAGGCAGCAGTAAATTCTTTAGTATGCTCTTATTTTTAGGATTGTTTTTCAGGCTGGCAGCCTCGATAGGCAGCATAAATGTTTAAGACAAACTGAAGCAGATCGACCCATATAAGGTCTGGGGTCGGTGTCAAGCTGGAGACCTTGATGTCCTTTTTAGGGTGTTTTTTTTACCATTTTGTGGAAATGACCTCTGCCCTGGGAGAGTTTTGTGTTATGTAATGCCAGAAAGACTTCGGAGAACAACGTGAGTAATGATTCTCTACGCGTGGACAGCCTTTATTTAGAGAACTTCATCACGGCCGTCACTCAGACGTCTGCACTGAATATTTCCCCCCTGACTAAAGAACTGCCCCCGCCCATTCACTGTGTCTCACGTGGTTTGAAATAAAACTGGTAACCTGTACAAAATTGCAGTTATAACTGGATTCTTTGCACAATATCTGTATTTAGACAGGAGAGATTTGAGACAGAGCTGTCTCTGCGTTTTGGTACAAACACCCAGTCATGGAGATAGATTTGTTACTGTTGGGGCAGAAGGCCTGATATCTTGTTGCAATTGATTTATTTATGTTGCCAAACAGGATATTTCTTCATCCTTGTGTTCCGAGATGACGCGTGATGACGATGGAGATGAAGCACGTGTTCAGAATGGACATGAACAATGATCTGCCTTCGCCAGTAAACCTGTCCTGGGGAGTTTTCATGGCGGGTTCCTCCTTGAAGGAGAAAGATTCCCTTGCTGGAGGAGGTGGAGGTCATTTCCTCCCTGCCTCCAACATCCAAGTGTGAGCACTTGACCGGATTATCGTTGAGCTGCACCAGCAGACCTTCACTCATCCAGCTGTGGCTCATTTTCAGCTTCGTAGATGTGCATTATTTTAACCTTACAGTGTTGGCGTATCGTTGAAGAGCTACGTGTTTCATTGTGGGTCACGCCCTGTAGTCCTACTTCCTCTGGAAGAGCCAAAAAAACACTGTTCAAGAAGGATAATCCGTAACCCTAGAACTACACGCTGGAGCCTTTTATTCACTGTGGATTCAGGCTCTCTTTCAGGCCAGTGGGTAGCACGACCCCCACATTTTAGCCTGCAATCTCAACAGTTCCCTAAAAATTATACACAATTATGCAGTTTGGGAACCTGCGCGGTAACGGCTACGAAGCAGCCGTTCCTCTTCCTGACTCTCAGACTGCAAATATTCCAGGAATGTTCTCCTTTTACAGTCGGAAAGAGCTGCAGGGTGTCCAGGTCTGCTCATTGTCTCTGGAAGGAAGAGACGAGAGAGAAGGAAGGTCAATGCCTGAGCAAACACGCCAGCTCAGGCTGAGGCTCGAGTCGGCCTTGATTGAGAAGTCGGTCTTTAGCCAATCACAGGCCTTGCACTCCTTTTGTTGTAGTCAGGTACGCAAACTACGCGTTGGGTGTTATTTATAAACTCAAAGACTCTGTAGCTGCATGTTCACTGGTGGAGGTCGGGGATTCCTCCCCATGTCCTCGCCAAGGTCTACGAGTGCTACCATAGCAACGGCTGAAAGTAGCCAACCACACACACACACACACACACACGGATTTAACACTTAACTGAATGGGCCAGTGCCATGGAAACCTACTGGAGACACACAACACAAATTGCCAGCGTTTTTATTCTTTGACCTACATTAGCTTTAGCCAGCCGGGCTCCTTCACGCCGTACACAGAAACACGGCTGTGCAAATCAGGTCATATCAGACTGCCTCAGCACAAATGAATGAACTGACAAGTGCTTTTGTGCAGCATGTTGGTGCTCTCTGTGCCCCTCTCACATTATTCTGTGTCTCTTTGGTGACATATTTAACTGCAAGTGATTCTCATATGCTAATCTTCCAGTGCCCAAGTAGCATTTTATGACCCCAGTCGGCTTCTTTACATTTTTAATGCATTCCAGAGCATTTAACAATGGTCTGTCGGGATCATTGGAGGCTTGTGAAGCATTATGTGGGTCTAACTGTCCTGCCGTCCGTCGCAGCAGCGAGAGGCAGTGGCTGGAGGAGAGAGCGGAGCTGGGCAGCGGTTGGAGCTGGTTGCAGCTGCGTCTGTCCGAGCTGGAGGGGAGGATACAACAACTGGCTGAACTCCACAAGGACATCCGCGCCACCAAGGTGAGGCAAAAGTCCTCTGTAACTTCCGCAGGGAACGGCAGTTTGTGTGTGTGTGTGTGTGTGTGCGTCTAAGGGCGGTGTGGTACTGGCGGAGTCCCAGCCTCTGGCAGACAATCGGATCCAGCAGTTCCTGCTGAGAGACATGGCGGGGTTTCCCTGCAGGGCTTTGGATTCTGACCCTGACCCCTGCAGCCCCAATCGGCTTCTGCACAATATCGAGCGACAGGTAGGAGGGAGGGACTCGTGCAAACACCTACGATCTCATCACACCGCGCCGTTCACTGTCAGACTCAATCAGTGTGTTGATCCGGTGCGTAGAGAAGCAGAGGCGATTATGAATCTGTCATGTATCAGCACCAGGTTTACAGGAAACCAAATTAATTCTGTTCCTCTGTGTGACATTCTACTTAATCCCTGCTGTTTTTAGAAATCTGTTGCTACTGAGATTTGTGTGTTCATCAAAAGCAGCGAGGGTTCGCGTGATGACGTGTCCTCGGCATAAAAGAAAGCTGTATAATAAGTAAAAAAAATAAAGTCAAGTTGGAAAATATTTTGATGCTGCATCAGGCAAAATTAAAACACGAGTAGCAGCGAGTAAATGTAAATGCAAGTAACTGACTTTATTACTCGGGCTTACTCACCCACTGCTTTGAAAAAATTTGATGGATCGTATTCTAGGTCTTGTTTGTGAAACGCATCGAACGGGTGGTGTGTTAATTACAGAGTGCTCAGCTCAGCCGGCTCGTCAACAGTTTGATGCCTCCTCTCAGCCTCTCGCCGCTTTCCAAGCAGCCACACGCCTGCAATGGGGAGATAGCCTTCACAAGGTAGCGACACGACACACACACACACACACACACTCTCATCTAGGCACAAACACGATGCGCCTTTCATTATTTGCAGTGAAATAATGGGACATAAATAGATTTACTGGGTTTTAATTGATCACCTTTTGTTTGTAATAACAGGATAATAAAATGTATCTAAATTGAAGCAGAGCAGTAGAACTCATTGTTAAGACTTTGCATGATGTTCCGTTCAGGCCTCGGCTAAAGTCTAAGCAGGTTTAAAAGCATGCAGCCTGTTTGAAACATAACCCAGTGAAACAGCCCGGTAAGTCCCGGCCGTCTGGACCAGCTTGAATCATCCCGCCATGATGCCTTTTATACATTTCCCATCTGGCTGTGAAGATAAAACCCACATACTATAAAATAAAGACTGACATTCTGTTTAGATATGTTTAAAGAGGTTGGAAGAAGTTGAGACCAATGAAACTGGTTGATAAATTGAACACACACACACACACACACACATACACGCACAGCACAAGAACATTACTACACCTAGTGCAGTGCCATAAAAAGCAAGTGGCCGGACGGCACCAAATCGGTCGTGTGAACAACACCAGATCTTATAAAGGCCTAATTGTTCCCCGATGGAGTCATTCTTTAGTCACTTTAAAAGCCTTCTTTTATAAGTTGTGTGAATGTGGGTGAGCTTAGCGTGAGTCACATCCCTGACCTCATCCATCCTTTCTCCAGTGGTCAGAGTTTAGGTAACACTCCTGTGTTTGATAGCTGTAAGAGAAGGACATTTGGAACCAGGAAACTCAAAGCCCGTGTGTGCGCCCGGACCCGACCCCTGGTCGTCTACCACAAGCCCAAACTGTTCCATCTCAGTGCCTTCACCCGCAGCAGTCAGCAGGTAGGCCGCATGCAGGCTCCCTGTACGTTTATCTGGCCATTTAAATACACTGTGCAAGTACATGTACCTGAAAATACTGTAACCTGAATAGATTAGATTAGATGTTCCTGTAATTAAAGTGACTGGAGGGTTTCTCCCTTTAACAATGGGAGTCTGTGCCTGAACATGCTCATGAGTCTCTGGTATAATTTCCTGTTTAATGCTCAGTATGTTCATTTAATAAGAGTTAATATCAAATAAATATTATAATATAATATCCACTAACATTTCAACACTTAAAAATCGCAATCTTAGAACCAGTTAACGCCTTATAAAGGCTGTTTATGTACAATAAAGCTTTTTTTTTTTTAGAATTGTCTATGTGTTGTTTTCGTGGCAAACACAGCTGCGATCAGTCAGACGTCAGTGGCTTGATTCCACATCTCTTAAATAGATTGTGGAATTGACCATGAATTATTGTGCAGAGCTGGACGCCTGCTTTTAATTAAACGGTACTGCCTGTTGGATCGGCTTCAAATAAACAAGGCAGCTCTAAAAGATAAACCCACACTGCATTTACAACAAATCCTATCGCAAAATATATTTAACCATCTTTTTGCTAGTGTGATCAAAATGAATCTTTAGTGCAGTACATTTAAGTTTGAATGAAACAAGCATCTTTGCCAGCATTAACTTGAATTAGATTCTTGTGTGTGTGCGTGTGTGTGTGTGCGTGTGTGTGTGTGGGTGTTGATGTAACTCAGATGATCGGGGAGCATTTTGAAGACACTGCTGCATAACTTGATGGAAAGGAATGCTAAGTTGTTTTACCTTTTGCTGCTGTTCAAGCGTAGCACTCAAAATAACGATACAGTATATATTAATAATAACAAGCAGGATCAAACCACGTTTGTGACCTCACCAGGTGACAAAGAATGCCCTTGTGAAATGTAGTGAATAGTCTTTGCACACATTGTCAAAACTTCATGTCTCACATGGAGACAAAAGCCAGGCTAAAAGAAACGCTACCGATGGTTTAACATATCTTGATCTCTTTTGTGCTCCAGGATTCAGGGACATTAACACCGAGCCTCGCCTCCTCCCTCTTGACGCCGTCCTGTTCCAGCTGTTCCACATGTTCAGCGTGTGATCCTGTCGTCCTCTGCTCTGATCCTGACTGCAGCTCCAGTCGCGCCCTGTCATCCAGTTCCCACCCTCATCCTGTGCCGGGTCATTCATTAGGTAAGGTAAACATTAAAAAAAAAAGCGTAGCTACATAGCATGTGAGAGAGCTGCGCTCTTCAGTTCAAACACTATCGTATCGTTTTAAGAGAAGTTTGTAGCATTCAATATTAGAGGCTTTTTGGATGCATGTTTTTTATTTTATTTTATTTTGAGGCGCTACACTGGCCATGTTGGTTCTGTCATCCATTGATCTCAGGTGTAGCACATAGGGAGTGCTAGCTGGGATGAGGGGCGTGCACAGAAAATCTCATTAACCTGAAGTGTGATTGGGTAACTGCCAGGAAGAGGCGGAGCCAATCATTGTATTCTTTCATATGTATCCAACTTTTGAGGAACAAATATTTCTTGAGGACAATATCAGATTTTTTATACTGATGATTAAAGTCGATGAGATAAGGGAGTGGTATCCTGAGTGTGTGTGTGTGTGTGTGTGTGTGCGCAGCCTGTAATGTCATGCTTGCATTTAAAACTCTGCAGAGTAAGAAGAACATCGACTGTTATTAATGAACTGTGTTATTTTTGAACACATACCAGGTACAGACACTCCTCTTTCCCACAACTTTAAACGGGTCCGGGTCAGAGAAGAATGGCACCAACGGCCTTTCTTCATTAATGTCCAGCCAAGTGGTCCAACCCGCCGCAGCCGACCCAGCTCCACCCCATCCAACGGTAGGATCCTATCCTTATTAACTCTCCTCTGCTCTATTTGTGCTTCACTCACTCACTTACCTTTCAGAACACAACTTTTCACTTTTGTATTTATAGCATTCCTGAGCCATTTTGTAAGCAGCGTATTGTGTTGTATTTATAATTACTGGAAAATCAGAGAGCGAAAACCTCCGCCAAGCAGCTCATTCCCCTCGATGCAAGCGGTCGATATGAGTTTCCTCCGCAGGGTGGCTGGGCGCACCCTTAGAGACAGGGTGAGGAGCTCAGAGGAACTCGGAGCAGAGCCGCTGTTCCTCCACATCCAGAGGCATCTATTTCAGAATCCACCTTGCATCCCTGGGGAGGTGGAAGGAGGAAGAACTAGGACACGCTGGGGAGACACTGTCTCTCGGCTGGCCTGGGAATGCCTCGGATGCCCCCGGAAGAGCTGGAAGATGCTGGGGAGAGGGAATTCTGGAAATCCCTGCTGAGACTGTTGCTTTCGGGACCCGGCCCGGATAAGCGGTGGAAACTGGATGGAAGTCTCTCTTTTGGAAATGAAATAATGTGGCATTTCACCAACGCCAGTATTTATCATTTTATTTTAGATTTAGACTGAAATCAGGTCTGCGTTATTTGCAGAGCTTTAGCAACCCTTGCTCACTCACACGATTGTCCACAATGCAGAATGATAATAGAAAACAATCTCTGATACGTCGGTTTGTCCAGGGTGAGAGTGGCTAGTGAATACAAATATGTGATCACAGACCAGAGGTAATGCGAGAGATGCACCGAGAAGGATAAAGAAGACTGGATTTAATGGAGGCGTCACTCACATACCAGTCAATGCATTTCTCATCAGCTTGGATGACGTCATTCTTCAGAAGAAGGTGGTTTGTCACGGAAATGGAACTATATTTGTAAAGATAAGGGTTAAGGATAAAATCCCCAGGGATCCGAGGGGTAGATTAGGATGACAGGAAAAACACAGTGACATATTAACTTGATTTACGTGTGTGTGTGTGTGTGTGTGTCATTATAGGTCACAAATACAAGACGTATGGTGGGCATTGTAAAAGCGTTATGAGACGGTCACCATTTGAGATGGAAGGCTCTGCTCAGAGTCAACACAGGAGAGCCAGTCAGAGGAAACGGAAGAGAAGCTCTGTCCAGAGGCTGATAGAAGGTGTGTGTGTGTGGGTGTGTGTGTGTGTGCGTAAACGTGTTTATATGAGTATGTTCATGCTTTTACTGTAAATCTGTGATTAAATGACGACTGGGAAGACGCTTGATTCCAGGGAGTGGAACTGGTAAATCTGCCTCTCCAGTACTGAATGTAGGTGGGATTGCGTGTGTGTTTTTGTGTGTCCAGATAAAGACGATGTTCTTTACCAGCTCTGTGACACAGAGGACAGCTCAGATGAAGAGCTGAAGCAGAGCGAGATGGAGGAGACACACAAGCAGGCTACACAGGTACCTTATTTCCACTTGTGAGAAAATGAGAGAAGGAGGTTTACTCAGAACGCCGCTTTGTCCCCTACAATATCAGAGACTCACCACCCAAACCCAAACAGCCTGTACCATGTAGAACTTACCATGTAGAAGTTCCAATTAAAGGTTGCTGGTGCACTGTTGTGTAATGAGTGAAATAAACATTTACATTGCACTAACATATGAATTCAAATGAACACAATATTAAAGGCATCTCTTAATGTGGACAAGAGTGAAATGTGAAAAACCTGGTCTGTGTACAGAAGACTTGAGACGAGTGAGGGATGGCGTACGGCGATCTTGATTGTGTGATCGCTCCAGAGCTCTGCTGTGAGATGTTGTTTGTTCGTTGCTCCCACTTGGGCCGTGTCCTTTTAGGGATTTGTTCGCAAACGCCAAGGAGTGAGTGGGTATAATATCAACAGCGTTGTCTTTCCCGTGTCAATGGCCAAAGTGGAGAAACTGCAATACAAAAACATCCTCACGCCCAGGTATGGAAATAAAACGACCTCTGCAGAAGTACCATAGAAGTCTCTGTGGTACTGCTACTCTGGTGCTCTATGGATGTTTTATGTGGACATCAGTGCTGTACTTGGTCTTTAATTCATTTTCAGGATGTTGAATGCTAAGCTATAACACTAATAAAACTCACTTTATTTACTTTAATAAACTCCTAACAGACAAACTGCATGCTTTCCAACGTTCTTGTATTTCCTTGCAGTTGGAGGCTGGTTGAGACCTCAGCTCTGAGACACAAGGAGGCAGAGAGCGCGGAGGTACAGTCACCGTCACTCGGACGTGAGCTCTTTATTGTGACTGTATAAAATCGTTTTTGTCTGTGTGTGTTTCAGATGGAGGATCTCACTGATGAAAGATTCGAAAAGAGGCACCTGGTATTCGAGCTGAAAGAGAAATTGTGCTCGGCATCCTGGGGAAAGAGGAAATGCTGCAGGCGTCCTAAAAGGTGGAAACACACAAACATGCACACTGCATTTAAATATTGATGCATCGTGCTTACACGGATCAGGTTGACTGGGGGAAATATATTTCCAAACATCAGGCAGGTGCTTGTCGTATTATATGATTTTAGAAAATATCAGATGCATTTGATCCCAATAAATCCTGAGCAGCGTCTGGATTTGTTAGATACCGGTATGTGTATATCTAGCTGGTGTGAAAATAAATAATTACTTTTTTTTATTCCAGATCTGGGAGCAGGTTTTCAGCCAGTGGAGGTGGGACTTGCACATCTGGAGAGGAGAGCGCCATGGAGACTTGTGCTCAGCTTGATATTGATGAGCAGCGAAGCTCAAAGGAGTGGCTGGTAAGATCAAAAGTATCACAGCTGAGTATCAGAATGATGAGTCAGAAACACGCGTCTACTGATTTATTACTATTTGATCCTTTTTCTACAGAAAGAATATAAAATCTGAAATGTTTTACTGGCTAGCCTGTAGCACTGGTTTCACAATTATGCTAACTGGTATGAATTAAATGTCGTACTGGAGAAAATAAGTTCCCTCCTGGATCACAGCTGGAAGGATTGTTCACATTTTCTTTGCTCGAAGTCACTGCACAGAGGAAATCAATAAGGATACACTTATAAATAGATATTTTTCATTGCAACCCCTGAAGGACATCAAAAGATGAGGTCATGTGCTCCCCGCTTTACAGGTGGGGAGCCATGTAGACGGTGCAAAAATGCATTGCAGACTAGTCTGTGCTCTTTCCCAATCATATTTTGTGAGCTGTAAAGCCGAGGAGGATTCCTGAAAGACTGCACGATTGCTCTTCATCTCTTTGCTTTGATTGCAGAAGGAACGAGTTCATCCACAGTACTTCACCATTTTACCCTTTTTGCCCTCCATCACCCGCAGGAAGCCTGATTTAAACACTGCATTATTTAAACAGGCATCAGAGCCAGCTTGGAGAGTCTCATTACAATAAGTGGACTGAAATGCAAACTCTCATTATTTTTGGACATTTTGTCTCAATTTATTATGTGATGCATATTCTTCATAATTAAGTGTGAGGATTATTGCATCATGGATTTATTGATACTGTATAGTAAAACTTTAGGTTTTCTTCTTGAAACTGTTTAATATCCCTACAGTTGACCTTCTACTTATTCCTCAGTTGCATTATATGTTCTCTGTCTTCTGGCAGCCTCAGACACCCTGGAAGCTACGAAGGTTTCCCTTAGATGATGATGATGAAGAAGAAGAAGAAGAAGCCCTTCTCTCCATCTTTGCCCCCACCATATCAAAGAACTCGATCTCCCATCTTTCCCCACCCGGGTTCTGCGGTGCTACACTGTCATCTGTTGGACAAAGTTAGAGCAGAACCATCGATGGCAGCTGAGAGAACCGAGAACATGAAAACACTGAGTTTTATATTAAACGTATGAAATAAACGTAGGAGATAAGGTGTAGGTTTTAGTACAGAAATAAATAAATAAATTCTAGTGATATTCAATAAATTTCCAATTTAAAGTTACCCTCCCAGATATGCAAAAAGAAGACGAGTGCAGGCACATGGATGTAAGTTTGTGTAATTCAGCATTCACTCCATAAAGGGTTCTGCCCTAATCACCATATCACATAATTTGTTCAGTTTTTAGATTAAGATTTTGATAATTATTTTGTATATAATTAAAGAATATGTTAGGTTTACACAGTCCGTCTTGAGATCTCAAGCATCCAGGGAAAGTAAAGTATTTTTTTGAATGGTATTTGAATAGTTATATTTTTCTTGAATTCTTACTCATTATTTATCTTTTTTCTAGATTTTTTCACATCTGGGAATGTGATGAGAAGATGAGAAGTGCCCTGTGAACTTTTATAAGGTTCATTTTCACGTTCCTAAACAGAAGTGATTTGGTGTTAACAGATTTATTTATTGAGTATTGTAACATTTTAAAATGAGTCTGAACTGACTGCTGCATGTTTATGCACAAAACGTACTGTAAGCAATGAAATAGGGACCAGCGCAGCCCGACAGTAGTCTCAGGTTTGTGTACTGTTTTTAGATGTCACTTATTTATTTCCAGTCATCTTTAAAAAATGTGTAGAAAGACTTTAGTATATATATAACATATATTTATGTATTTCTGTGATTTACATGTTTTTTTTCATAACGTTTTTGTATTGGCACTGTTATGAAAAAATATTAAACATCAACAGTACAAAGATACTTCAGAGTTGGATTTTTGATTTAGTCAGCTGATGGAATTCCTCTCATCTTGGACGATCTTGATCTGGAACAGAATACTGTGCTCATCCAAGATGTCACTGGTGCAAGGACTTTAAAACTGAAAGGACAAACTAACGAGCTCATATCAGCCGTCTGGGTGATTAGCATTTTTGGAGGTTACCGTTTCCTCAGCCATATTCCAAATGTAACGATTGTACCTTGATCCTATATTTTATTATATTATCCTTCAAGGCTAACGGCAGGTCTCATGGACAGATGGTCGTCAGGATCATCCTGCTCGTCTCCCTGCATGTACAGTCTGTCGGAGAATTATGACGTCAATCACATAGAATTAAATCACAGGTATTATTTATTCCACGTATGAGAGAATAGAAATTGGTATAAATCTCCACTTTCTAATGTTCCAGAATCTTTCATTCTTCCTTGAACCACATACAAAATGATGATTGAATACAATAAACATTGACTACGGATAGCGAATTCTTTTCCCTCCACCTATCGGACTGAACCATCACCCAATGAGGGTAGTGCCTTTATCCATTACTGTGACCCAGTGCATGTCGCTTCATCCTAACGCACTACACATTTTAATTTCCTAGAAACATTTAATGATCCGACTCCAGATCCCATAACTCATGCAGGAGTCATGACGACTGTTCAACGCAAGGGATTCTTTTTTTCTCTTTATTTTGACTTTTCATGATAATTCCAAAACATTTGAAAAGAAACTTCAAAAATTGTCAAACCTTCCTGGGCCAGAAGCCAACCCTGAAAACTATTTATGAAAATCAATTTAAAACAAACACACACTACCTCATCCATCCACGGTTAAGTTCACTTTTCCACGTCCCTCTTGAGAGGTAGAAGTGAAACTACATGACAGGCACTTCAAGTACCAGCTGTTAACGCTGCAGCAGTACTTTTACTGCATAAACAAGAGTATAAGAGCGAAACGTCCTGAAAATTCTTCCCTCATGATTGGGTTACATCACAACATTTCTATACACGCCGTGTCTAAACATGTTGTGGCACGGAGGCGCTGACATTTGGTAACACAAAATACAACAGAGCCCGTTTAATTTTCCAGACTTGTGCAGCCCCAGGTGGCTCCAGAACAGCACTTCTGATAAAAGAAACACTTTCATATGTGTACATGAGGTTTTTCTGAGGAGTCACCGGCCAGAAGGCATTAAAGCTCGTCTCCAGGACGACTCACTGGGCCTTCTTATCTGCAGAGAGCCCATTCTGAGGCCGGGCTTCCAGTGTGAGACGAGTCTGGCTGAAGCGGCGGATGAGGGCGCCGGGGACCAGAGCCACGCAGGCGATGGCCAGCAGCTGCAGCAGCCGCTCCCACGAGAACAAGTCATCCAGAGACGACACCTCGGAAAGCATGACGCCCGTCTGGACGCAGATGAAGTTGTACGGCAGGAGGCCTGTAAGAGCAGCGGAACGAAAGTGCACCGTTTGTAGCATTGCTGTTTGTAATCTCGCTTGAACTGATTAATGCTCAAATTGCAAATGATTTAAAAATGATAAAACAAACCATCAACCCCTAAAAGTACATCTTAAAGACTACAAGGAGGGGGAGCTATACGATGGATAGACATCAGCAGGGATTCATCTCTGTCCTCTAGTCATTACCGACTGTTGTGAGTTTGATTGCTTTTCATTTTTTTGTTATTACTTTTCTTGTGAAATCAGGACAGAAACCAAATCTATGTTGCTTGGATTTAGAATCTTGCCTTGTTTTCAAATGAGTCAAATGTGTATTATATTGAAGCTGGATTTATTTTTATTTTTATATAATATAAACTATATATAAAAAAATGGTTGCATTCAAAATAAATTGCCTTCCAAAAATTAAAGTAGATTAGTCACAGATTTAAATTTAGCTGGTAAATAAGTTTTAACACAGAATTGTGATTCGGAATTCAAATCATTGTATCCAACCATGATTTTAATAATATAAATACACTTCATGAAGCAAACGAGTAATTTATTAGCCCCGTTATACTTAGACTGGTCTGAACTCTTCACTAACTAGATCTTATGTTTGGTTTAAAGGTAGTAATTTTTTACTTCTACATGTGTTACTGTAACTCAAGAAAGCTGTCAGTCTGTCCTTTTTCATTTGGCATTGCAGCGCTTTGGTGTTTGACTTCAACACAAAAGGATCCGCGATGTTCACACCAACAAATGGAAAAGTTTGATTTACGTCTCCAATAATAGCAGAATAAGTTGAACTAGATGTCATTAACGAACATCAAAGATGATGATGAAATATGACATTTCTGTTTGATCAAGCTCTGTACAGATTTATCTATCTATTACTGCATTGTCATTGTGAAATGATGTAATAATTACGACAGACCTGGTTGTGAGAATATTACACGGCACATGATATCATGTATGTTCTTACCAATGAAGACTGAGCAGAAGAAGAAGGTGATGGGGATGTTGACTATCGGGGCAGACATGTTCAGAAACCAGTTGGGAGTCATGGGAAAGAATCTCAGGAAGAGCAGAAAGAAGAACAGACAGTCCTGGTTCTCCTCAACCTGTGAGATAACAGCGAGACGAGTTACTTTCATTATCAATGACTCAGAATTCTTTGAATCTCTCATGTCTGTCTGAACTTTGGGGACGTGCAAGCCTCGCAATGTATTCGTTTTCACCATCAGCAGTCGGCACAACTTTGTTTAAGATGTTCACACGAAGAAAACTAGAAAAGCACTCTGAGAGAGCAGACCTCCGCCGAGCAGCTCATTCCCCTCCTAATTAGATGCACACCGTCCACACAGTGATCTGGATCATCATCAAAAGGTTCCAACTTGTTCTTGGTATCTTTATACACCAACCATGAGAAGTAAAAGTGAATCAGACTTGATGTGTATTTTTAACCGATTTTTTCATCCATAAATGGAGTTTTCAATGTTAAAATTAAAGATTTTTTCCTAAAGTCATTCTGGATCCGATCCAGATGAAATTCGGTGGTGAGATAGAGGCCCCCACCCTACATGACTGTGTTAAATTCCATAAACATTGGTCAATAGGAACAAATTTTAAAGCTCCATTGACTGCAATGTTACTGAAAATTTCAAACTGACCCAGAATCCAGGATCTCTTCTGGATCATCACCAAAATTAGTTATCTCGCCAACAGTCGGACAAACAAACAATCTATCGCATTTGCGGGTCACGAGAGTCGCCGGAGCCTGTCTCAGCTTGCTATGGCCGAGAGGCGGGGTGCACCTTGGGTGCGTATCGGGGCCACACACAGACAGACAACCGTTCATGCACAAACTCACACACTACGGACAATTTCAAGTAATCAATTCACCTAAACTGAATGTTTTTGGAGGTGGGAGGAAACCCATTCTAATGATATCCTTTTTAACTCATTATCAATAATGGCAGCTACTAGATTCAATACAGACTGGCACACTGTCATGCACTTACCTTCCTCTGTAATGCGGACACTTTATCAGGAAAGACGTTAACAATGTGGTGCTTTCCAAAGGCCCGGGACAGGAGGAAGCACATGGTGGAGCCGACAGTGGTGAGCACGCAGGCAAGCAGCAGCCCCTGATAGGGACCAAATATCGCTCCTGCTAGAATGTTCTGCAACATAGCAAGTAGAAAAAGAAAACGTTTGGGTCGTGCTTTTCGGTAATACGTGTGAGCAAAGATCTGACAGGCAGTGCCGCTGTATCTGAGAAATACTTTGATCAAACAGGAGCTTCAAGTTGGAGGAGCTCAGTGACATCCAGCGTAGCCAGAAGCTGGTTTGTGGTTGACGCTTCAGTTCTAGCAGTAAACTCCAGCTGTGCAGATTACAATGTCACAGTGGATGTATATAAAAGGCACATCTGGCATCCCTTTGTTGTTTGAGCTCGCTGAATACTTTATACCCTGCAGCGCGTCTAAAAAAGAAGAGACCCAAGCAGGTCGTACGAAAGCTGATATTTGAACACATCAAACGTTTTGTGTCCGATCTCTCCCTGTGTCAGCGACGTCAGCTCAGATAACAAGCAAAACTATGTTTTCACTTCACCAGAAATGAGGATCCGGGAATGGCGAAGGACTGCTTGTAGAGATAAGCACTGCAGAAGAGCAGCAGCACATATCCCGTGTGTTCCCGCTTGTAAAACTGCAAAAGCTCAGCGAGTTCCCTCAGCTCGTCCAAATCTGAAGGGAACTTCAACCTGCGGGGACAGACACAAGAATAAAGACACGGTGTCCTCTCGTCACTCACGCAGACCACAAAAATAAAAGTCCCTCGTTTTAAATGGTTAGGATTACCAGACAGAGTACAAATCGTAATCCAGCGGGCAACCTTAACCTCTTATTTATTATTCTTATTTATTTATATTCTTATGCATAGTTTGCTGACAGAGCCGTTTGAGACAGAAAAGAGGGACGCTGTCCCGCAGCATCTGTTTGCTGTTTTGACCAAAGACCGTCACAGATACTTCATACAAGTGTCTGGGAACTAATGTTCCCACTAATTTTTCATGCGTCGGCGCAAACACACAAACTCCCCGAGCAGTCCCTCGGACAACTTTGAGCGACATCATAATAATACATTTTATTTTAAACGCACTTTATATTTAAAAGCAAATCTCAAAGCGCACAATAGTATAAAAATAAATAACATAAAAACAAGTGCATTTTTACGCGTTTATGTTATTTTCAATTTAGGTTGGATTTTTTTTTTGTGTGCGCAACGTAGATTGAGACCGTATCAGCTGTGCGTAATTACGCACGATCGCACCTTAGAGGGGACGTTGCTGGGAACTACGTTAACTTATATAATATGTGACCTTTAAGGCACCTTATAACGACATGAAGGGCTGTTAGTTGTCTTTTATCATTCATATTATTAATATCACTGCGTGCTTGGTTGTCTGGTGACAGCAGCGCTACAGCACCACACGCTAACAGCCACACAAACATCCCGTCTCTAAACATGGTAAATGAGAGGCTTCATAAAGGCAGCGACCTGCGGGTTCCCTCGGAGGCGTCGTCGCTCGGCGGCTCGGACTCGACGTGCTCGCCGTCGGCGGATGGATGACGGAGCCGCGGCCCCGCTGGAAGGTACAGCGACAGCGAGTAAAGGTATAAAGTCGCTCCAGCAATAACGCAGCCGAGCCCCGCCAGGGAGCGCATAGTATTCACCCTGTCACCGGGACACCGACACCGGGACACAGACACCGGAACCGGAACCGGAACACCGACACCGTCACCTTCTTGTTTACATCGAGCGCACTGGGAAACAGAAGGCAGCTCTTCTTCTTCTATGCGTTTTAAAGGTAGCTCGCATCCTTTTTCGTCGCATTACTGCCCCCTCTGGCTTAAACAGGAAACGGCAGTCTAAAATATATGCACTTTCACTTTGCAAACTTTCCATGACTCTATTTGTACTAAATAGACTAAAATATTTAGTCAATTTTAGACCAAACTGATTCTGATTCTCAAAAAAAAAAATCATTCAAGTGAAATACACTTGAAATAAAAATGTTAAAAAAGTGAAAGTCATGAAAAGTAATGGCGCCAAAAGTACACATTGATGGAGTTTTAAATGTCCAATTTAATAACAAACGAGTACAGCAGAACAAGGGACTCATAGTTGTGTTTTTTCAGATTCTGTCCAGAAGGGGGCGGTAATGAGCAGCGATACCATCAAACCTGAGTGGAATCATTGCCTCTGTGTGCAGGAACAAAAAAAGATCTCTGCGTGCGTGGCCGATCTTTGAACCAGGAAGTGTGTGAAAGGTGTTGAAGTTACAAAGTTCAGTCTCACCAGTGCGGCAGAGCTGCAGAGCGTTTCTGTCGACAGGCTCAATGGCTCAGTTCACTGTTCTGGGATCTGTCGGGTTGATTTCTCTCCGGAACCCCCCCGTGAATGCCCTGAGGTGAGTGACGTGACGTGACGTGACGTGACGTGACGTTGCGTTGCGTTGTGCGTGTTTCTTTATTAAATTAATACAGTTTGGTTTGGGAAGTCGTTATACGTGCGTCATTTTACGTGCGCACTTGATTTGCATTGGCGCTTAAAACGTGCGAGAAAGGGGTGCAAAGAAGACAACTTTAGTGCATAAAGATGAACTCGTTTTGTTGGTGCATAATGTATTTAATTTAAGAAGTGTGGACACATTAAATGCCGCCTAAGTTGGCCCCAAGGGATTCAGTTAAATATTTATACTTGAAAATACTTTGATGATTGACAGGGGTCAATAGTACATTTTACTACAGTATGATTTTAATGCAGGACTTTCATGTGTAATGCTGTACAATACAATGAGTAGCTGTAGTGGGGGGGGGGGGGGGGGGTTAAATGCTTTGCTCAAGGGTACCTCGGTTGTGATAATTTTCCTTTTTTCACTGGTATTTGCCTGCAAGCCCCCGTTTAACAGAAACACAATCCATATCTTATATTTGTATGAAAGCCTGTTGACTTGTAAGATTCCACATTCACGTTTTCCTATCATCATCCTATATTTCAATGTAATTTTTTTTCTCTACATCTTTTAGTTTTTATGTGGCAGAAATAGTTGCAGCAGCGAGTCTATTCTGTTACGTTGAGCCCAGCTAATAACAATTGAAAGGCTAAAACGTGCAGCATCTTTCATGCAGCACCCATGTGAGGCAGGCCATCATTGACAACCTGAAGAGAGCTCTCAGTGACCCAAAGGTGAAGTCCGTGGTCATCTCCGGCCATGGTGGAATATTCTGTGGGGGTATGGACATTTTATTTTCTATTTAATCTAACATCAGAGTTATAATAAAATAAAATAAAACTAAATCAGTCATTTAATCAAAAATTGAAAACAAGCAACTAAAGAAATTCATCATGTAATTCACATTTCATAATAGTAGTATGTTTGTCTGTATCTACTACTTTAAAAAAAGTCGTTTTTTTTTTACATTTTGGTGCTAAAAATGTGGAAAATAATGTTTGCTGTGGCTTTACAACAGTAATAGTGTTGCAGCCCTCGGCATCAATTAGAAATGCAGGGAGTCACCAAACACCTTTTTATTCAAGCACAGTGAAACAAAAACATCAACAAGCAAAAGTATAAACGTATACCGGTTTTCTGCAAAAATCATTACAAACAAATTGCAGTGTTTTTTTACAGTGTAATATTTTCTGTCTTATACGTACGCACCTCGCTCCGCTTCCCAAGGGGCGCAAAACTCCTCAACCTCGGTGACGGATTTAGCAGTGACGCACACGCTAATCCATACAGGAACCATCACATGATTTATTCGCGTCTAAGGCGGACACTTACAAACGGTACAGATCCGCGTTCTGTCTTCTGTTGGAACCCTTTGATAACATCATCATTGTTATTTTTTATCAACAGGGGCAGATATTAAGGAGTTTGCAAAAAAGCTGTCGGGGCCTCCACTGGCACCGATGATCCACATGATTGCGGCCGCACACAAGCCGGTGGTGGCAGCTATAGAGGGGAGTGCGTTCGGCGGAGGCCTCGAGTTGGCCCTGGGCTGCCATTATCGACTAGCACACTCTAAAGTGAGTTCATGCTGGAGATGTCTGACACCTCGTTCTCTTTGTCTCTCTAATGTTGGTGTTGAGCTGCATCCCAGACTGGCTGGTCATTAAATATATCATTATTAGTATTATTTAGTATTATTTACAGTCTTTATGAAGCACAACTATGTCCTTTACTCAAACGTCTTGTGTCCTTTCAGGCCAAACTGGGGCTTCCAGAGGTGACTCTGGGGCTGATGCCCGCTGCAGCTGGAACACAACTGCTGCCGAGGCTTATTGGGGTCCCGGCTGCCTTGAATCTCATCACCACAGGTAGCAAAGACAGGTTGAGCTGGCCTGATCGTTATAGGGCTGATAGAAGTTTGAACTGCCTTTGAAGTGCAGGGAAAGTATTGATAAATCCGTAGATGTCACTATAGATTCTTGTTTGGGATTTTAATGGAGTTCTTTTTCTTTATGCACATTTGTTTTGTGTTTATATTATATTATATTATGTTATATTATATTATAGTTCTGGTAAATTCACAGTTGATGCTGTAGTTCGCTGTGATGTCCAGCAGAGGTCAGTATCACTTTAGTTTGACCTGAAATATTCAACAACAGAATTTAGGCAAACTCTTGTTGCGTTTTCCTTTTCTTTTCTTTTCCTTCTTATTTGAACACATTGGGGGGGGGGATGTCACAAGGCAATCATACAGATCTGCGATTAACCTCGTGTCTCCCACAGGCCGTCATGTGACCGCTGCTGAGGCCCTGCAACTCGGAATAGTGGATCAGGTCATTGATCACAACGTGCTGGCTGAGGCGCTGAGGTTTTCGGAGAGCGTTGCCGGTGAGTCACTAGGAAGGAGGATAGCACAATGTTCCCACTGCCGTGAAATCAACCCACATCTCCTTGATGTGAAAACGTACCGCGTGGAAGGAGGAGAAATTCCTCCCAGAACAGTTATTCTGGGCAAGTCCCACATCAAGAAGTGTCAAGAAAGGAAGCAGCCAGATCTCCACCACTGAAGCCATGAATGTTTCATGTCTCTGTCAGATGTGCTCGGATGTCTTCACTGCTATTACTGTATTATTCAGGAGGGCGAAAAGGGACAAACTTTCTTAGAATATTAATAATCGGCCTCTTTTAAGAAGAAGTTAAAATCCCCTTACAGAAGGGTGCCTCGTCCCTGCAGATAAACAGGAACAATTTCTCAATCTGTGTGAGGAATTATTAATTATTGTGCATTTCTCTCAGTCTTTGCTTTAATTATTCCACAGCTGTACTTGTGAGAAAGATTATTCACAACAGCAACGAAGTTGTTAGCATTTTAAATATCATGTAGCCTGAGCAGAAGATTAGAAGGTTCAAATAAACCTTAGCCTTGCCTAATCAATAAGACTGGAGGTAGGAAGAAACAGTTTGCCAAAAATCAAAATGTACATTTTATGTGTTGTTTCCTTTTGGCTGTGGACCGTTAGGAATTCAAGAAGCAGCCTGGTTTATATGCATGTTGTTATTATTTCGAGGAATTCTTCCACGTCCACCGCCAGCAGCCGATTATCTTAGTTTAGCATCATGTCGAATATGAATGAGAAACTGTTTGTCTGGCTCCGCCCACCCATGAATCCAGCAAGCGGCACCTCTAAAGTAAAATAATTAGCACATTAGGCCTTTAAAAAAAAAAAAATTTGGAATCCGTTCAAATGGTAAAAACTTCTAAAAGGTTCTTGGCCTGAACGTTTTATGTGAGCAGAGTGTCAAACTTCTCATCCAAGTCTCAGAAACCTGATTAAAATATTTTTTTAAATGGCAAAAAATTACTTGCATTACAAACGTTTTAGCTTTTCTAGCACTGAACTAAGACACACGCCGCCCACTGCAGTCTGGGGGTGTTTTTGTAGCTTGCACAGCAGAAACGCCTCTTTTCCAACCGTTAAATGGTTAAAACTACACTTTGAGCAGTCCAGAGATGATTGCAGTCTCATGCTTTTAACTGATGCCTTATTTTCTGCACCACACACTGCCAAGATGACTTTGAGTGGGTGAAGAAGAGAGCGCTGTTACTAAAGCCGAGGCTTAGAGCGACTCAGGGAAGCCGAACGGCATACGAGGTCGGAGATTGGAGCAGATTGGATTGAAATCTGGAGATTTTCACCGGTTCTCTTCTCTTGTCTTGATTAGCAGCGGTGTTGAATGAAGACTCTGCACACACAGTGCTGCAGCAGGCATGAAGCACTGCAAGGCTTTAAAGCCAGGGGGGGGGGGGGTGCATTTCAACAAAAAAAGCAGCATGTGCACTTGAAATGATGCGCTTGTGCACATGCACGGCCTGGAGTCTCTGCTGGTGATGCCAGTGGTTCTAACATCTGTCTGCTACATCTGTCAGGACAACCAAGGCTCTCCACACGCTGCTCGGCAAATCCAGCAACACAGATCAACCATTTACAGATTAACCGCTGCAATAAAGCCCTGCTGATGCACACCGGGATCACGCACACACACACACACACACACACACACACACACACACACACAGCAACCCGTCACTGTTGGGCTTGAATTTGACATCAAAGCGACCTGAAATGACATTCGCTCTTCGGCTGCGGTATAGTCATCCAAACTCAAATGTTATCGGCTCACATTTAGAGTTGTTGGACTGAGAGGAGGTGGCAAATCAGATGCTTCTGATACCTCTGTCCCTTTAAAGCCCGCCCATAGTGACCCATTTACTGGGCCAGGCTGGAAGCTGAGTGCAAATCAGTGGAGCTGCGACCACTGTCTCATGTAATCACATCAAAGGAGATAGAGATGGAAAATTAAGATGCTTTTAGCAAAGGGTGTCGAAGAGTGGCCTCCAACTTCGCTCTCATCGTCCACGGCTTCGTCTCGGCGTGTTTTTAGGCTCTGATATCAAAGCTTCTCTTGAGGTTTTACTCTGAATATTAACCAATTTCCCAAAAATGTTCCTTTCAGTTTGATGTTGTCATAGCGAGCTGTAATAGTGCATCTCAGAGACCCCCCCCCCCCTCCTCCAGTTAGCTCGGAAATGCTTTGTTTGCTTCTTCTGCTCTCGGAGGCTTCCGATATATCCAGTGATTGATTGCCCAATTACACCCGGACTGAGTGTGAGCCAACAAAATGGAGAAAGCAGAAAGGAAGAAGTACTTTTAGCATTTGGATGTGATTTCAACTTTTAACTGGAGGGAAATGTCAGCCAGCTCAAAGCCACTCCTTTGGGCTGACTTCTCTCGCGTGCATTCTCTTTCAGGCCAGCCTCTGGACGCCCGTCGCATCAGCACTTTTCCGTGTCCGCGTCCGTCTGATTTGGACGCTCTGTTTGAGGAGGCGACGCGGAAGGTGCGTCAGAGTGCCCGTGGAGCTGTGGCGCCCCTTCGATGTATCGAGGCGGTGCGGGCGGCTGCCACCATGCCTTACGCTCAGGGCTTGGAGCTGGAGGGCAAGCTGATGGCCACTCTCATGAACTCCGAGCAGGCCCGCGCCCTGCAGTACTCGTTCTTCGCTCAGAGAGCGGTCGCCAAGTGGAGCATGCCCAGTGGAGCTCGCTGGGACACAAGCCAGCCCAGGCCTGTACGCAGGGTAGCGGTCATCGGTAGGAGATTTGGTCCTTTGATTTCTGTTCTGTTTTGACTCTTCAGTAAAGACAAGCATTTTGAATATTCAAGCTATCTGCGTGGGATCGAGCATTAGGTTTAGAGCTAAAAACATTTGTTTATGTCACCATTTTCTTTGCTCTGAAATGTGTGATATTTGCTTTGCTGGTGTTTCTGAGGAACTTTTTTTTTTTTGTTCTTCTTCCTGTCGTCACCATTTGGTTTTTGCCCTCTCAGGACTTGGCACCATGGGGAGAGGCATCGCAGTGGCCCTGGCTCAGACGGGGTTGCCTGTGGTTGCTGTGGAGACGCAGGAGAAGCAGCTCGTGCAAGCAAAGCAGGCAATTTCCGCCATGTTGGAGCGCGGCGCTAAGAGGCGTGGAGCGGCTCCGCCTCCTGATGGGATCAGTTACGGCACGGACATCCAGGCTGCAGCCGACGCCGACCTGGTCATTGAGGCCGTGTTTGAGGATATGGCCCTGAAGGAAAAAGTCTTCCAGCAGCTGTCTGCTGCCTGTAAACCCGGCACCCTCCTGTGCACCAACACGTCTTCGCTGGACGTGGACCACCTGGCCGCTCAAACCCGTGACCCAGAGTTGGTGGTCGGGATGCACTTCTTTTCCCCGGCCCACGTCATGAAGCTGCTGGAGGTGGTGTACGGATCACGGTCCTCTCCTCAGGCTGTCGCCACCGTGATGCAGCTGGGGAAGAAAATGGGCAAGGTCAACGTGGCTGTTGGAAACTGTCCTGGCTTTGTGGGGAACCGCATGCTGGCGCCGTACTTGGAACAAGCGTTCTTCCTGTTGGAGGAAGGAGCCACGCCCGAGTTAGTCGATCAAGCATTAGAGGAGTTCGGTTTCCCCATGGGCGTGTTCAGAATGTCCGACCTCGCTGGACTTGACGTGGGCTGGAAGATAAGGAAGGAGAACGGGCTGGCGAATCACGGACTGGTGGCTGGACAGTCGGCTACCATCCGGCGAGGGCGCAGGGACAGCCCGCTGGGGGACCTTCTCTGTGAGCAGGGGCGCTTCGGTGAAAAAACCGGCCGGGGATGGTATCAGTACGACAAACCTGGTGGCCGGGTCGCCAGATCCGACCCCTGGCTGCACAGCTTCCTGGAGGGCTATCGAGCCCAGCACGGCCTGGTGGCGCGACCGATCGACCACCAGGAGGTGTTGGAGCGCTGCCTCTACGCCCTGATCAACGAGGGCTTCCGCATCCTGGAGGACGGAATAGCCGCAAAGCCCGAGGACATTGACGTCATCTACGTTTTCGGCTACGGTTGGCCCAGACACCGTGGGGGTCCCATGTTCTACGCCAGCACGGTGGGGCTGCCGAAGGTCCTGGAAGTGCTGGAGCGCCACCATCAGGCTCACCCCGACGTGCCTCACCTGCAGCCCTGCGACCTCCTCAGGAGGCTGGTGGCCGGTGGCAGCCCACCTATCCACAAGTGGAATGAAGTCACCGGGAAATTCCACAGCCGTCTTTAAGTAAAACACAACGAGGCTCGTTCTCTGTCGAATAAAGCCAAGCAGGAAACGTTGAAGCCTCTCGCGCAGAGATTTAACACGACTTTGGGTGATTACGAATCTTATTGTGCGATTCTTTTCTTGCTCTGTGATGACGAATGATCCTGCCGGGTCCCGTTGGGCTGTGAGTCGTGATCATAAACTAATGCTGATTGAGCCAATAGTGACGTGAACGGTTGTATGCAGCTATACTATCTATCCATTGATTTTCTTCAGCTATACTTTACCTTGGGGTCGTGGGCGGGGGGGCTGAAGCCTATCCCAGCTGCCACTGGGCACGCACGAGGCAGGCTACATTCTGGACCCCCATGGGAGAAACGCTATAGGCCAGAGGTGGGCAAACATTTTGACTCGCGGGCCACAATAGGTTCTAAAATTTGACAGAGGGGCCGGACCGAGAACAGATGGATGAAGTATTTGTGTGAGCTGATAAAAATGACACATGAAAGCTATTGCATTAAAGGATTTGGCCTTTTACAGGTAGCATTACAGGGAAAAGGTCAAATGAATGAGGTTTAATTATAATACAATTTTATTTAATGATATAATTTGGACAAGTTTGGCGGGCCGGATTAAATAGCCCAACGGGCCGCATATGGCCCCCGGGCCTGGGTTTGCCCATGTCTGCTATAGGCGGTTTGTATTTTGGAATCAAAGTGCTTGAATCAAATGACGTGAATAACTTGTGTGAGATTTCTGTGAAGACAACTGAGATTTTAAATTCACAAGAGCCGACGTTTAAATCCAAAACTTCAAATGTCTCTTGGACTGTATATACGTGTAGTATATAGTATATACGGTGCATTCTGGTGCAGTTGTTTAAACTCTTATAATTAATAATAAAGATCTGATCTACATCTGACTCATGTATGGATCTGTTTCCCTAAACAGCGCTGTGTTCTATTCCCAGCCTCAGAATGTCCTCCAGCGGTATTCAGTCTGAACTGCTTCAGCCTCGACGTCTCGTCCGTCTCCCGTTCCTGCTCTTTGCTGACTCAGCAGTGAAAGAAGAGACAGACGCACGACGCTAAACTGCTTCTGTGTAAATCGAGGAGTCCGCCTCGCTCCCCAGATGTTGGGGGGGGGGGGGTCCTCCCCGAGCAGCTGGATTACACAATCTGATGCTCCATTCTGTGTTCTAATCCTGTTATTGGTTGGTTGGTACCTGTATTTATAAACGACCAAAACAGTGTTTTTGTGACTTGGGGGGGGGTCCTGAAGTTTGCATTGGCTCGATGGAAGCCTGGGTGTGTTTGAAGGACGCAGCAGAGCAGCTGTCTTTGTGTGCGCGCTGCGCGGACTCCTCCCGTTCTGTGGCGAAGTTCAGATGCGCGCCGCGCGTCACCAGCGCGCACACAGACAGAGGCGCAGCTTCCGCGACCGGGAGGATGGCGAGATGCGTGGATCACGACCGCGGTGGGAGACGTTCAATGTGACATTCTCTCACGGTCCTCCACTCCCACGGGATAACTTTGCGCCCGCTGCGTCAGCAGGAACCCAGACCAGGCTTCCAGCTCGCGGATCAGACGCGAACCTGCGTGCGTCCTGATCCGGGAAATGTTGGCATGGCTGCCTTCAGAGCACAGAAGAGTCCGAAGAACGAGAAGTTGGACCAGGCGCAGGCTCTGGCCAGGAGCTGCGCCGGGAGACCGGACTTCCTGCCGTGCGACGGACTCTCCATCTGCGCCACGCACAGCCACGGGAAGTGCTTCAAGCTGCACTGGTGCTGCCACTTGGGCTGGTGCCACTGTGAGTTTCTTTTACGCGGATCAATGGCAGAAACCCGGAGCTGGTGGTGACGTCATATGTGCTGTGGATAGAGGCGCTTCTCTCTCCCTGTGATTGATTAATAATGATATCTTAATTATTGCGTGTTCTCCGTGAAAGCGGCTCTTCAGACCAGCTCCGGCGCGTTTCTTTCTTAGTCTTGGGATTAATATGGAGGTTAAAATCATCGAACATCAAATCGAGCGTCGCCGGATCGATCCAGAGAGTCTGAACAAAGGCTGTTTCACAGTCTTCATCAGTCAAAGGGGTTCATAGTTTGTTTCTTTCATGTTTATATAACTTGATTGAGACACGAACATTTTCCAGGAAGTTCATGAGAACAATTTATACTGTTGAATATAATGAATCAGAGTAAAACTTTTTGTTGCGGGTTGTCTATTTAAAGGAACAGATCTTCTATTTGGGATGGAAGGTTTTAAAATAAAATGCGTGTATTAAATTAACAGGTTTTAAAATAAAAAGCTTAATTAAATTAAACGAAACAAAAAAAGTTACAACCAAAACAGCAGAAACTCCGCTTATCTTGCGATGCGCATGCGCACTTTGCGAGGTCGGTTCTGAAACAATATATTGCGCTAGTTTTCATCGCTTGTACGAAAGCCCGCTTGTCATTTAAATCCAATCTGCCATTACACAGTGTGTAGTTAAAGATTTAACTATTATTCCAGCATCCATAAGGCTGGATTCTTCCTTACAATGTAAATATATAAAAAAGGTACATCTTATTATTATAATAAATGGATGTTAGAATATGAATCTCTTACCTTTCAAATAGTCTTAACACATTTTTTCTCTTCCTAAACATGGCAAACATCAGTTTTACGTAAAGAACAGGAGCACTTTGCAGAAAAATAATGGTAATAAAAAAAAGGCACAGATGAAAATTCAACAACATTCCGATTCAGTTGTTTAAACTCCACTTTAAGGTTCCTCATTTTTCAAACTACACTTTCGAGAGATTCTTGGCGACATCACAGAGATGAGTCGTCGCCTCCGTTTCCGCTTTAAATGATGTGGCTTGAGAAACTCTAAAACGTTTCTCCTCACTGGCAAAAAAAGAATCAAAAAAGACCAAAACCAACAAACATTTCTTTCACATCATGAAGAGACTTTTTTGAATCACATCATTTCTTCATCATGCTGGAAATGAGCACAGCCACACATCCAAAATGCAAGTCTGATTAAAATGGAAACTCGTCCCCATCAAATGCTTCATTTATTCCTGTTGAAGTCATGTTTGCTTTAGATGACAGTGCCCAACTCTTTTAGTGAATTATTAATCCTTTGCAATAAAATATTTACCGGTATTTATTATTTGTGACACAAAGATTTAAATCTGCTGTCGGATGTATTGTATATCATGTTTTATCCTTTGGTCTTTTCATGGTATTGGTTGACAGTAACTATTCGGCACTATTTCATAGCACGAACTGAATTCAACGACACCACCAAGAAATAACAATCCTCAATCTCTTTCATATTGACTATTGGGAACCAAACCGAAAGCAGCAGCTCCATACGAACACAGACGTTTGAAGAGTGTCAAGTGACATTTCCACCTCAGACACTTCCCCTCCATTTGAACGTTCCTCAGCCTGACACCTTGACACCAGCACACAATGACAATAGCAGTGCTTGGCCTTGACAGGAAGTCCGTCTCTTTGTGCCTGTCCTAATTTATCCCATCACTGACGGCCCTGAAAATCCACACATCATCGTAAAACACAATCAGCCAGCCATTCTGGGGGGGGGGGGGGGGGGGGGGCTTATAGTGCGCAACTCCACAAGTCAAATGTAATCTTCGCTGTGTGTAATCATTGGATTTTGATGCCTTCCTCCAATCCGGATTGAGCTAAGAGATTTCAAATGTCTGATATGGCAGGAAAAATTCTGAATCCTTTCCAGTGTTTATTATTATGCCACATCCAGGATTATCCTGTCTATAGTGTTACATCATTTAGAAGCATTACGACGCTCTCTCTCTCGTCCTTTGAAATGTTCATCACTGTGGTTGGATGTATGCTGAAGAATGGAGGTTGAGCCATTCGTCCCTTATGATTCAGTGCAGACATTTTATGATGTAGAAGACAGAGCCAGCCAAGTCCCATTAGAGTGTTTCACCTTCACATCTCTTTCCACCATTATGTGCTTTGCAGCCTTTCCTGCAGGACAGCCATGCAGCACAAGTGAGAATAAACCAGCTTAAAATGATGAGTCAGGCAAATCCACAGCTCCCAGTGAGAAAAGTATGCAAGTTTCTTCATGCCCCCCCCCCCCCCCTCGCATCCTTCATTCCGGCGACAAGTCAACATATTAAAGCCCCAGTGAAACGCTGTATGCTATTATCTCGTCGCGTTTTCATTTGGAACGTGCCCACGATTGTCGCCTGCAGTACAAAATTGTTCTGAAGATGATAATTGTGCATTCGCCACAGGAAGTGTTGCTGGCGTGCGTCCTTAATTATAACTTTAATAGGTTTCCGGGCAAATAAATCCAAATGCTCAAAGTGTAGGTATAGAAAAGGCGCAGCTCAGCATTTAAATTGCCAAACACAAATTGTTTCCATGACCTCACCTGGTAACCAGCGTGAGGCGACTAGCCGTGACTCCATCCCTGTCTCTTCCTCAGCCAACAGAGCGTCCCATGGTTTGCCCCCCCCCCCCCGTTTCTGCTCTCAGACAATGCTAATCGTCTTTGCAGACTACAGCAAGAACATTTATCTCGTTGCTTTGACGACCTTCCAGCATTTTCCACATGATTGTAGCTTTGGTAATCCTTTGGCTGAGAAAATGGGGGGGCGTCAGTCCAAGCCTGTCATTAGTGGTAATTAGTGATGTTTAGCGTCACGTGTGATGAGAGCTTCTGCTCACAGCAACGCTGGAACCACCTGGACTGAATATTTTGTCTCTCTCTCTCTTTATTCTCTGCAAACTGATAACAATTACCAGGTAGAGCAATGAAGAGCGTTGAAGTTCTGATTGTACTCATTCGTGTCCTCTTGTGAGCGCCAGATCTTGAGCAGATGCGAGACAGTTGGATCATACTGTCAAACGGCATCATGGCATCCGTCACACTGCCCACCTGCAATGTTCAATTATTTCCTGAAGTGACATACAGAGGCTAACCGGGCAAAGCTCTATCCTGTTGATTGATTTAATTCAAAATGTACTGCAGTGCTGCGTCAGAAACGGCTTCGGTTAATATTAGAGGATCAATACATTGTCAGCACAGACCTGAGGGAGTGCTGCTTTTGACTGACTGTTCATATTTGGAAACTGCAACGCTTCGACCACTGCAAGGCAGACGTAACAGAGCAGCAGCGAGTTAATTCACGAGTTTCTGTGAAGCTTTAAAGACAAATACGCGGCTTTGTCATTTGTTAGAGATCCTGTCATCCTGAATGGATATTGTTGCTGTCCACATCCAGTGGGTAAAAAGCAAAGTATACATTTGTTATACATTAGTATATGTACTGTATATACACACACAGACAATCGTATACATAAATTACATGTACAGTCAAATAAATCTACACGGAACATTCAGCAGCAACATAAACAGGGAATGATAAACAGATTATTTCCGTAATAACAAAGTCTGAAATATTTTGGTACCGTTCAGTCCAGCTTGCTTATTCCATGCCTGATAATTTAACACCACATTCCCTGTTTGTGTTACAATCCCCTCGTGACAGCTCAGCAAGGAAACACTGCCCGGCACTGCAATCCCTCTGGCCTGTCTCTGGGTTCTGCTATTGTGAATGATGACTTGCTGTCACACCGGAGAAATTGTTTATGGACATGATGTTCCAGCTACAGAATGCACACATGTGCAAATGCCTGGTTAGATGATACCGAAGGTCAGTCGAGCATCAGGAAACAGCTGGGCCTGCTCATTTTCACTGCACCCCCGAGCTGCACTTAGTTATGTTAAAGACAGGTGGGATATTTCACTGTATTTCAACAGAAAAACTTGCTCTACATTTTTAAAATAAAGTCCTTCCAGTAATGTAGGACTGTGGATTCCCCGTCTTTTACGCTGTAAGCCAGTACTGGCAGGATGAATGATTACAGTGACCTATTTAAAAATAGTTTTTCCATCTGATTATTGTGTTGAAGAAATCCTCTGTCCGTAAATGCCTTTACAAATCTGTAATGTTCACGATGCACCAGTCAGAGGGTTCGACCCTTTTCACTATGGTGACAGACTAAACAGTGGAGCTCAACATGGCCATTAAACTGGAGTAGCCCCCCCGCCCCCCGCTCTGAAGGCATGAAACGGGAAACAGGAAGGGGCGTCTCACATGAACCGCTCAGAACGTCACCTTCCCTGAAACCCGAAACGTTTATTTTCCCCGCTGAAGCCCCTTTGTTGGGCTGACGTGAACTCAAATACCAGCGGATGTGTGAGCAGACTGTATCTACAGGCGGAGGGCTGCAGCTGCTGCTGCTGCTGCTGCTGATAGATGATAACTATCTGCTCAAGTAATTGCTTTTGCTCACCTGGCTTCGCCAACATGCTGCTCTCGAACAGGTGTGTCACGTTTACAGTAGGTCTGTTCAGCCAGGACAAAAATACTCCCGGCTTCTCCAACATCAAAAAAAATCTGGGATGGGGGTCGTTGATGACTCGCCCTCTGCTGAGGCCTAAATATAATCCTACATTAAAATGACATAATCCTTTCCTCATTCATTTTGACTACGTGTAGCATTTGTTGATGATAAACCTGAAGTATTTTCCTCCTAATGCGGCCCGACAGCGGAGCCGCGGTTTTAACATATGAGATAAGCAGGATTGTACGACACATCTATGCGCAGTGGTTGACCTTCCACATTCACCTTTAGAGAGCAGAGAAAGCATTCAAGCTGGAGTCGGGTTACGTATCTTTAATGTCGTCCTCTACTTCTCCCCATGAAGAGAACTCTGTCCAGGCCGTCCTTGTAAACTGAGTTACCTGATCAAATAAAGATTAAATTAAAGCATGTTGTTACCCAGTCGGCTGCTTTTCTGCTGTCTCATTAATAATTTAAACACTTAATTTTCCCCATGAATTACTTTTAAATTATACATTTCTTGTTAAAAGCAGTCCCCTTGTTGCGCCTATTTGTATCTGACTAAAATAATTCATCTAACGTTCCCATTTTTTAGACATTTTGTTGTCTCAGGATGCCATTATTTGCATTTCTGCCAGCAAAGATCCTTCGTTGTCTCGAACAGCGGAGCAAAGAGTCGCCCTCGCTGCTTTGTAAATGCAGAGATCCTAAATCCTTGATTATCATGTTGAAATGGAGAACAGTTCCTTGCTCTGTTGACAGCCTCATTTGCATTCCCACTTCCCCCAGAATGCCATTCATCTGTCCTCAGTGAACCCGTCACTTTTGCCGACATTTACTGATAATATGAAGGATTTCCAGCTTAGAGTATTTTTTTTTTTATGCATGGAAACACTGGTCCTGTGTTTTACCTGTAGCTGAACCGTCTCATGATTGTGTAGGTGCACAATTGTGAGTCTGCAGAGAATCTTCTAGTTCTGATTCTGATGCACGGACTTAAAACGCTTAGATCTGAGGGTGATGCCTCATTTGGAAAAATCTTCATTGCACTGTCGCAGGGCTGCAAATGTCTTTTGACATCATGGAATGTTTGTAAATGATCTTTAAAAAAAACATCACATAAAAAGGAAAACTAGAAATCCAGAATGCAGCAACAGCAGCAGTTTTGGTGCCTTTTAGTCCTCACTTTAAAGTAGAATATTTGAATTCCCATTTAAAAACCAACAATAACTTGAGTCTACTTTGGATAAATGCTTGTTTAGTTCAGGCAGAATTCAGTTTGAGCTTCATTAAATTCATCTGAGACACAGACTTCTTTTACATGTAGCCCTTCATCATCAAAGTGGGCACTCATTAAATCCCTTCCTTCCTGTATCCTCAGCCCACTACATATGTACTAATCTGTGGAAAGCCAAGCCTACAAATGCACCATTTCCTTCAAACTGCAATGTCGAGCTGTTTTAGAAAATGATTCAGCCTTTTTGTTTGTTTGTGTGTGTGTGTGACCCACTTTTAGTGATTAACATATTTACTTAAAACCAATGGATTTCTGAACTAGTGCCATGGGCAGTGTGAGCGTCTCAGACGGTTCTAAGTGATGAACCAATACATTGTTAGTTTTGATCTTGTTAATAGGACTTTTATTTATTTATTTTGAATAAATAAAAATGCAGCAACAACTTCAACTATGGAGAATTTAGTTTATTTTTGAGCACATCTGCTCTTTCTTGGTATGGAAATACAAAGAGCGTCCAGAGGGGTCAAGATAGCAGTATAGATTATGCCTGAATATCAATAGAACTGAGTATATGTTCACTGTCTCTGCACTATAAGAGATTTCATGCAAACCTTTATTTTGACAGGAATTTAAAATTACAAACATGTTCATCCCTCATGATTCCTCGCATTATGCCACATGTATTTATTCCCTCCCCCCCCAAAAAAATAAACATCTGAAACATGCAGTGCAAGTAAATAATATCATGAGCATCTTTGGCAGCAAAGACAAACTATTTTACCCCCATCGGTCTGTTGGTTTGTTTGTTAATTAGTTCAAGGTGTTGGTAAAAACGGCTGGTGGAGTTCCACAGTAGGTCGCTGCAGCCTCGACATCAAGGGGCAGACGTCGATACCTGATTTGCTATGAATGATGCCTGATAAGGGCTCATTCCTGCATTGACTACTAATGTAATCAGATGATTATCTTCTTAAATTATGTCGACCATTTTTTATATTTTACAAATAGCAAGAAAAAGTGAAGTTCAAATGTTGATTTTTCATCTGCATGTCTGGAAAGGTAAAAGCTGCAAACATTTGATGATGTCATTATCGCACTAGTTTGAGCCCAGAGAACCGACTAACTGTGACTGAGCTGGCAGACGACCAATCCTTCTCTGAGGCTGATGTGATATTGTAAACTCATTTTAGGTTCTGTGTGCCCCCCCCCCCACATGGCTGCTGAAGACAACCGTCTTTGTGCAGCGTTTTCTCTGTATGTTTGTGCCCCTTTATTGCTCACGGTACATCAAACCCCAGATGGATGAAGGCATTTAGATGTTATACGTTAACATCTAAATGCCAACAAGGCACCGACTCGGGCTTTAGCTCTCATTTGTTGCAGCTATTCTGGCTGAATGTGCTCATCTCCTTCTGAACATGGGCAATTGGGTTTCTCTCATTAAACGAAGGATGGCTAATACCCCCCCCCCCCCTTTTGTCTGTATTGATATCATCGCCTGTGTTTTGTGTCAATACAGCTGCAGACAAGGCCTCTTTTAATCTCATCTCATGGGTGGATGATTTGTTTTCTTGTCGTGTGAGTTTAGTTGTTCTTGTGGAACGTGAATATTCATCCGTTTAACCTCAACTTAACGACCTCATCAGCGATTAAAAAAAAACATTTGTCCATTCAGAAATGCAAATAAGTTTCTTCATTACTTTTGAAACAGTTTGATGCTGTCAGTGTAAAATGGGGAGTTGATTTTGTTTGAAAGGCTACCCCCCAGAAAGAAAAGACAGAGACAGAGACAACTGAAGTGCAGGCCTGTCATCTTCTGCAGCCTCTCCCTCTCTCTCTCTGGAGAGCCAGTTAAACACACATCTGAGCCACACTCGTTCAGGCAGCACGGCTCAGAGTCGGAGGCAGTGGGCTGCAGACAATGAGTAGCATTTGGGTGCAGTCGTTTTGCACAGCCACCACCAGTGCAGGCATTTCCACAATGGGAGGCGTAACTCACATGGAAATGCACAAACACAAGACACTTCCCAGAACAAATTCATGGTCTTCACCCAATCCTTGTTAGGCAGCATCGCATCATGCTTTTTAACTTACATTTTATTGTGTGGCCTTTATCCTGTATGCTATTTCATTATAATATATATATATTTTAATTAAGTCTTGCATCAGTTCCTAAAGGTCAAAAGTGATTTCTCACTGTGCCTTGATGTCCTTAAATTGAAACTATGATGGACTCCGGCTGTAGCACCGCCTCAGATGGTGGCTTGTTTGCCTTTGGCTGCATGAAATGCTTCGTGACGTGAAAAGTGCTGCAGCCTCTGAGGAAGGGCAGACGACAGGTTAACCGCAGATACATTATTCAAAGAATGGAGTCGACAAAAATGAATTTATACGACATGAATATTATTATTACATTGCTCTGCTAGCCTCATGAACCAAGGGGAACGTCAATGACTTTAATGAGCTGGAAGGCGCCGTCCCCTCAAAGTCGAGTCATCTCTAATCCACTTCCTGAACCCTTTCAGCACTGAAGCGTCCCTTCTGAAAGTCACATGCGAGCTCCTCCTCTCAGGCGCTGCACTTTAACTGAGCCTCGTGTTTGACGCAGACCAGGCGGCACACAGTGGGTTAATCATCGCTCTGTCATTGAAAGGAGCTGCCGGCTGCAGCAGACAATGACAGCTTGTGACAGCAGTGAGGACCAAACAGTAAAGATGCTGAAACTAAAACCAACGAGCCTGAAAGGATGCTACTTTAGATTTGGAGGCAACGGCAGAGATGGCAGCTTTATCTTTACGTGCTGCTTCTACAAGTTTTAATGTCAAAACGATGAAAATGCATTTTACTGTGTCCTTCATTCTTCCCCTTAGGTAAGTACGTGTACCAGCCCATGACCAACGTGTGCCAGCTGCCCAGCACCGCTGTGCCTCCTGCTGGTGCAGAGTACAGCAACACCATTGATCTGTCCCTCTCCCTGGCTGAACGCTTTCTGAAGCTCGCCCCCTGCTTCCAGTCCCCGCCTCACCTGGAGTCCCCCAAGTACTGCGTCATTGCTGATCTGTTCGTGGACGACTACATCGTCAAACGCATTAATGGGAAGATGTGCTACGTGCAGCGTCCCTCGCCTCCCTTACCAGAACCACCTCAGGCTCCCACCCCTCCACCGCCGGCCGTCGCTACGCCTCAGACGGCCCCAAAGCCCACGCCACCGACCCGACAAACACCTGCACCACCGCTTGTGCAACCAGTTCAGCAGGCATGCGATGAACACAAACCTCCCTCCAGGGTGGATAAGGTAAAAGGTCCCAAAATGGACCACTGCTCCTCTCCGTCCAGCTCTGAGGACTCTGGCATCAACGCTCTAGGCCTGCATTACCTGGAGTCCTGTGAAGAGGAGACAGAGGAGGAGGACGATGAGTTGAGCACAGATGGGAACTCGAGCCCCAGCAGCCTCTGGGACCAGGACGACTGTTCCCTGCTGTCCCCATCCAAATCCATGATAGAGATCATTGAAAAAATCGAAACAACTGTGTAACTGATTCAACATGGGCATGGAGACACCTGCACGGGAGCGGATCCACGAGGCAGCATTATATTACGTAGAATAGCACACGAGGGTTTCCTCTACACGGACCAAGAGGACACAAACCCGCCCCGAGCGCTGTCGCAGAGCGTGGCCATGTTGCTTGGGCTCGAACTTGTTTCCCTGCAGATGACCAAGGACTGTGCACTCACACACAGCCACTCCTGCACCCACACCCCCTGCATGGAGTGAATTTCTACGACTTATTAATAATACAGGAAAAAAGTAGAAGCACAGGAATATCAAGCACATGCACATTGGACCAAATGGACCAGTTACCGCTAAAATCTAAATGGTTGATATACAGCGACAAACGGAATACCAAGTCGGTGCACGTCCATCAGATGGAAGGCGATTTTGTCTGAGACATCTCACGAGTTACTTTCTGCAGAAGTCAGGATGAATGCATGAGGTATATGCTGGTCTTGTGATGATAAAGAGAAGTTCGGTCTCTTAGTGTTCTTCAGTCAGAAATCAAACAGCCAGACGTTATTCTGACTCAGCATTGAAGTGGCAGATGAGCCTGTTCTTTCCTGTTCTCGGTCAGTGGCTCCACCTACGCATTTTAATTCGGCATGATAAGTACAAGGCCAGCTACCTCTCTTGGGCCTAAAGCACATCAGCCTTTTACCCCTTAATTACTCTCCGCTCCTTGCTACAGGGAAATGCCTGCTTTTATCACATTAGTAGCGCAGCTTGTCAGTGTTCGTGTTCGTGTTCGTGTTTGGTGACACCAACGCGAGCGGCAGGCAGATAGGTGGGGAGGACAGTGTTCGACAATCAAGAGTCAAACAGAAGCACATTCTTATTGTGTACCTGCCGACTAGAACCGATGACGCGCTTCATCACCACGTATCACATATGAATATGTTCTGACCGACTTTTCTTGTCAAGCTGAGATGAACTATTACACCGTCCGAGGTTACGATGCTATGTTGAGTAAAACACGATCATTATTGACCCGCGCTAGCTGCAGAGAAATGACATTGCATGGGCGCGTCGGTGAAAGACTTAAAGTGACAGTGTCGTAGTATGACGGCAGAAAGTAGTGAAATGAGATACATATACTGGAGGGGGAATATATATATATATATACACACGCAGACATAATGATAGAGCAGCATTGATATTTGCTTTGTGGGCTTTACAGTGAAATGTCTTATCCTGCCAGTTGATAGGGGAGTGGAGTAGAGATGCACATCGGGACAAACTAAAACATTAATTTTTGTACTTTCACCATTAATATGTCACTTAAAGGAGATTACGATAGGGAATAGGTTGCTGAATTGGTGTTGTGATATTGTGATGGATATGATGTTATAATAAATACACTTAAATATAATGTTGACGAGACAGACCCTTGTTAGTCAGTTAGGACAATGAGACAAAGGGCTGGGTCCTTTTTATTTTTATGTTTACGGAATTCTTTCCTGGAGAGTCATCGACTTTCCCAATACTACATTCTACTACACTAGATACAGTAGTAGAAAATAAACTGCATGACAGCATTTATTTGGAAATACCCCTCATTTCAATATCAATACATTTATAAGTGTCCAAATCCTGTATCTGTTATTCAAATAAAATAATTTTTTATTCGGGCACAACCCTTGGCATTCCACTGAACACAGTCCTTCTGACTGCTTTAAGCATGTCTTTTAATCAAACTGTTGTTACTTTATTTTCATATAAATAAATCTTAATGAAACATACGCTTAATGTTTAAGTAGGTTTGTCTTTTATAAACAGTTTGAATTGAGCGGACGTTTTCTGAAGATAACCGGAGTTTAATTTCACAAATACATCGCCTCAGATTATAGGTGGATTATTGAAAAACAATAAATAAAGATTTGGCTTGCACTCTGCTTTGTGCTCAACAAGTCATAACAATCAACACCAAACCCTCTTTCACACACTAGCAGTGGATTTTATGAGACCATGCAAACACCTTTCCCAGTTCGGCTTAAGGCCAGATTGATTTCTCCATGCATCGTGTCTATTGATTATTTTCCTTCGGCTTAGCGTGAGGACAAAACCAGGAAGTGCTAATCGGTTTATATAAATGTGCATCCATTGTACTGCTTGCTCGTAAAGAGGAGTTTGCGATTGACTGTGCGGATGACAATGCAGAGTGGGAGTGGAGAAAGAGAGAGGAGGAGGGCGAGAATAAGAATGGAAAGATTAGAAGAAATAGAAGAGCAGACGAGAGGAGAGAGAAAATTAAGAAGAGGGCGATGGAATGGAAAAAGCACAGATGACGGGAGAGGAAAAGTGGAAGTGCGTGTAGAGATTGGAGCGACAGGCGGAAGGAGAGCGAGTGCAATTAAAAGGACGATGATGCAAGCAGGCGTAAAACCCTTGAACAGATGCAGGAACACACTCTACACTCCGTGTAGTTCAACATTCAGAGTATGTTTTATTCCAAAAGCTGGCATCCGATTTTATGAAGCGATGCTGTTACTTATAATCCCTCGCAGCAAAGCCAGTCAGCTGGCAGGCACCTTGAGTAGTGCACCGCTCACAAGCACTGATGCACACGCACAGAGGAGGACACATCAAAAGGCCCTTGCTCAAGGACTGTTTCACAAGCACGGCAGCTCAGAACGCGTGACAAACGCTGCAGAGACGTCAGCTGCACTTTTCCCTCCGCTTGATGTGCGTTCAGACACGCTGCCTTGCGAAGGGCGTTTCATTTCACATAATTGGATTTTGTCTGCAGAGGCCAGTTATTTGAACGAATCAAGTAAAACACGAACACACAGAGGAGATTTTCAGAGATTACGCTAAAAAATGAGTACCTGAGTCAGAAGATCGGCTCAAGAGCCATTAACCAAATCAACTTTATCGACCACTAAATGTAGATGGGATAGATGCAGACAGGTTAATGCACAAAAATAACTGTATATAATAACTCGTTTAAAATGTTTACCATGCACGTTTGTGAAAGCAGCGAGTCTGACCCGGAACATGAAATGCATGCTTCAGGCAACAGTCCTCAAAATAACCCCCCCCCCCCCCAAAATTCACATTGTTACATTTGGAAAAACAGTGACTGATTAAGGTGCTGAATAGGTGCCCAGTGGGGGAGGGGGGGCTAAAACAATAATCCCATTTAAAACTAGGGGGGGGGGCACGACCTATTAGTATTTAGGTCGTGCCTTTGGAGCTCTAGTTTTAGCCAGAAATATTTTTTTTTCAACATTTCTGAAACAAATCACAGGATTTCTATCAACATTATTTTTTAAAAAACGATTTATCTTTAAAACAAACTGGGAATAAACAATATCTGAAACTTAACTTCAAGGCTACTTAAAGGGAAGAAAGATAAACAACTAGAAGTAATGATTTGTTTCATTTTTATATGTCATATAATTTGACAGTGTGCATAATAAAAGTCCATTTCAGTTGAATAAAAGGAAGTCACACTATAATGCAGGGATGGAGCTTCTTCACTTGGCCCTTGTCTAATCTGAGACAGTCAGAGGTAAAACTCACCACCAGTGCTGCATTCTGAAAAGGCCATTTATGTGTCCAATTTACTGCATAATATCCCAGTGATTGGCCCAATGCAGGTATCAGGAAGCCCCAGCAGGCTGCTGATAAACAATCAGACTTGCCTTGGTCGAGCTCTATGAGCTTCTGATAAGCTCTATACTGTCACCTGGAGTGCAGCTCTGCACTCTCTTGCCTGTAAAATATTCATTACTTTTCCCCCCCGTCACTGTCGGCTCTCGTCAGATTTGCAGCACTTTGCTTTTAGACAGCGGGAGTGACTTTCTGCAAAAACCCAGAGAGCAGCTGCGAGGTTTGACATGGACAGACAGAGTTCTGTTTGAAAGTGCTCCCTTTATGTTGCTTGAGGCGCTATGTGATTCTCTCTTGGCGGCTTCTTGGGGAAAACCTGGGAACATTTTATTTGTGTAATGCCAGAGTAACTCACTGTGGTGTAGCTCCATGTGATCAGTTAGCTCTGTCGGTGTGGAGTCGTCCTGGATTGATGAGCGCTTCTTCTGACGTAGATTTTCCGTCACCATCCTCAAGATTGAAATATCGGACTTCACATTTCTCGTCAATGGGAGTTATTTCACGTTTACAAATAATACTTCCTGGTTGAAACGAAGCTTCTGTCTTCTTACTTTTTGTGAGTGGAAATTTCAGGGTTTTGATTGTGACTATTGAAGCAGATTAATTGACCACTGCTAACTTCAGATCCATCTTCATATGTCAGGTCGCTCAATCTGAAAGCTGAAAATCAGTGAAGTTGAAACGACTGCCTTCCCTCCTCTGTCTAGGAAAATCTGTTAAATCTTTTCTTCCGTAACTTCTACTCTCTTTTTCTGTTTTAGAACAGGATAAGGGAACCGTAATTACTTTCATCTGAGATTATTGTGTGCTCCTGTTTTATGCTTCTCATCTGGATATTTTGCAGAGATTCTGTTATTGTGACAGAAGTGACGCACTTCAGATATAGACTCGCGTTTCACGAAGAAAAAAAAAAGCACCTGACATGACGATTTCATCAAACCAGGTGGCCTGAGCATTCAGTGGGGGTTTATGCCTCGCTCCAATCACTCAGATTTTGACAACACACAAACTGCAGCTATCTGCACATACAAAAAAAACAAAAAACTTTCTTTTCTTGAAATGAATTAAAAATGACAAATGGGACACAAATGATGTCATGAAACATCCCAGCCTGGATTCTCTGACGGCCGACTGGCAGCTCCGTCTACATGATTGATGCCGCTCAGGTCCCGTTCGACAACCCTTTTGACAGATGTAGGTCTCATCTGCGGGAGTATTTCATAAATCTGCCACTCAAAAAATTGCATTGTTCCTTTCTATTTAATACATTCTAAAGGGTTTCCTGAAATAGAGATGGAGATATAGGGCAGTGCTGGACCTAGATTGCTTCGAGCAGAAATGACTGAAAAAATATGGGACTTAATCTCTCTAAATCTAAATGCCTGCTGCCTGTCAACCATAAAAAACATTGGTTTCAGGGGAATTACTGCATTAGACAGTTTCAGCCTGCATGCATGGCACCACAGGATAAGCTTTGGGGATCCATTAATGTTTTTGGAGACTTTGGAAAATGTTCCCAAAATGACATCCTTAGGAAAAGCAAGCTTTAGAAACTTGTAAAGGCTCTTTATATTTATACAATCAGATTCTGTCCGATCACAACTATCACAGGAAAACCATTCGATTATTTTTAATAAGCTCTGCTACTATTAGGCTTCACTGAGAATGGTTTTACACACAGTCTTTCTCTGGCCCACAGCTTGTCCTTACATTACGTATATGTGGCTGCCGCTTAGTTCAGCACAGAGACGAGAAACAAGAAGAAACAGCTTGACAATGTCGAACACAGTGACATGATTAAACATTTCTCAGGGGTTACGTGTGTGCTTCACTGCTTAGCTGATAAATAGCGACTGCTATACATTCAGCATCCTGGTATACATCAATCATCATGACTCAAAGGCTTATTAATTTTTTTTCTGGGTGGCAGAAGTGAGGCTGCATTACACCCACACAAACCTCTGAGTTCCATGTGCAGTAAATAGAAATAAAGCGAGAGTGTGGGAGTAAAATAAAGGTTTTGTATTTCTTTTGCCTCGACTCTGACACAGGAACAGGACATGTCAATAAAGACCTAAAAGCACACAATAGTTGCATAAAATAAAATGCAACTATTTTAAAATATATATTTAAAATACTAACACAAAATATTGTAGTCAATGCTGAATTTGTTTTTCACTGAATTTGCTATTATAAAATTATTTTTTGCATATTTTAAGTTTGCTTTACATTTTTCAGACTGCGGGACACAAACTGAAGAACCCAGAGGGAACCCACTAAAGACTGAAGGAAGAGATAAAACCTTCGTTCAGAAGGACCATAGGTCAATGATTTAATAAAAGCATCAAAAATCTATTCAAGTAAACCTAATTAAAACATCCCATGTTCAAGAGGGATCAGCAATCAGTTTTCTCAGTGCAGATAAGCAGAATCCTCTAGCAGTGAGTCGCTACCAAACCAGGAACACAACACCCCCACATCCGCAATAGGAAATAGGACAGACTAATTTGTGTTTGAAAAGATCTGTCAATGTCAAAGAAGAGGAGGAGGAACATCCACAAGAGACGTCTGATTTGGCCATGTGTAAAGGGCGTTGCAGGCTGCACTAGAGGAGGACCAGCAGATGGGCTCCACACCCTTAAATTGCATGTGCTGTGACCCCTCAAATACCTCCTCACTTGGCAACCCAGTTTGGGCCCCCCTGGCCCGTTGTCATCGCCTCCGCTAACACCATTAGCATGTAAATGACAGCTAAGATACTCAGCCCGCGGGCGCTTAGACTGCACCAGACCTCAAAGCATTAATATCATTTCCGTCATTGTTCTGGGATTATGTGGAACGCGCATTGTGGAGAGGTCGGTTTGACTGGATTATTGGTATGAATATCAAAGGTTGCTTTGTTGTAGATATTCACACCATTCATGATGGATAAATACGCCACAGAGGAGGAGGAGCTGCTCCCTCCAAGACAAAATGTAACATCTGCAACAGCACACCTCGCAGTAGACCAGGAAAAATGACAGGTGTCAGAAATTCATGTCACTGGGAGAAAAACAGCAACAAAAGTTTCCATTCAGCCTCTACTCGTTTGGGCTCTCTTATTTGAGGATATATGATTCAAGGATTTTCTTTTTCTATTCCTGCAGTTACACTAATACTGGAGACCAGGCAAAACTGCTGTCCAAGGATATAAAGAAAAAGCGGTTTCATGCAACTCTGAAGGTCAAAATTGGAACACAGTACATCTTCCAATTATATGCACATAAGCAGATATATATAAATTAACAAATCACCTATCACAGGACATAAAGATCAAGCTGGTGGACCCCAGAATGCAGAGACACAAACAAAAGTTGAACAAAAACACTTTACTCATACATACGAAAGTTTATACAGAATCACAGAAAACAGAAAAATTCAAACTCGCAATACTAAAAGAACTAAAAGCTCAGACTGGCTGCGGTCCCAGAAAAACATCAACACAAAACACAGCCACAACAAAGTACTGCACTAAACACTGCACAGCAGGCAGGCGCTGGAAAAAGACAGAGATCAAAAACACCACCAAAACAAACTACACATTATTAAAATCTTACAGTAACGGAAGAGAATGCAAAACAGGGAAAAGCGATCATAACCTGGCAGCAGGGCATCGGTAGGGCAGGGTTTAAATAACAAACATTTCTAATTGACAAATGGCCAGCAGGTGTGTCTCCAGGTGTTCAGCCAACTCTCCCAAGGCCACGCCCACACAGCAAGATAGGGAAGAACAGAGTCAGAGAAGCAGATAACACAGGACCACAGCCCGGATCAGTAGGAGGCGGTAATGCCGTTAAACAACAAGGAGACCACGACATCCACATCTCTTTAGTTCAGGGTTATGGGTGATGGGTGTAGATTCACATTTGCTTAAATTGAAGTGATTCCAGCGTTTAAAGTGATTTTAACTCTTGTATAATTTACAAGCACTATGGTGAATCCATATTATTATTATTTTTTTCCTTTGTCCTACATTGACCTTATTTCTCTACTACATTCAATATATATATATATATATATTTATTGTACGAAGGTCAGTGAGTTGGTTTGTGCTGTTATTGTTATTGTTTATTCCCTCATCTTTGACATAACTGTTTTGTCCTTTCTCCATTTTAGGTTTAGCTCTCTGTGTTCTGTCTTCTTTGTTGTGCAGCACAAATTTCAAGCTTGAATCTTTAGCCAAAGGCTTAAATTGGTCTTAACTAAAATAAAGTGCACGGAGCTGCTGAGGCGCAGCGAGATCCAAGTAACAGGCAGGCACCAAAACATCACTAACCAAAGCAACACAATCACATAAAGGCCTCTAGACCTGGAGAAAAGTAGTATTGATGAAGATACTTAATTAAAAGAGGGACACACTATTTCCATAGTTTTTTTGTTTTTTGACCAGGCAGAAGTACTTTAACACTCACAGATGTGGATATCCTGTATAAGTACACGCTTCATTACTTAATTATAAAAACACAAAATGATTGAACACAATCCACCGGTCAGCAGTGAGATTATCATGGAGTTCCTATTCACATCTGCTCGGTGAGAGCGTTTAGCAGATGTTGCTCCAGCAGGTTTGCAGTCTGCTCTGCTAGTCATCATTGCTTCTGCAAAAAAAAATCTCCAAATTGTTCTTCCTTCATGTTGTGACTGTGCACACAAAATAACTTGAGACATTGGCGTGAGGTGAGGCCAGACGGCAACAGACCTATATCCAAGGCTTCTTGGTTCAAGTTCGTCTCACCTGGAAGAACGTTCACTGCATCATCGATTTCTGAGACTTTCAAGGTAGTTTTAGCAGACAGAGATATTTGAAGCTCCTCTTCCCTGCAAAAAAAAAATAAAAAAAAATTACAGGGACCCATGAGAGTAAAATGAAGGTCAGTGGAGTTACGCAGCTGCAAGATACAGCATCACACGTTTTGCTCAATGACCGCCTCCGTCCTTCACTGCGCTGAATTATTTAAGAGGCAGCAGTCATCTCTGGATAATCTGAAGAAGAAGACTCTCTCTGCATCCCACAAGACCAAGAAGAGGCAAACGGGCAGCTGAGGCAGTGCTGCTGGAAATAACATGGAGAAATGTCGCTGCTTTAGCACGTAGCGACTGCTGCGGAAAAACAGAGCCAGTGGTAGCGCCTGAGCAAAGTCAGGGTTTCCCAGCAGACGTACGAATGGCAGGAAGGAACAGAGGCCTCTTATCCTGGATCACAGTTGAAGAGGAAGGCTGTGTGTCTAAAGAGCATTTTAGAGATGGTGAGCAGCGCCAGGTCCGAACAAACGCGGCTCAGTTCTCCTCTGAAACTCGTCTTGGTTCGCTGTCAGCGCTTCCGCTGTCACACAGAACCATCTCTTCTCAGACAGACACGTCTCCTCTGTGCAAAGTGACAGTCCATCTTTATCCACCCACAGGGATGATCAATCAACCCTGAGCAGAGTGACGGCTGTTCACTGACTGAGTCCTCTCATTCCTGCTCCCAGCAAGTTCAATGTTTTACTTTACTCTGCATGTTTCTGTGGAGACTTGCAGAGTCTATTTTTTTTCCCTTTGCTCACCTGAAATAGTACAGTACATATATCATCACGTATGTATGGTTATATTTCTTCTACCCTCCCCTGCCCGCCTCTCTACAAATATTCTTTACATACGTATACATTCCCCTACATCCAGCTATGTCACATGCCACTGGAGTTTGGATTGAAAGTTTGAGAAGCACGAGTCCATCCATTATTAATCGCAAAAGTTTTGATTAAATGAAACTCTTCGCTCTCCTCTTGCCAGATTAAGACTCACTCTGGGCTCTGTCTGAGGTTATCTTTGCCAGAGCCAACCCAACCAGGCATTTTATTTTAATAATTTATCCAGGAAAGTCCCATTGAGATTAAAACCCTCTTTTTCAAGGGAGTCCTGGCAATAATATTCCAGGCCACCTTCATCTGCCTGAAATATTCTGTGGGATTATCAACTCCTGAGTGGAATTAGGAGACAGGCAATCCAGTTAGCAATACTGCCTTTCAGAACCATGAAGAGATTCTGCAGAAGTTGCTGTGCAAGACGTTTTACAGGCGACGTTCTACATTCTACTTTTTAACGTTCAAGGGCCGAACCAGAACCAGGTACAAGAACGACACGGTGCTCCGCATTTATCGCATCAAATCTGAAAACGACAAATGTACAACACCGCCTCCGCACACACACACACACACACACATAGACACAAAGTGACAGCATGTTCTGACTGAATCCAGTGGCCTGCTGTTATCCTTCTCACTCCAGAGAATCGTCACCCATCACCTCCTGTTTGATTTGGATCCATTCTGTCAACCCACCCACCTTTATTTCTGCGTTCATTAATACGTTACAAATATGTAACATCCTTCTCTGCTTCTCCTCGTGACCCGACTGTGAGACAACAAAAACACCCTCGTCCTGTTGTAATATCCATTTTGATTAAAAACTAAATGACTGTTTTAGGTTGTATTAATCGAGGTTTGGAGATTGCTCTGAATTATAGGATTTTACACTCAGAAATCGCATTTATTTTCTGGGCGGACCACAGAGAGAGACTGTTCTTTCTTCAGTTCGGCTTCATTTTGTGGAGGACACCATGTTCATTGCAGACAACTGACTCATGGGAACATTGTTAGTGGCTGCCTCTTTGAAATCATTAAAGGCAGGCTGGAGCTGCAAATGTGCAAGCAAATCAAAACAGCCAGGATTTGGAAGTCATACAGAAGCGCTAAATGTGTTATCAATGGAACTGATTACAGAGATGACAAATGATGTGGCATTAAATGACTGAAAACCTGATTCTAAAACCAGACAAAGTAGTCCACGTTTGCATCCTGTAAAACAAGACCCTTCCTTTTCAAACAAAAGACGGGACCGGAGACTCAGAGAGGAACATTTCATCCTCTCCTATCAATAGTTCTGGCAGCACAATGAAATTTGATGCAAGCTTTCCCCCAGCTTATTCCCGTACTCCATTACCCAGTTAAATTTCCCTTCCTCCTCCTTGTCTTTTGCTGGATGTCCCTTTGATTTATTCTCCATTCTTCTCCACCATGGATCATCACAGATATTGTAACCCCCCCCCCTCCCAGTATCCCTCCATCTTTCACTAACTTGCTCACTCATAGCTTGTAAAACTAGAATCGCTTTGTTTCGGGTAACATGGATGTTATTAAATAACTGCAGCTGCTTCTTTTCTCATCTTCCTCTGAAACCATTTCGAAGCCCGACCAAAAGCTCACGACCAAAGGCGAGAGGAGGAACGCAGACTGGCCGGTAAATGGAGAGCTCTGCCTTTCGCCTCAGCTCCTTCTTCACCACGACAGACCGATGTAAGGGAGGGACGGACTGTGAGATGGACATTCATTCAATATTACTTCCTCCAGCCTGATGTCCTGGTATTCCTAGTCTAAACATGCCGAGGCCTGCCACCGCTGCAGCTTGCACCTCTCTGCCATTGTTGCCAGGGTGTCAGGACGAGGAGTTCCATCTCTTGCTGCAGGGGATCCAGGCGTGAAGGCAACATTGAAAAAGCAAAGGGAGTTGTCCTTGGGCAGGACGACTACAATTTGTTGCTGAAACTTTTGCACTCGGCCTCTTACAATGTTGCGGGTGACTAAACTTCACTTGTCCTACAGGGCGTCCTCTGGTAACTCTGAAGGTTTCAGCGCATACCCTTGACTCCTCTCCTACGTTGTTCAGATGTTGTTATCCCTCCTGGAGAGAACATAATGGAGTATAATTCTGTCCACGCGTACTTTAAAATCAAGGCTTTTCCTGGAAACATTTGTGTCTGAGTGATGACTCAGTCTTTGAAGGATATTGGCTGATTAGCTGATATCAGATGATTTGTCTCCAGTTAAATGAAACTGAATTCACACGGCACACCTTTCACCGTACAGTAAATTGCGATGCGTAAAAGTCACGCACTCGTGTTTGCCCATCTGAGCCTTTCACCTCGCACTTTGGGCTGAAAGAGGAAGGGAGGCGCGGAAGAACAGAAGAATGTAGATGACTTGGCATCAGAACTAAAGGCGCAGAGGAACAGCAGGCCCCGCATGCCCCCCCCCGCCACCTCAGCTGGCTTTGTTCCTGCGTCTTCTTCGCTGCAATTCAAAAGCAGCTTGCACAAATTAGACCCATGGGAAGAGAGAACAGACCAACGTGCAGCAACAACTGCCTCTCAGACAGGTTTCTGCCGAACAGAGGGAGGACGGGGACACTGCACATGCATTGTGCTCAAGTGGAGGAATTGGCCACAAGAGACCAGCTGTTTGGTCTTCAGCGGAGCCACATCTCAGTAATATATTCTCCTGTCATCCAACGGCAGATTGCACTGTACCCTACGTACACACGTCCTCTTGTCTTTGTTTGCAGCTTTAACTAGAAAGACAATCAGAGATTGCAGACCCTCGCCTCCAATAGACTATTGGATCTTGTGAGACAGTAAACAGGGCTTCCGGATCAGAGGGGCCAAACCTGCTCTAGCTTGCTGCTCCGGAACGTACTACAAGACACTTTCTGGACTTTTTTTCCCATCATGCCATTCGTTTCCCTCCCTCTTAAAGTGACAGTTTACAGCACAGGCACAATTCCAGATGTAAAAATAATTTTAGAATCTGAATCCAGATCCGGATCAACGCCATTCTCGGGGAGGACCGAGCCACGGACAGAAACTTGCTTGTGTAAAATGTTCAAGTTGATTGGGTTACTAGTTTTTGAGTCATGCGCTCGGACAGACAGACAAACAGACAAACAAACTCACCCAATTGCAATACCATCTCCTCCGCTTCGGCGAGGGTAATAATGGCAAGCCTTAGTGACTTACGGTATCTAATATAAAGCACAATGGGGCTTCAGATGGATTATTTTCCACTCCTTCCATTCAGTTAAGAAATTGATACTCCCGGTCTCATAGTTCATGGTTGGTGATGAGAAGGAACCAAAGGAGGATGGGAAGAAAGGGAGCTACACGGAGTCCAAAAGCACATCTCAACATGGATTGAAGCTGCCATTCCAGAACTATTTCTCGATTGCAGGTGTGTTTGTGATTGAGTTAGGAATGCAGCACATCAACGCAGAGTGGAGTGAGCTGGGGGGAAAGGCATGTGTGGAGTCAATTGGGAAACAGAACAAATCCTTAAACTGTCAAATCCAACCTTGTGATGTTCATCATGGATCCACTGAATCCATGTGCATCACCACAATCCAGGAAACGCTGCATAACGCATCATAAGTGTGTGTGTGTGTGTGTGTGTGCACAATGTACGGCTCCAGAGCTGCTCAAATTGGATTCTCCACACATATTAGTGACACATATTATTTTAATTGAACAGGCCAAATACACGAGTAGTAATGTCTCACACTACTGATCTGCAAAAACACAAATCGCCAGTATCTAAATCAAAGGGATTTTAATCAACTGAGTAGCGGAGCATTTTAATGTTCCATTAATATTGTAATGAAATTATTTAGCTTTTTTTTTTTTTTAAAGATGCAGGATTCCAAAAGAAGGTGACAGGAACATGTATTTTCTCCCTTTTCATTGTCCAGGATGGCACACAGTTTATAATAGCCGTCATTTACAGAGGCAGACTGTCTGTTTTTGTTGCTGGAGGCATCGAGGCAGACCGGCCTCGGGTAAGACTGATACACACAGCAGCACTTTCTCCCTCTCTGCATGTCCATCTCCGTGTGATAAACAGCCTTTAGAGTCACTGGGTAAATTGTGCAGGAATAATTATCTCTCAGAGGTGAAGGAGGTGAAGGAGGTGAACGCTTAGCACTAAGCTAGGTCTACATTAAGATCCTTACTTAATGCATCCTGTTTGTTCGGCATCCTGTTGCCACCCGAGGGAGGTTCCGGAGCACTGCAGCTGGCCCCCCCTCTGGGATTTCAAAGACTAACACATGCAGCATTTTAACAAAGACAAAGCCCTCAGCTCACACAAATGTCGACAATATAGAAGCACACAGATATAAGCAAAGAGGGACAAATGCTTCCTGCCCAGGAGGGTGAATATATATATTTAGAGTCTTGCATAATGTGCTTTTGACACTATACACAGAGTGAATGCATTTTTAATGCCAGGCCAAAGAGAGGGTGGGAGAGGAACAATTGAATAAAGTGAAGTAATTAATCTGATCTTTTTCTGAGAGGAGAGAAGGAACAGAGAGCAGCCCGCAAGCATCAGACACGACACAAAGGATAGCCAATGATGTATCATCTATGGATGAATGGGTCTGCAAGGGAGAGAGGGCAAGTGAGGGAGACGGGGGGGATATACAGTAAGGCAAGAGGGCGAGGAGGAGCGGATTCACATGAATGAGAATAACTATGAGCCCCATCAATGCTTTGGTGGGTAATTTTGGGGAAACACAGCACCAGTCTCCCTGTCAGGCGCTGCGCTCTGAATGTTTGCAATGCAAAGACAAGAGCAGACAAGTCTGCCTCCCTGTTTGTCTAAAAGGAATATGCCTCGGAATAAATATGAGGTGAACTCAGAAGCTGCTAAAACACTTCCAGCTATTTTCTTCCAATGTATTTTCCCTGTGGACAGTGAGGAGAACTCTGCATCAGGTATTTGGCAGAGTTGAATGAGAGACCTCTGGACATAACGGTGGTGGTCACCTTTACTATCAATAAAACGGTACGAGACGTTGCACGCACCAGTTTTGTGGGGAACACGCCAAAGGGCAGCGGTGAAGTTGCGTGCATGTGCAGTTCACTTCTCCACTGGGAAAGGGTTTCTCGTACATCTTGCAAAATAATTTCAATTGGATTTATTGCTTTGATTATATTTAGTAGTTTTCAGTCCCGAGAGTGTTTGCGAGCCCCCGTTTTGTTTAAAACACACACCATATTCAGAGAGCATAAGCCCAGGGCACACAGTGATTTGATTAAACTACTAATAAGATGCAGGAATCTAGTCTTGTTCATATGTTTTTCAAATACAGAATTATTTTCAGTGTAGAACCTAGTTTTGAAATCCAGCATTGTACCCCCCAATAGAGGGTAGCAGTTGTCTGGTGCTAATGATAACAGTATTTTGGTGAGTACAGTAGCAGGACAACGTATAATGGTATAGAATAAAAACTACAGCGTCCCAAAAATATTACAGTTCATCAGAGTGCATTGTCTGAATTTTCAGAGCCAATTAAAGGCAGAGGCTGTGAACTTCTGCCAAGGTTGAGCATCCACTCCAAAGGGACCCTTCCCATTTATATGCAACACCTGTGCTCGGATACTTTCAGCATGAAAACATTCATTCATTCATTCATCCACTGCACCACCTGCATGAAAACATACACCTAGAATTTGGATCCATCCACAACCGCATTGAGCAAACACTCCAGAAGAATCAGCATTTTCCAGTTCCATGAGGCAGATTCTTCCCAAACATGTTCTGTATTCATGTGCTGCCATCCCAGATGCTTCTCTCTCACAAAAGTTAAATCCATAACCTGCTGTCATTTTTGGAGTCACATTGCTTTCCTCTGAGTTCTGCCAATGTTAAAGAAATCCATCAAGTATTTTTTTGTAACACACAAACCACTGTGCAGACAAGCCTTACAGCCATTTAATCTCCTCGGGAGGGGCGATAAAGCTAGTATTAAAACATTTTGCCAGTCAAAATGTGCCTTTGTTATTTGTCAGGAGGGTATTTCGATGAGTTACGTGGGGAAGAAAGGTTATGAAAGCAGAGGAGCACTTCCTAGTGTCAGTATTTTATCCTGCTGTAGAGACTGATGTTGCAGACAGGCTCCATGGTTACGCATGAGGCGGCACAGAGGTTCGGATTCTTTCTTTCTTGAACTTTGTTGATGTTAAAATGTATAATTCAGCAAGTGCCTTATAGCTGATCAATACAAACATGACTCACCCAGAACAAGGGCACTCATTTAGACGCACATTAGTCTCTGTCATAAAGGAAATCGAGCATGGCTCAGTTCAAGATATAGCAGTAGCACACACTCTATTCATAAAGCACTTCTCTGCGTTAGTCTCCCTGATGTAGCCACAGCCACTATTTCTCACTCTCACTCTCAGTCTGTCGCAAGTGTGAAAGAATTCCTTTTTAAACAGAAGCTAATTTAAACATTGCCGAGGTCTGGTCATCAGGAGCAGCGAAAATAAACATGCAATCCGAAGGCGGTGTGGGATTTTCCTCGTCCATATGCCAAAATGGTATATGTGCATAACACTCTCCTGCAAACCTGCTTCGGTCCCACTGCAGAGTGATATGCATCATCGCCCTGTTTGAGGAAGGATTTAAAATGAAAAATGATTTGGCCTCAAGGGCGAAGCTTTGCTCCATATCTTCACAGTAACTATGATTAAGAAATGCTGCTCTCTATGACATTGAGTAATGAGGAAGCGTCATTTGTTATGGACAGATCCTGCAATCATGGCATATAATCAGCAGCTTTACAGCACTTTTTGAAACCTTATATTCCGTTTGATGCAATCAGCGGCAGAGCGGCATCATTGTGTTCTCAAGTGTTGCATTAAACTTCATTGTGCTTTTGAAATGACGCGAATCATTATTGGGTAAGATGCCCTCTTAAGGGTCCAGCTTCCGCAGGAGCTCAGTCACGCACACATTAGTCAAAAATAAGTAAAGTTTATTCATATTTATTTTATATATTACTGTAGTTTTTTATTCTCAGTACCATGTATTTGATGGTATGGTTCTGCTCAGACTCCTCGCTGCCTTTCCGGGTCCCAGCATGGAATGCCTGGAGCAGGACGAGCACACCTTCCTGCCCTTCCTTGAGCTTTTAACAGAAAGATCAAAGCAGAGAAAGAAGCCTAGAGAGACCTTGATTCAGATGAGACCAGGCGTCAATGGCAAGAAGAGACATTGGATGCAAGAAGAGAAGGAGGAGCTAGGGTGGAGTCAAGAATATCACCAGCCTTGTTGGGAAATGTTTTTGTCATTATTCTAATTATTCTAAATTACCAGTGGCTCATTTAAAAAATCCAAAATAACCAAGTCCGTGTACTGTTTAATGAAAATTGTTACTGTATATTGCAGCAATTGATGCACATTTAATGAATAGGAAAGGCTACATTATATCTTCAGTTTATGGGGAAAAAAATGGTTGAAAAGATTAAAGCAATAAACCGCTCAGGAAAAAAACACATCAAAAACGGTTGGCTCTTCAAAGGCATCATGAAACTTTCATACCTCAGCTCTGCTCTATTTACTTTAGCTGCTCTAAAGTTAGAGTTTCAACAGAACACATCATGGACAGAACATGGATTCACACAGTGCTGTCGGCCACGTCAGCTCAGACCTCATGATCGGCACATAGCACTGATTCAATTACATATTGAATTAGAAAAGCACTCGGAGAGCGCAGACCTGGAATAAGAGATATATTATTGAAAGTGTCTAAAATATACGCCGAATTCAACTGGATCTGTTTCCTCAGGTATTGAAGATAGATTTTTTTTTTTTACATGTTCTGATGTGGAATTGACTCAGCTATAAGAATATGCTTGTTAGAAATCTCTCTCTCTAATATAAAATCCACAGTAGGCCTAACCCTAACCCATTTTTAAGAAGGATTGCTCTGGATGAAATTTGGTGGTGAGACAGAGGTCCCCACCCAATTGTTTTCGAATTACATAATCATCGGTCAATAATCAACCAAGATATTGAGGAACAAATTGGAATGTTAACAAACAATTCTAAGTGATCCAGAATCCAGGATCTCTTCTGTATCATCACCAAAATGTAATAATCTTTTCCTGGTAACATTCCCAACATTTCCAGAAAGTTTAATCAAGATCCGTCCGTAAGGTTATGGAGATATGTTGCTAACAGACAGACAGATAAACAAACAGACAGATAAACGCTGGCAAAAACATAAAATACCATGAAATGTATCGTGACCAAAATAGAGTGTGACGTAACAGATTTTGCTGCTGGAATCAAGTATACATGAAGCAAACCAGCCGGCCAGGCAAGTCGCACTGGGCGCTCGCCTGTCTCCTCTATGTGACTCACTACATGGTTTTCCTCTCATCCTTCCTGCCGTCTTCACAAGAATCACACTTGAGAGCGAGAGAGCAAGGGTGACAGAAGAAGTGCCACAAAGGCTGCATGGCCTCTCCAAATGTCTGTCTAAAAATATGCATGATGTTCATGTGAAGTAGCTTCTCTCGCCGCTCTGAGCTCGGAGTGCCGGCGTTATAGCTGGAAACGACAGATGGCTGATCAGGAACGGTTGTTTATCTGTATGGGAATCCTTGATGGCCAGAGGTTTGCCCAGGCAGCAGATAGGTAGGCACACTGCTCCTTACCTTTACCGCTCCTAGACGAGAAACAGCGGTGACATGACAGTGAGTCAGACTGCATCATTTATCAACAGGTGAAATGAGGTGCCACACATTCAATGGCAGCCATTCAGAAGCTGTTATTTCACCCCATCAGACAGTAAAGCTGATTTACCTGGAATACAATTAACAGGTTTTGCATAATTATGCTCGTCACTTACTTTCTCAGAAAACAACAACTTCTTTCAGATCTTTTGGCCCCAGACAGCTTGTTGGAATACGCCATTAGGGTTTCATTCAACACTCCATGTGTGCACCAAGTACAGGATAATCTCTCTCTCTCTCTCCCTGGATCAAATTCCTCAGAGAAATAGAAACATGGCAACTTGTCAAATGCCATCTGTGGATTGCTTTTTTCATTTGATTCAACATTGCACAATAGGGCCTGTTTAGATGTTTTACTAGCATCAAGAATAATAACATGACAGGCCAGTTATAGTCGATCATGTTGTAGTCGTTATGCTCTACCGCTAGGTGCAGCTGGATGAGACGACATGGCGGCGTGTAGGGTCTCAGTGCAGTAACAGAGACGCGACTAGACATGGATTGACTTTTAATGACATGTTGCAACAGATGTTTCCAAATTTTGAAGAAATTAAATGTCTTTATCGAGTAAAAATTATATATACTGTAAGTACTCGCTACTGCATATACACTCCTTTAAGTGTTCTGCCGCCCTCCTCCTGCTCTTTGTTCTGGAGCATCAAACATGTTCGTGTCCCGACTCGGGGGGGGGGGGGCATGCCTTCATACAGGCTTTACTGATAGCAGAAATAAATTCAGCGGTTCGTCAGTGAAAGAGGTAGGAGTGATCTTTCTTCCTCCACAGTTTCACGCTGAGGCACTAATCTAATCTCTGGCACAGGAGGAACAAAGATGAAAACTTACCAGACAGTGCACATGCAGAGCTACAGGATAATGCAGGAGCAGGATCACTGCCATGGTGGAGCTTTCTATGGGGCTGTTATACTGGATGTACTGCAGGATGAAGCATCAAATGTGGCTCCTTATAGCTTTTGTTTTTAGGCAAATGGATCAAATCACCTAGTTTGAGTTCCTTCATTAGTTTCAGTGCAGATTTTAAATTGGATGGTTGAAAATCTGCGCTGGTTATATGAAACGTGAGAAAGATGTATGTGCCCTTTGCTTGCTTTTACTTGTGTAGTGTAGATAACCTTGCCCCTTATAGCACATTGTCTGCACGAGGCAGAAAACCAATAACTGGTGGGGGGGGTGTCCCCTTTTCTGTGCGAGAAGTCATGACTGAGAGCCCAGAGGTGTGTGAGCTGCCATCCAGGGCTCGTCTGGCCCATGACAGGCCCAGGGGAGTGGGGGGGTGGGGGTCTTGATGTCTGTCACCAGCAGAGCAGATCTCCTGCTTCCAGCTGTGATTCCTGTTTGGCCGAGGCCATTTAATGAGGACGTTTAACAGATCAGTGTCTTCTGCCTGACAGAAGCTTAGCCTCCAGCAGAACCGGGTCGACCTTTCTCGCCTGCTCACCAGTCGAACGACCACAAGCTTCATAGATAGATATCGTTGATTATTTTCAGGAAGTAAACAACTTTAGAGATGAATAACTGAGGTCTATTTGATTGATCTGATTTTTAAGAGGAAAAGATCATGTGATATTACTTACGCACCTTTTCCATGCATATTGTAGAAAATCTCCAGAATCTCTACCGAATGTGCCTGAGAGGTGAGCTACTTTCATTCATTCATTCATCTTCTGAATAGCTTTGTCTGTTACCACGTTGCGGGTCGTGGACCTGGACAAGCCGCCAGTTCATCGCAGGGCCGAGCTACTTTCAAACAAGCAAAAAGAGAACGCTCAGCAGATATTTACCATGCTTACTTTACAGATGGGATTCGCAGCAAGAAAATTACAGGATTAAGCTAAACTTCAATCATTCAATCTTCACAATTCATAATCTTATACAAAAATAATGTAGAAGATCCATCAGTCCGTTTCGACTAAACCCTGATTTGAATTCCATGGATGCACTCAGAATCCTCTTAAAATAAAAACTATTTAAAATAACAAACTACAGCCTCCCTGTTCATCTGAATCTATCCCAAATGGGTGTATATTCCTTGATCCCCTACCCTTCTACAAAATGGCAACAAAATCCATTAAGTCATGATAATAATCCTATTTTACACATTTAGGAAATCATGCCAGATGTATTTTCTTTACCTTTATTCACTTGACCACCCGATGCACGCCAGCCTTCCCAGTTTTTCCCATCACCTGATTCCTCGCCCCCCTTCAGCGTTGCACATTTTCAACCAGACGCTGCCAGTTGGATTTGGTTTTTGTGCTCACGTTTCAATTTATTTTGCCTTGATATCCTTCAATCTCTGAACTCTCCTTGACAATCACAATAAACGTACAAATTCTAAATACGCATGTCAGCGTTCACACCTAGAATGTTGGAATTGAGACACTTCCCACTGCACTCTCTTTGGCCCTGGTTGTGTGAGGAGCTCACTAATCTCTCTTGCATTGTGTTTGATTGGCCTTGCGGAGTCTAAGCATGTGCAATGAGGCCATGAGAATGCGCTTGATTCGGCAGGTATGTCGACACACAGACAGGTAAGTTGGCTCTTCAGTCTTCTCATTCAGGCTGACTGAAATAATTTGATTCATACTACAGGTCTGTAACAGCCACAGACACCAGACTTTGTTTCTTCTTTTTGACAGAGCATTTAATCTTCTCATTGCCTCTAAAATAAATCATCACCCTGAGGTGTCTTTTTTTTTTTAGCATTCTGACATTTACCAATTAGTACTTAACATAAAGATGATCATCATTGAAATATTGACCACATGGCGCTAGATTAGGAAGTCAAAGAGTTTTACCAAAGCTACTGCGCTGTAGTCACTGCAATCTGTCTGATAGATGTTGAGACATTTCTGTCTGAGCCACAGAAGGAGGCATTAACTAGCCTGCGATGTGATGAAGTTTTTATTAAATGAGTCCAAACAAGAACAAAAAGGATTCTTGCAGAAAGGTCAAATGCACAGGCAGCGTCTCAACACAAGCAACCAAGAGAGAAGAGGTCTTTGTGCTTTTATTAACTGCGTGCATGATGTGATATGCAGCAGAGAACAGAACAAACATCCTGCACCCCACAGCGTGCGGTAGAACACAAATACCATGCCGAGGGTTCTCTAAAAAGAGTATTCAGCTGCAATGTCTACCTGATTTATTGAATAATTACTTAATAGTAAAAATAAAATACAGTGGAAATACAAATGACTAAATTTGACGCTTATCTGATTTCCATAACAGAGACTTGCAAACCTGCAAAATTATTCTTTAATTCAAGCATTTTGCACTTGCATTTTCAATATGGCATCTCAATGATGGCCAAGTGTTGTGCTTGTATGTGTGCGCCTCCATTCATACACGCGCTGCATAGAAAGCAGCTGGCAGCTATCATACTGTCACACAAAGCTTGAAAGCTGATGTGTGTTGTTTCTGCCTTTAGAAGTCTCAAGACTTCAAGGGGGTGCAAACCGAGGCGGGAAAGATAGCAGCGATTGCTGTGTATGCGCTGCTGAACATTTGTTTGACAGGACAAAGTTGCGACAGATGAGATCTGGGCAACAGCAGAGCCATCTGTTTTATTTCTCATCCTGCAAAGACAGTAAACCTCTCAGAGTGATTTTATTTGTAAGAAGTGAAATAACTGTTTCAGAGCAAAAACTCATATAAAAGAAAGAAAAAAAAAAAACCTTCTTCCTCAAGAATAATTGTCCTGCACTGGGGAGACCCAACAGTGGATTAGCATTGTTTACTCTTTTGCAAATACATCAACATAATTATTGCCACAGTGATGGAAGAGCAGTGTCCATGGGCTGGAACCAATTTTAACTTCCAATTGTCATCTCCGAAACAGAGTCGTTCTATCATTTTGAAAGCCTTGTGTGGGCCATTAGTATGCACAATGAGGTGCACTGCATCTCTGCACGCGGAGCAAATTAACTTCAAGCATTGTGACTGTAGCGCCGTTGTGTAATGCTGGACCGCAAGGGTGGATGCTGTTTTCTGCAGCTTGTAGATCATACAGGCAGATAGAGTTGGCTGAAAGCATCTCAAATTATGTTATGTATTTATACATCTACCCATACTTTTTGGGATGAGAGGGAAATTACCATCTTTTGTACTTTGGTACTACGCCTAATTCCATCCAGAGCCACCGTGCCAGTTTCCAGACAGCATTCACAGCATTTCCATGCTGGAAACGTGTTTGAGAGGAACCTCAGGAGGTGACGGAGCTGTCAGAATATTTATTTCCCTCTGAAACATCAACACATCTGATCTCAGGTAGGAGAGAGATTGATTTTCCAGAGTGAGTTTCTTAGAGCAGTAGCTGCTAGAGACAGCACAACACCCCTGCCTCCTCTTTTCACAGGATGCCTGTCTAAATTGAGATTAGTCATGCTGTTACTGAATGCATACGTTCAACAGCTTCTTGTGAGCAACATAATGAACCTTGGAGGGATGTGTGTGCAAGAGACAAAGACACAGTATGAGATGCGCTGAAACGTGCAGAGCGGCCTCACATTAAAGACAAGGTCTATTATTTTATTTCGGTACCACAAATGGAGACCCCAATTTGTATGCAAAATACGGCAGAGTGGTTTTTTTTTTTCTCTCCTTCATTTTCAGGGAAGGTGTTTAAGAACCTGACAAATTTATGTTGTGCACAAAGATGCTCACACACTGTTAAGTTACCTAATTGACTGTAGTAGAGACCAGAAGCGAAAATTGAACGGAATCAAATGTTTGCTTCTTTCAAGCATTCCCGGCTAATGACTAATTCATTTCACAAGACAACATTTTCGTCCATTCAGTTCAGTTCAGTTCAGTTCAGTTATGGAGTGTAACACACTGATTTTCCTTTGTTGGGGAAACGTGAGCGTCTTCTGCTCCAATAATGGAGGTAGTGAATCGTTTTAAGTGGCTAAGGTTGTATCAAGGCTGTGGTTGTTTCACATCTCTTTCAATGCATGACAAGAAAGAAAATATCCATGCTGTAAGGGATTTAAAATTTATATTTAACTAGAAAAGCACTCAGAGAGCGCAGACCTCCGCCACGCAGCTCGTTCCCCTCCTAACTGGATTTACATCGTCCACATGGTGATCTGGATCATCATCAATCTAAATTGTTATTGGTATCTTTGTACACCAACCATGAAAAGTAAAAGTGAATCGGAGTTGATGTGTATTTTTAACTGATTTATGAATCTATAAATGGGCTTTTCAATGTTAAAATGTCATATTTTTTCCTGACCTCATTCTGGATCAGATCCAGAAGACATTTTGCATGTTAGTGCATATCGGACCCCTTTATGACTCTGTGAGTGAAATGAATGCATATTCTTCATCAAAAGCACTACAATCCAAAGATGGGATTTGACCACTATTCCATTATTTGTTTTGGTTTACAGTCTGCAGCCTTTTGTTTTTGTTTCATCAGCATCATTTCCAGCAGCAGCAGCAGGATGCCTGCTCGCTGCCCAGCATCAAACAACAAAGACAGATTCAGCGAACAGATGGTGATTTTTGCGAAGCTTTTGGCGGATATAGTGACAGATATTTCCTCCAGGAGTTGGTGGAGTCCAAAACTGAGAAGAAAGACGACTGAACAGTGAACTTAAACTCATCAAAAGACCAGAGTCATATGTGATTGATGATAATGTTGCTCACTGTTGCGAAGACGTGCAACTGCAACCATACTGCCAACATATTGAATTTATGTCCTCGTGAGAACTGAAGAAGCATCTCCAACCAACCTTATTTTTTTGTCCTCATATCCTCCTGAGACCCAGCCAGTTAGCATGTCCTCTGTAGTGGACATTTGTCCATTACAGAGGGCATGCTAACTGGCGGGCTGGGTCTCAGGAGGATATTGTGTTGTGTTTATAGCTGGTTGTGCGCTCCCCACCTCGCTAAAAAAAAAAAATCTAATTACAAAAGTTTAGAGAATAAATAAGGAGCATTTTTTTTTTCAAAATCCATTATGCTTGAAAATAAATAATTTCCTCTCGCCTCTGCTAGAACCTGGTTTTCTAAAACTAATGAATGTCAACAATAATAATCTCTGTGGCTGCTGTGACCACCACTGGTTCAAATCCCAACCCCAATGTGGAGGAAAAGAGGAAAGCATCTGATTCACTGTCACGCTCTCGCTCTCTCTCTCTGTCTCAATTCCATCAGCAGCTGCCGATCAGGCAATAATTGTATTGATTACATGTGGGACGGATCTCTGAATAATAATGCTTAGGTGGGAGTCCGGAGCGCAGTACACAAGGAAGAGAATACTGCTATTCCCACTCTCATTAGTACAATAAAATCAAATAATATCACACGTCCAGAGAGTCGTAAGCAGCGATGAGGGTGTTAATGAAACCATTGCCTTCAGCTTCAACTTTTGCCCTTTAAGTTAGGAACGGTGTGAAAACTATATTGATACTGTCAGGCTCGCTAAAAGTGGAATACTATAATTGCCTGGAAACCGGGGAACACGTTTAGCTAATGCGGGTATACACACTAATTAGTGAACGTGTACCTGCTGATGGACGGCACCGAGGTAAATCTGAGCCGAAGCTGCAGGCCTTCTGTTTGCAGCTGTCCTAAACTGTGTGGGAGGTTCTCTTTGTTTGCCCTCATCAGAATGCTGAATACGCAGGGTGGCCTCATTAGTTGGCCTCTCAGAGTGTTTTTTAAGAGATTTATATTATCTTTCATATTTTGATGAATAATTTACAGATGTTTGGTCCACACTACCGCTTGTGTTTTTTGCTTTTTTTAAAAAAACTCTGCATGATAATTGCAAACAGCTTTTGCATTTATTTTTATCGAGTGTCATTGTTTAAAAAGCCTGAACTTCCTTCCACGCAATACATACTATATCTAGAGACAATATATATATATATATATATATATATATATATATATAGTTAATTAGGTACATGAAGACAGTTTGAACAATATTAAATGATTCAAAATTGACAATTTGTGACTTTTTGAAATAGTACTGAGTGACAGTCTGCAGTGGATGTGAAACTACAATGTATTCCTCTAGTAGCAGATATGCTACTAAATTCATGCTAAATGAATATTTTACATACTGGAAAAGCTTATTTAACTTCATGTCGAGAGTTAGATGAGACAAGCACTAATGTCCACAAATAAAATATCAAGCTACAACGAGCAGCTTAGTTCAGGAAGAATACGCAGACACTTCCCAGTGATGATAAACCTCTGGGACGCTTCAGTGCCAGCTTGTGAAATTGTCTTATTTATATCTTTTGTTTTTGTGTGTAGGAGAGCTTGTCCAACATTTATTTAAGCAAACCTTTTACAGCCTTCTGATGAACAGAGGAATAAATTGACGATTTAGATATTCTAACCTAAATATCAATAAGATTATTAATAAAGGTATTTGACAAATTGTTGAATTATTTATATACGGGATAGTCCACCAGTCTAATGTGAGTTTCAGTTTATGCTTTGAATCTGCACCGCTTTTACTTCACCTTGAGAAATATGTTTGATATTTCATTGACAAAGCAAGATGTGAAGTACACAGAGTGCATGTCAGTATGAAAACCCACTGTACCCTGGAGCTAAAGAGGACAAAGCATCTAAAGGGGATGCAAAGCGAAGCTATTCATAATAAGAACGACTCTTAGCTTCAAAATGTTGCAGTGCAACTCCTGAGGCAAAACTGTATCCAGACCCTTCTGTCCGAGCTACGTCTTCTGAGGAGGACTGCGTAAAAACACTTGAAAGTACTTCCCTGAGGCTGCATAATAAGGTTAGGGCCTGATAGGGTTTTTTTTTAATTACTTTGTCACAGCCAGAGTCTTGCAAAAAGCATTTTACCTCAATCTCAAACTTCCCCTGCACTGTCTACTCCCGTTCCCCAGACGTTGGTTCGCTGGGTTGGGGGGTTGCCCGAGCTCGGCGGTGGGTTGGGTGGTGGGGGGGGGGGTGCGGTGGGGGGGAGGGGGCGGGGGGGCGCGGGGGGTGGGGGTGGGGGGCGGTGGTGGGGGGGGGGGGTGGGGGGGGGCTGGGCCGTGGGGGGGGCTGGGGGACTGGGGGGTGTGTGGGATGGGTGGAGGGTGCTGGGAGGGGGGCGGGTGGTTGGGGGGGGCGTGGTGTTGGGTGCTGGTGAGGCGCCGGGCCGGCCCGCTGTGCCCCGTGCCGCTGCGCTGGCCTAGGTTTCGTCGGCTGTGTTGGTGTAAGTCGCCCCCGGGCCCTGGACTGGTTCTTCTGCGTGTGGCTCTGGTGGGGCCATGGTGGTCGTTCTTGGGTTGCTGTGGCTGCTTGGGGTGATCTGGGGGCTTATGTCGCCATTGTTGGGTCCGGGATGGCTGCCCCGTTCTTAGGTGGAGGTTTCACGCATGCCAGATCCACCACTCCAGCACCTATTAAAACTCGTTTAGAGAGTCAACCCCGCACACAGATCTCTGAGTTAGTGGAGGTTGCTGGGTTAGTGCTTGTGGCTCTCACTATGCTCTCTCTCTTTTCTTCAGATCTGAGAACTTGGTGATCCATACTTTCCTCTAGAGACGAATGTGAACCTGGTGTATTGGGACAACTCTTGGTGATGATTGGATGGAAGGGGTAGAATTAAGGGGCACAAATAAATCCATTGCACTTTCTTCTCAGAACACTGTGTATTTGTCACTTTTTGTTTGTTCATGTTGTATGTTCACTGCGGTGTGCACAGCCCTCTACGGCGGTAAGCAGGTAATAAAACAAATAAAATAGGAATAGGCTAGGCTGCCAAGAGGGCAGGTGACGGTCACAATCACTATAAGAATAAAAATTGCATAGAACTCCAGCAGTGACTGACGTTATGTCCGTCACTGTGGAGCACGAATGCAGACAAGGTAAAAAAAAAAAAAGAAAAAAAAAAAAAATCAATCTCAAACTTCTAACAGAGGCAGTAAAGGTCAAACACTTAATGAAATTCAAACATCAAAATCAAGGAGTCCCTTCAGGTACATGACTTAATAAGTTCCAATTTGAAACAGTTAGGGGGGAATCCAGAAAGTAAAATAGTATAATAATGCCACTGTGTAATTCCCTGCAGCACTTAGAAATCACTGAAGCAGCATGCTACAGCGTCTTCATTTATAGGCCTGATACTGTTGCTAAATGTCACGGTAACAACCTTCCCAAACCGGGTGCAAAGACTCCTTCCTGACTTTCAACAATAAACTGCACGCATGAGCAAGAGCCCTTTGAAAATCCTGCCGCCACTGAGTGCTCTTGAAAGGGAGGCTCTTTTCATTTAGTGGTCAACAGAGGATGATTTGCATTCTGGGGGTTTAATTGTGCCGTGTGATGTTCAACAGGCTAAGCTGCTGTGTTTCTCTCATCTGCATCACTGATTGATGGCAGCTCATTTTTCCTTGAACTTTCAGTGCTATGGAGTGGGGCATTCAGGGTTGTTTGTGATAGGCGGGGGTGGAAGTGGTGAGGAGGGCAGACAGGAAGCAGGGCGGGTGCACACAGGACAAGCTCAATCAGCATGCATGGATAATTAAACAATCAAAACTCCTTTGAAACGGCTTGGGGGCAGTTCTCTGTGGTTAATCTTTAGTTATCACATGCATAACACAGAATGGAGTGAGAGCATATTGCATGTGACATATTTTCTATTTAAGTATATGAATGAACACAACACATAGAGTTTAATATCCTTCTCCCCTAAAAAGCCCTCCACATTATTGCTATTGTTATTATAGATACAGAAACTGTTTCATGGAGAAAAGCCATTTTACAAAGCTAGAAATCCTCTTGCTTGCCGTTGGCTGGCCATTAGTGAGTTAAAGTTCATTGTCTAACGCCAAATTTCGACATGAGGACTGTTGAACCTCCGAGCCGGAGATAATTGAATGATCCACTCTACCTCTTAAGTATATATACAAATTTACAATTTTAAATCACTCCATGCAGCATTGAGTGCTGGGGATACTTGTTGTCCCAGTTCTGTTTAAATACGTGTGTGTCTTTGCATGACACACACACAATAACTTCATCCATTAGTGCTGATGGATTGCTGCTGCAAAGAAGTAAATGTAAAGAAACAATGTAACAATAAAGACAGGGACGAAGACTACTCACAAGAAAACCTCTTGCACATGCTCAGTCTTGTGTTATTTTGGTGTAGGGCCATTATTGTGGAATCAGCAGTTATCATCTGGACCGTAATTAGTGTCAAGTCTTCAAAGCTTCACCAAATTCTGCTGCTCATAGATGCCCTGAGTCTAAGCACCAAATATGAAACTATATTAATTGTTCAAATAAACCTTATTTATCTTTGACAATTACTTCCACAAAATAAATATAAGACTAAATTCATATTTCAAGACAGTACACTCAGACACAACAAAAATTCTGCAATCTTACAGAGTCACTTGGATCATGCGTTTCAGCCTTGTAGCGACTGGCATCTGCCTCACTGATCCAGCTATAAATCCATTTTAACATTATTTTCCATTTCCTGTCTGTGCTGTGCTTCAATTGGAAGAGGAGATCTGCCCAGCTCACTCAAGAGCGTCAGAAATGCATTGCCTCCGCCAAGGAGGTCACGTTTTCTCCAGCATTGGTTTGTGTGTCTGACTGTTAGCAAGATAACTCAAAAGGTTATGGACAGATTTTGATGAAATTTTCAGGAAATGTTAGAAACAGATTATTACATTTTGGTAATCCTCCAGAAGAGATCTTGGATGCTGGATCATTTTGAAGTTGTTGGCAACGTTGCAGTCAACGGAGCTTCAAAATGTGTTCCTCAATATTGTAGCGAGCGAAGAACCACACTGGAATCGAGCTTGTGTCAACAAGTGCCTTTATCGCGACACAGGACAACCTAACTGCACATGGATGCCACGCTGGGGTCTTTCAACGCAACCCCCCTCTCACTCCTGGTGCCAACAGCACAACCCAGTCACTCCCATGATGCATTGCGCCTCACGTGATCTCGCGCGATCGCTACAATATCTTGTTTGATTATTGACCCATGTTTATGGAATTTGACGCAGTCATGTAGGGTGGGGATCTCTATCTCACCACCAAATTCCATCCGGATTGGATCCAGATTGCAGATACAGTCGCGATCCGGATTTTCCTATTTACTTACAATGAAGGCTTTTTCAAAAAAATCACATCTTGTACAATATGCATTCAATTCACTCACAAAAAACCACATTTACAAAGAGGTCCAATCTGCACTATCTTGCAAAAGGTCTTCTAGATCTGATCCAAAATCGTACATTTTAACACTAAAACCCCGTTAGTGAGCGTTGCTATGGTGACTGTTGCTGTAGGTTGATTTCTGCCTCTTCACAGCTGCGGGGGCATCGTTGAACTGAACGAGATGCACCTGTTACACGTCTGCCTCTTTGGATCTGACTGACTTTCTGGACAGTTCTCTGTTCTTCTAGAAGCAATGTTATATTATGCAGCTGAGCTTGACAAGACTACAGAAACACCTGCGTCTTAAAGCGGCAGTAATGAATATTTTAGACTTCAATCAACAATTAATAAAATGTACAATGTGAAATGTCATCTGACTCTGCAATAATTTTGTATCTTACAGTCATCAATATAGAAAATAATTAGCTTCACAAGAGCAGGAATTATTACATGGCTACAGCATGATGCGTTTTATATGTTTTATACAACATGAACTTTTGAGGATCTTTTCGGCAGCTGATAGTGTATTTGATTTGTGTATTCTAATCCACCATGTCAGCTTTGGGACCAACTACATTAAAAAGGATTCAATTTGACATAGAATAAGAATGATTATTTGTTCTTATCTGTCTGTGGTGGTTCATCTCTGTCATCAGTCACACAAGAAAGACAACATGTGACAGCAGGCCAGCAGACACTCAACGCATTTTATATATTATTAGGGTTGCCTGCCTGGCAGGTTATTTTCCTGTGTGCCATCTTTCCAGACAAGTATCAGGCTTCAAGTGTAAATTCAGATCGAATCTACAGTCGGAGGCAGTCTCTACTGTTGCAGTTTATTTAAAGGCGAATCCGAGAGCAATCTTGTGTACTTATCTGCATTGCATACACAAAAGCCATTGTATTCATTTTGAGATGTCATAATTTGAAACGAAACGCATTTAGCATGAATTGGAGTGAGATGGAGCATGCCTTCCAGATTCATTTTCATTTCGGAGTAATTCAGCCTGTTTTTGTTGACACACTTTAGATCTAAAAGGGCCTGCAGTAAACTGAAACAATCAATTGCAAAGGCAAGGCTAATTCAATGAACCTTCACTTTGCTCATACATACAGAAGATGGTAGTTGATTGTTGAGAGAATGAATAGATCCCGTCTGATGAAAAATAGAGTCAGCTGCGCCACATTTTCAGCAGCTACTGCCATAAATAATAGCATCAAACAGAATGCTTTGGTGCATGTTTGGGCACATTTTCAGCGACTACATTATCACAGGTGCTGGTGGGATTTAATTAAACACAAAAAAGTTAACATATAAAACTTCTGAGCAGTACTGAGGGTAATGGCTACCTGTGAGACTGCATAGCGATGCATCCTCTGATGTGAGTCAGCCACATCCTCTTTACTGCATTCCATCTTTGAATAATGCATTCTCGGTAGCTGCACGCATTAGCAGCATATGCAGAAAAATATTCTCTCCTCACAGTCAAACTGGAGGCCCCTTCTGCATGCATGAACACTTCAGGAACAGCAGAAGAGCGTACAGCATCCCAAAAAGGTGGGCATGAATGGCCCACTCGCGTGAAGTGAACACCGCCTTCCAAACAGTTCTGTTTTTAGAAGATTCTGTCAGCAGTGGATGTCATTAAAGGATAAACCAGTTGTTTTCCACAGTATACTACTCCCTCAGTGCTGCAGTAGTTACAGAGATGTGCCGACATGAGAGATGAAGCGGTGAGGCAGACCCAGTTGATGAACACCTCGGCTCTCTTTGTGTATGGACACCAAAGATGGCAGCAGCATGACCCATTTTTTTCTTTTTCAATTTGTGCCATTTGCAGAACTCTGTGGAAAAATAGCTCATAGAAAAAGCCTTACCATGAGGTGACATGACCTCAGAAGAATCCCCCAGACTCTTCTTTTGTGACAATAACTGTGTACTGTCAGTCATTTCTGAAAGGATTGAGATGCTGACAATGTGAGATGGAAAGACTCCATAGATGTTTGTTTTGTCGCTCAGGTGTTGCAGCTTTGTCAGAGATTTTAGGATTACACTTTGAGCTCTACAGGTATTTTTTTCCCTCTTCTATACTTTTTGCAGTGGGTCATGGTGAAATTGGTTTTAAATCATCTCCTGCCATGTAAAACCTGCATACCAAATTCAAAGATTTACACATGTAAATAATTATAGAATTGTAGGATACAAGTACACCACTCTTGTTTTGTTCAGAGTTCTGCAAAGTAATAAAAACAGCTGAAGAGTATGATATTACAAAAAACCACATTACTGTTATCACATTGGAGTTCTATTCTCACAAGACCTGCTGCCAAAGGAGAATGAAATTACAGAAAAACAGGGTGGGGTGGAAGCAGTCTATCTCCCCCAATCATTGGAATGATATCTGAAACAAGACCTTATACCCAGAGCCAAACCCTCTGAAGGCCGTCTACCCACTAATAAACTGACTTTTCAATTAGAACCTATCTGACGGTACAATGATAACACTAAACCAATTGCTGTGCTGCAGATAACTCGTAATCCACTTAATATGTCTGACTTGACTTCTTTTTTCTTCTCCCCTTCCATCACGGTCACCTAGAGGATTTTGTTTTTTCAGAGCTGGGTATCACTTTGAAATGTCAGTATTGGAGGCAGATTTGAGATAACAGGCGTCCAAATTCCTGGAGGTCCTGATAGTGTTTCCATGCCTGTGTGGGCGAACTGATGACAGCTCCGGGGTGGGGGGGTGGGGGTAGAGCATGGCTTCCCGTTTCAGCATCACATCTTCAGTGCACCCCTGAGCTCCTTATGATTTGGTTAATGTAAGTACTAATATACCGTTAATGAGGTTCAACAATTAATACAAAAACAACATTATATTAACTCTATTTCTGTGTATTTTCTCCGTGATTTTAGTAACACATGAACCAGAAAAAAATAGCCTCGGAAATGTATATTTAAAAATAATTATAATCAGCACTTGAAAGGCGAAATTAATTTTTGTTCACATTCCATTGGGACAAATAAGGCTACAAATATCCACTTGAACTGTATATGATTATGGAAATAGTGACTGATTATCTTTCTAATTGACTCATTGATTAGCTAATTATTCACTACAGCACCTGTTTCTGGGTTTCTTTGTTTCAATGCAAAGCCTTTAGTTACATAACTTGAATTTTATGTTGTTACTAAACACCAGACGGGGCAGCGCTCCTAATCTCGTTGTGTAGCCACTAAGCAAGGACAATAAAGGCTTTCTATTTCTATTCTATTTCTTCCATTTCTATTTAATTTCAGGATATCAGACACAATGTTCGTAGAATGTTGAATATTTAATGGCATTAATGTGACACCTGAAAACCTCCCATGCATGTAAATGATTGTCATTAATGCACTTTGTCTGAGCTAATATGGTTGTGCTGCACAAGGAGAGAGAGTGAGGCACACATCTGGGAAGTGAGACTTCCCGGAAGCAGCAGAGCTGAATAAGTAGACTGAGTGAGTGCAGCTATTAACCTGGAGCTGTTAGAGCTTAGATAACAGAGACCTGCCTCCAAACTACAGAGTCAAAGCAGCAATCCTCTACTTCAATTTGGAAAAGAGAGAGCAAAGTTTAGTGGCCTTGTTTAAATGCATTCAAGTGACACTATCTATCTATCTATCTATCTATCTATCTATCTACAGACCTCTCCCTCGCTTTTTTCCCCTCTGTCTGTGTATAAATATATATATATATATATATATATATATATTTGTAATTCAAATATTGATTGAATTCAGTGATTCTGCAAAAATTCCTACATCTTAATCATCAGTGCAATCAACTTCAGTTTATCACATGTTCTCCCTTTGTAGGAAAGAAAACAAAAACATTTTTTTGCCTTGACTGGCTTACGCAATCGGGTTCGGGGGAGAAGATGTATCCATCAAATATGGCAATTTGCTTAATGGACTCTGACAAAGCCATTGGCGGTCCTTATTTAGATGCCGATGACTTCCTCTACTGGCTTCCTCTGTCACTCATAGAACTGCCTGTCAGGGAAAGAAGAAGACGAAAGCTCCCTCCTGTTTCTACACTGACATTCAATCACTGTCGCTGCCTCTCTGTATGAGAGGCTGACTGCTCTCCTGCTCACACTGTTTCCCTGTCCCTCTGTATAAATTCTTCATTAATGCATAACAACAGAATCATCTATCGGTTGGGCTGCCTCATGTTCACAAAGGCACAGAATCTCACACAGTCATAGTTGTCATCATGTGTAGTGACAATATGAAGCTATACTTTGGAGAACAGGTCAGGGACTGTATCTCTGCTTCATTACACTAAGCAGCATTTCACTCAAAAGCACAGCACTCCTCAATTCAGCCTGGTTAAATTACAGGATTAAATCATGTTTGGAATTCTTTCAGTTTGACAGTCGTAAACTTTATGCAGCACGAATCTTAACAAATATGCCAGCAAAAAAAATTAAGCTATTGTGTATTCAATTGCTGTATTGCTTATGGGTTATTTTTAGGCTTGGAACAGCTGATAAGAATGCAGCCAGTGTACTGAATGCATTAAAAAAATGAAGCTCTTAAGAGTTTATACGTACATAAATGTGTATGAGCGTGACTGGGAAGGGAGGCGGTGGAACTATGTTGAGGCAACAGTGCCCTCTTGGAAAAAATATCTGTTTCATCACATTGTAATATAGTTTGATGCACCAATGATCTCATATGTATCTTGTTTCATTTCGTTGGTGCCAGGGTTGAAATGACATACATTTACGTAAAACTTTGGCATCATAAATACAAACATTGTAACAATTTGTTTAAGATCTTTTGTGATTTTGTCGCTTGTGTGCTGAAAACATTACTTTTGTTAGCAGTTTATATTACACTGCAGTAACCATATAGTCCATTAATAATGATCAAGTTAACACAATCTTTATTGAATTTTATTTTATTTGATTGTGACAGTCAATTAATCTCGCTTTCCTACCTTTTCTTACCTACATACCGGGTTTTTTTTAACTTGAAATAATTTGCTAATTAATGGATAATAAAAATATTCACGGGTTGCAGCACGAGAGCCATCCCTTCAGTTTGAACATAAATGACTCTAAAGACAAAGAGCCAGGCGATGATGGAAAAAATGATGCAGCAGACCAGCTGGGATTTCTACATTTATTGCTACATGACTCCACTGGGCCTGTGCTTTAAAGACGATAGTGAAAAGCTCTTCCAAAAATAAACACTACTAATAGAGTTCTTTAATGAGGCTTCTCTGCTTAAGATGCCCAAATGGAGATTAATCTTCAGTGCCATCATGGCTTTAAATCCACTGTGTTTTTCATCCTTAAAGAGAGATTAACAGCAATCCAGCAGGGAAGATGATAAGCAGTTTAATCAAGTTTACATGGCATCTATAGGCAGTCCGTAAAGAGTTGGCCTGGGAACCAGAGCGTGGCTGGATTAAGACCAGCATGGACCAAGAAGTGTGCAGTATGGATGTGGGATTATTAAAGGAAACTTTCCTCTTCTTCTTGTTCTAAAGGCCTCCTGGGAGACTGAGAAGGGCCTGCACTGTACCACGGAACCCTCTAACTCACGCAAAGAGCTTTAAAGTCTGTCATGTAAATGTGTACCTTTGTCCTGGAGACATAATTTAATTAATTATATGAGAAGCTTGACTGATTAGGATGATATTTCAAAAAGAACGTATGCATCTACAGCGGCTTTACCCACCTTGCGGGTCACGGTGGGTAAGCCTGTTGGAGCCTACCCCAGGTGGTTACGGGCGAGGTGCACCACAGATGAGATGCCAGCTCATCGCAGGGCCACACAAAAGACAAACAGCCACGCATACTCACACTAACACCTACGGACACATCTGGTGTGACCAATTCACCTCGGCTGCATGCTGTTTGGAGGTGGGAGGAACCCCCCGAGAGAACCCATGCAGACACGGGGAGAACATACAAACCCCGTGTAGAAAGTACTCCTAACTCCTCCTCAATACACGGACAAGTACAGGACACATTAATGTCGAACATTTGCATCCATTCTTTATCCGTCTTGTTCGCTGTTTAATGTTCACCAGCCATCTTCTCCCACTTCCCTGGGACGGAACAATCACATTTAATTTTGCATGCAGGAGCATTTAACTGTTCAGCATTGAGTCCACTGCAGACTGGCAGCAGCATTCGGCCAATATTTAATTTGGGCATGTGGAAAAAGTGTCATATCAATTCTTATCGTTGTTTCTCTTCCTGGGGTCGCTATGATGAAAAGTATAACAAAAAGACAGGCTTGAGTATTACACGCTGAATGAATGTCATTTTGTGGGCAACCTCTGTGTCAGGACCTTCTCACAACCCCCATGATGGAGGGGAGGTGATTGTAGCTCCCATCTGCCTGCATAATGAGCTCAGAGTGAGACAAAGGGTTACTAATAGAAACGTGCACATCATACAGCGAAGCGGGAGGAAAACAAACTGCGCTGTCCTACCAATCTCTTTTGAGTGTTTCAATTTATGATTTTCTTCCCCACTCACTGTCACGTTGCAAAATGACTCTAATTGTTCAGCTTGTTTTTCTGGTCTTATTTTATGAAGGGAGGGGGGGGGGGGGCTGTGGCGCTGAACTGCCAGCTGAAGTGCAGCAGTTCATTGAAATTCATGTGGGAAGAGCAGAAAAAAGTGGTCTGATTTCTTCAGCGTGCTATTTCAATTTTAAATAAAATGTTACGGTTTGAAGAAGCTTGTCTGAGGTGTCGTCGGATAAGAGCCGGCTTCAACACCAACCGCAGGATCCGGACTGACTCTTGCGGTGTGTTTTTGAGGGAAGGCAAAGTTAACTAACTGTTATTATGTTAATATATTGCTTTAAATACCTAATTCTATACAGCACTTTAACAGCAACATAAACGACCACATTTCAGAAATGCTGTCCTCTCTCTTGTTCTGTGCTGCTAATGGCACTCAAGTGTTTTATTATTGTACTTTAATTGTAAGTGCAGGAAGAAAAGAGAACCGGTGCAGCTAAACAGATAAAATGATGTTCAATCAAGAGGATAGCTGCTTTGCACATTTACGCTTGTAGTTCATCCTCATATTATACAGACGTTAACACCTCTCGTGCAAACTGCTGGTGCCTGCGGATGTCACTATAGCTGTTCTAAAACCACAGTGACATACTTCCATTGTTAGCTTATCGGCTTGCTTCTGTCTTTATAATATTATTATCTCTGCACCTCTGGGTCTTTCATATTGTTGTTATGTATGCCATCCACCTCCCTTTCACTGCGTACCCTTTGAAGATTTTTCAGTTTCATCACTTCAGCCTCTGTTTCATCACGTTCTACGTTCACCATTTCTGTTATATCACCTGTGTCTAGACTCCGGGAGCAGATTCATATTCCTGCAGCTCAGAGAAAATACCCCTCAATCACAATTTCCCTGAAGAGCCTGAGTGCCTTTCTGACAAATTATCACATATCGTCTTCTGCAATTAACAATTATTTTTACTTCACTCACGTATATTTAGTGCTCCATTTTTAGTAATCACCCACATCTTTTGTTTGGAAACCAGCTTTTCTGGTTTAAACAAATGTTTTTTGGTTTTTTTTTCACTGTTCATGAATTAATCATTTGCACTACAAGATGTAAAAAACTCAATGTGAGAAATGCCATTTGTAATTTCCAAGTACAAGCCGATGTTGAATGTTTTGTTTTGTGCAGGTCCAAAACCCAAAAATAATCAGGTTACTATCATAGAAGGAAAGAAAAGCTGAGAAGCTCTGAAACAAAATAAAAGAAAATAAATGGTAACGGACTCGGAGCCCGTACCTCTACCCATACATTTGGCGGTGTAACAAAACCAATAAGGAAATAGTTTCCAGGCTATTTCAAAATATAATCCTGTGACACCTCTCATGGTGAGGCATGATGAATTATTTATGTTTTTTTCTGCATAGTTCACACAAAATGTATCTTCAGTTGTTCAGAACTGCAGCTGCGGCTTACTATGAATGTGAATTATCTCAGCTACATATTGGTGGCTGAGCCATCGGTCTCTGTGACTTCATACATACTGGCCCCTCCAAAGAAGCACCTTAAATTCCCACATCTGAGTCCGATTAATCAGTTGGTCAGGAATTGTCCTTACATGGATATTTGTATTTGGATGGACCATTGTAGTTATTGGTGGTGTTGTTTATGGTGTTTTATGATCATATAAATTATAATGCAATTATTTCTCAGTTGAATAACGTAAATTAATGAAAATCCTGAACCCAAAATCCATTCCAATAATTTTCAGATATTTTGCAGACAAACAAACAAACAGAAACGCAGGAGATCAAATGACCTCCAGCGCTCATTGGCTGATGTAATAAGAGTGACCTCACGAACACAACGTTCAGATCTATGCTGGAGTGTCCTCCAATCAGATGACACGTCCCTACAAAGGGGAGCGGAAGGCGTCGTTGCTTAGCGACATGGAGTCCAAACATTCAAGAGCCAAATCTGACCTTGTTCAGGGGGTGTATCAGCATATTAGCAATTCAGGTGGATAGTCCAACTTTATATTAGCCTAATTTGACGTCGTTTGACCTTGTTTTAAGGTATAACCTCCCTTTAATATACAGCTGTATTTTTCTTTCTTTTTTTTTTAGGTAAGTTCAGTGTTTTGCAAATGGCAGGGAAGAAGAAAGAAGCAAGTCTTCAGGTTAGACGAATTCAGCATCGACGACGAGAGTCGTGACGCGAACCTGCGTGACGTCATAATATTACCGTTTACAGGTTTCTGTCACAAACCGAGAGCAGTGGGAGGAGATGCTCGCCACCAAAGGCTTAACAGGTGAGAAATGGGTAAAGGTAAATAGTGTTCCTTTCTACTCCATGTTTACGTTCACCATTCAGCTCTTTGTGAATGAGCCATTGTTAATGTGATTTATTGTGCGCTGCTGCCCCCCTGTGTTCGGGACGATAACTGCAGCTACACCATTCCTTCCTGTTTCACACTCCAAACACTCAAAGGGCGAGTCTCTTCTCCTAGTTGTAGATGTGTACCAACAGTGGTGTGGGCCCTGTCGAGCTGTGGTTCGACTCCTCCGCAAAATAAAGAATGAACTGGGTGAAGACTTGTTACACTTTGCTACAGTAAGGCCTGAATGGATGTAAAAGCTCAAAATTCAAATTTAAACCAGGGAAAGGGTGTAGGAACCTCACAGCTGTGTGTGTGTGTGTGTGTGTGTGTGTGCGTGTGTGTGTGCGTGTGTGTGTGTGTGTGTGTGTGTGCGCGTGTGTGTGTGTGTGTGTGTGTGTGTGTGTGTGTGCAGGCTGAGGCAGACAGCATCGATACTCTGGAGAAATATCGAGGGAAATGTGAGCCCACCTTCCTTTTCTACGGAGTGAGTCTACATAAAGTAGAAGTTCTGATTTAAGATACATGAGCATCGGCTCTTTCTTTTTTTGTCCTCTGTATACAAATCATCATTTCAGAGAATATGTTCATTATGTCTATACATGGTCACATTTGCTTTATTAATTCTCTTTTATCAGAATTTAGCCCACTCCATTTCATCAACTCATGAAAAATATTTTCCAGTTTTTTTATTTTGATGTCATTTTGTGTTTAATCAATAATTAATTAACTAATTAATTTAAGACAGAATGTTATTTTCACTTTTTAAACTTTTCCAAAAGTGTGAAAAATAATAATTGTCCTTCCACCACGATGTGCAACTGAATCCAGATACCAGATTCTAAAATGTTATCTAATTTCTTCTTGCTTAAAGTTATACTCTAAATTCTAAGTATTGCAAATGTTTTGGATCTTAAAGGTTTTAATAACAGTTCTATCAGAATGTTCTACAAATGTTTACATACATTTAAATCTGTTCTGCAAGTTAATAAATCTGTTGTTCTATTTATTTCTGAGATTGTCATGTTTGTGTATTCAATGTTATTTAAAAGTTTAAAAAAAATAGATGTATAAATGTAAACATTCAGAAGGCTCTCTTTTCTGTATTGATTTGTATCCGTGTAAATAAATGAATCAACATAATAATAAAGCTTCTTAGCTGAATATTATTGAGGTATTAATAGTCTTCCTCCTCTGAGAGCATTCTTTTATTTTATGTCACTCTTCATGAAGCTAAAGGTGTTTGCATTGAATGAACAGGGTGGGGAGCTGGTGGCTGCGCTGCGAGGGGCTAACGCTCCTCTCCTTCAGAGGATGATTGTGGAGGAACTGGCCAATGAGAAGTTGGTGCTGGAGCAAGGGGGTCAACGCAAAGCGGTGAGCCATAAGACACACACAATCACATGCACAGTGACGTAACACATTCATGCACACATACTACATGAAACAAGGGTCCCTTTTTCCAATATTTTCATTTGTCATAGTAGGGGAAGCACAGAATAACACGAACAAGGCCTCTGTTGTATTAATGTATCCCAGAGAGCCTTTAGAGTTTGACGGTACTATAGCAGGACATGGAAGCTGAAGTAGATTTATAAAATGAGATGAAGAAAAGCCCCCCCCCCCCTTTTTTTTTTATAGGCTGGAATTGTCTTTATTCTGCCAACAAGGCCGTATGATTACAAAAATCAAGGTAAATCAAAAAACATCTAATAAAAGTAATTTAAATGCTGTAAGCCAAACAGCCACACTCGTTCAGTAATCAGTAAGCTGCAGTCATTCATTCATTCATTAACTTGTGTTAATATTGGACAATTAATAATTGACTAATAAAATAACCCTACATTAATTATATTAAAATAACCAACAGTTCTTCTCCTAATTCAATGTCACGAGGGCGTACGTGTAAAAGTGTTAAAGGTCACCGTGTTTATTTTGTGTCTTTCAGGTTAAAGATGACGGTCTGGTGGATGATGAAAAGAACGAAGAGGAGGAGACGACTCAGCGGGGGGGAAATGAAGAAACAATAATTGGTACTAATAAAACAGTACGACCGCATAAGTGGTCATTTGTTATTTCCATCGGCATTGATGCAGAGACGATGTCGCTGATGTGATTACAAATGCTGTTGACCACCGCCATCTTGATTTGTTATGCATTTTCATCTGCTTTAATGATCAGAACTCACGCCGCTCTTTCTTCCTGTAGTTCCTGCCAGTAAATCCTTCACGGTTGCCATAATAAAACCAGATGCTGCTGCTCACGGCAAGGCAAATGAGATCATCATGAAGGTGCGCGCACATCACTGCTATCGAGATTGTCTCCAGTCTTCCTACTGACATGATCTCATTATCTGACATTAGATTCAGGATGGCGCGTTTGAAATCCTGGCCCACGAGGAGCGCACGCTGACTGAGACTGAGGCTCGAGGTTTTTACCAGCACAGAGCAGCAGAGGTGTGGAGAGAGAGATGAAGACGTAGCACACTGACTTATAGCACGTTTGCGTCTCATCCCTGAGGCTGGCGCTAATCGGTTTAGCGTGTGTTTGTGACATCAGGCTGGGCTTTAAATTCTGAGTCAGGATCCTGACTGGAGAGCTCTGCCAGCCAGTGCAAAGTCAGTTCAATTAGTTTGCGAGACATCACACGTCCGTCTGGCTCTCTGCACGGAGCTGAACATAGGTTCTGTTGTGTCAGCGGCTTTTTGTGCGTATCGTGCTGATTGTGATGTGGATGATTAGAGATTAAGGAATACACGACGTGTGAGGAAACGTGGAACGCGGGGATGAAAACGTACATTTTCCTTGTCTCATTTTAAAAATGTTCTTCTCTCATTCCCTCTTACGGGGTTTCTTTATTGGAAATGAAACGCTGATTGTTCATTTCTGCTCTTTATTACACTAACGTCTGTGTGTGTGTGTGTGTGTGTGTGTGTGTGCGTGATGGTGCTTTGCAGGCTTGCTTTGAGGACTTGGTGCATTTCATGTCCGGCGGTCCGTCCCATATTCTCGTGCTCTCTCAGGTCGACGGTGGAGCCGACGTTATACCAGCTTGGCGTGAGTTCATTGGCCCAGCAGACGTAGAGGAAGCCAAGCGAGAGCAGCCAGAAAGGTGAGTCACTGGACATTAAACGATGGCGTTAAAGCTGTAAGACGCCGTATGATGACGTTAAACTACGTTTGTTTTCAGTACAGACACGTCTTCATGCTGATTAGAGCAGCGTGAAACAATCTTAAAAGTCTGGGGGAAGAAAGAAAGAACAGAACATTCTCGCCAGCTCTTTCAGACACACCCAAACAATATGCTCCTCTCGAGTTGAACACCAGCCGAGCAACCATCTGCTCCCCCCCCATGTCTTCCTGCAGCTTACGGGCACGATACGGCACACAGACGCTGTTCAACGCGGTTCACGGTAGCGAGAGCATCGAGCAGGCCGGCAGGGAGCTCGCCTTCTTCTTCCCCAACTTCAGGAGCGACTCGGTAACGGAGCAGGATGGGGAGGAAGAGCGTGTGGAGAGGACGCTGGCTCTGATCCGGCCTGACGTCGCCGGAGGGAACAGAGGTAGAGCCGCGCCAAAATCCACACGCACACGCACGCGCTTACACAACCACAGACGCACACACACGTGGGTCACATCGACGTCACGGAGACGCTTCGTGACTTTATTGTATAATGTGTATCTGATGTTCTGCAGACGAGATCCTGGCTCAGATCCACAAGTCAGGCTTCACAGTCGCTCTCCAAAGAGAGGCAGCGCTGACAGAGGAGCAGGTCAGACGGTTTTACTTCCAGCATGTTGACCAGGACTACTTCCCCGCACTGCTCCAGAGCATGACCAGGTGACCGACACCGTATTCTGAAGACTCTTCTGAGCGGTCTTCATTTATAACGTGCGTATTTACAGCGGGCCGGCGCTAGCTTTGGTTCTAGCGAGAACAGGAGCCGTCAATCACTGGAAGAACATCCTCGGTCCCTCTGATGTTAATAAAGCCAAAGAGGAGAGCCCTGAATGGTGAGTGAAGTACCAGAGGAGAGAGAGAGAGAGAGAGAGAGAGAGAGAGAGCCTTACTGTAGGAGGGCAAAGTGGACTTTTAGATCAGAATAATTATGTGCATCACGTTTAATGCAGTTCCTTAGGTAGGTTTCTTAACAAGGCACCATTGAAACCAGCGAATCTCAGCGGGATGTAGATGTTAACTCTGATATGCTGTCTCTGGTATCGCTCTCTGAGCCTAAGGGCCCAGTTTGCTGCAGAGAATGAACCCATCAACCGGCTGCACGGCAGCGCGAGTCACGAGGACGCCGAACGAGAGATCAACTTCTTCTTCCCTAAACAGAAAACGCTGGCGGTGATCAAACCGGACGCAATGGGGGGACATGCAGGTGCTACTTTATGATCATGATCACCGTGTGAAGAGTTTGTGTAGATTGTAATAGATAACGACGTCCTCCTCATATCTCTTCAACCTCACAGAGGACATTTTGCAGGAGATCCGAGTCAGCGGCTTTTCCGTAACGCAGGTTAAGGAGACGTTGCTGTCGAAGGAGTTGGCTGAGGAGTTTTACAAAGAGCACAGGGAGAAGCCTTTCTTCAGCCCGCTGGTGGAATTCATGCGTCGGTTAGTCTATCCCTGGACACAGCCGAAGAGGAAAGGCAAAGCGAGAACAGGCCAACCTGCCCTAATTCTTTTAACGTCACTTCTGACAGTAATCTTAGCAGCTCAGGAACAAGGCAGCCGCAGGCGAGAGCCGGGGAAGTCCATCTCGGTTCCATCCTCTGTTCCGCCACACAGCTCGCGTTTAGAGTTGTCTTCCGCTCCGATTAGTCTCTTCACTTGGTTTTTACGCAACTCCTTGGACACAATGGGGGTGAGACTCGGTTGCTGCTGGGCCCCCTGTCAGTAGGTTTAGTTGTTTTATTCCTATTATTTAAGAAGGTTCCACATTTATTCTTAGCTACGTTAACACATTATCTCCTGTAAGGTATTTAAGAACTAGGCGAATAGCAACGCTATGCATTTATCAAAATCGAACTCCTCGGCATCTGGAAAAACTTTCAGACCTACACATTTCAAATCCAGCCAAGTGTTAGCCTTGACGTCTAGACATCTTCTTTCTTTTTTTATTCAGCAAATTATGCGCGCTTGCGTAACCATAGAAACATGTGGCTCGCACAAAATTCTGTTGAACATGCTGTCATTGTGTTTCAGTGGGCCCTGCATGATGCTCGTCCTGACCAAGGAAAATGCAGTGCAGGAGTGGAGGACCATGATGGGCCCCACGGACCCTGATCAAGCCAAGACGACATCCCCAAACTCTCTGAGGGCTCGCTTTGCCTCCGACGTCCTCCGTAACGCGGTCCACGGCTCCTCGAGTGAGCAACATGCCGACGAGAAGATACGCCTCATCTTCGGCGACATCGCGTCAGACGCAGAGCTCGCTGGTGAGGGAGAGCCCGACAAAACCACGTTAGGTACGGCAATCATATGAAGACGGACACTTTGATCTGCTACAGATCTGCTTTCATTCAAATAATTCTGCTTTTGCCGCTTTTTTCTATGTTTGTTACTGAATATTAATTTGAATATATTGTTGTGATGTTTTCAAATGACAAACATTGGAAACTTGAGCTTGAAAGATCAAATCTTTTCAGCAAAAGAGAAAGGTCATTCTTCAGATGAAAGCACAACACTATCGAGATCTCCAAATCAAGAAGCTTCCAATAACCGTCTCCCGGGAGAAGAAGGTATGCAAGAAGTGCTCAGTGCTCAGTCCTCCAGAGTTCACTGGGAGAGCAAAGATTTGTTCCAGCCTCATTCGGGCATCCAGATCCGGGTTAGTCCAGTCAGCCAAAGCACTACAGCACAGACAGGAGAAGTATCATGGATCCATCTCTTTACAGTGTAGTGCAGGACAATCGTGGGTCCTGTAGCATCCGCCTACACCACCTCATGGAAATCACATTTCCTGTTAGCAGTGTTCCCTCCAGCACGAGAATGCACATTGTCCAATCAATGGAGGCCCCATCTCCCATCCTTCAGGCCCCAAATCAATCACAGGCAGCATTAAAATGTAGCTGAACAGTATCATGAATGATCAGTATGTCTTTGCACTCACTGGAATCCCACAACCTACTGAATTATGTTTGAGCAAATCAAGTCCTCATTTGTTTTCTGATGTTTTATCACATCTCCTTAAGCTGCGTTACAACTATCACTGTGTCCTACATCCTGAGAATTGAGTCTCGCAAGAGGATCCAGAGCGTTTCTTAATACTGACAATTCTGGAGGACAATTGCACTTCAAGTCCTCATGACATTTTTGTGTTTGAGCTGGTTTTCCTCTCCTTCCTTTCAGGTGACCCGCAGAATTCGGATCCGTGCAGTCCAACAGCAGGAGGAAGTTAGGATCCAGAGGGCCCTGCATTAATCACCACTCGATTAGTTCACTTTCTCTGCTGCTGTAGGCTTTACTATGTGACATTACAAATAAATTGAAACTATGCTGCATACTGCATGTTAGTGGTGGGTTAATAGCAAGGAGTAGATGCATATATAATACATCTTGGATTGCCCAGAATAAATTGATTTAGAGAAATTAGACTTGGATGCGTTTCCTCAATATTAAGAGGACAGCTTAAAAATTGAGGACAACTGCCTCAAGCTGAATGAGCTGTTTAGGAGTTAAGAACGAAAATGAGTTCCCACTGGACTAGCGGATCCTTTGGGACTGCAGGTTTTATGATTTAGAATCTGAAAAGAAGAGCGAATACTAAATCTCATAACAACAGTAACAAGATTACAGTTTAAGAAGGATTATAGAACACATTTATTCTTGAAAACATACAATGCAAAAGGACAGTATTATTTTACATCTACTTAAATAACAAGCATTCGTTAATATACTCAAATCAGTCATGATGGTCTGAAAAATAGCAACTGTGACTTGAATAGGACGGGTCAGAATGGGAGGTGTTCAACAGTCGTTGATGTTCCTTTTGTCCGACACGCCGTGGCGCTGACCAGAGCCGGTTTCAGGCCGCGTCCTCCCATTCGTTCACAGCCTCCTGCAAGAGGACTTCGTCCATGTCGTCGTTCTCAGAGAACGATCTCTGAAACATCTCCTTAATGCTCCTCTGGTTAGGGTCCTGAACACAGACAACACCTTGGGTAACCTTATCTACAGATATATTATCATGTAAATATATAGTATTTAAAACGATGAAAATGACCACACACAATATATTTACATACGGATGCAGGCTGTAGCTTAGAGTGGAAGCTGGCATTCACTGCGTTGTCAGAGAGGTTGGACTCAGACAGGCCCACTTGTTCCAAGATGTTCATCTTCTCCTGGATCATTGGCCTGGATCGTTACATACATGACAGTTATTAGAGCAGATACAATTCAGTTCACTTCCCAGATCTCCCAATCCACACAAACCGAACCCCCCCCCCACAGTTTTAAATGTTCGGCTCAGTGGCAGACAATCAAATATAGTTTAGTTACTGGGTCATACTGGCTGAAACGTACCACAAGTGGTCATCAGCAGATCCCTTCGCAACCAGGTAGTGAATGTTCACACTACTGGTCTGTCCAATACGGTGAACCCGATCTTCAGCCTGAAGGAGTACCTACAGGAAAATAAAAAAAGAGTGTGAGGTATTATATTTGTAATTATAAAATGCTTACTGCATTCCGTCATCAGCCGTGACCTCAAAGGCCTCGTTCAGACCGACTCTGGCGTTGCAGTAATAAGCGCAGGTTTGTGTGACGGAGTGGAAGAGAACACTACCGGGACAATTTCACGGTCCGGTCAATAAAGCCCATCTGGATTACGCCCAGTCTCCACGCTAAATAATCGAAACTCTTATAAAAAAAACAGCTGGAGCAACAATGGCAGCATGTCTGGCTGACTGGTCACCACGGCGTGACGTTAGGTTGCACCTGCTTCAACCTTTCGCTGCACGGCCACTGCAGAGGAGATTGAAAAGCTCTCCAGCACGGACGCAGACACCGATTACAAACACCGTAGGCATGAATATCGGTGTCTCCCATTTAAGTCAAAGGGGAGCCGCCATGGTGACGGGATGAGAACGCGTTCCCTCTCTTCCTGCTCTTTGTTAACCATACGGACTTTTCTACTTATCACTCATAAATTAGCCGGGGCAGATGCTGCAGATGTGCAAGTGTTGGCCACTAGAGGGCAGATAAATAGAAAATAATCTGTTTCACTGGGTTATGAAGACACCCTGGTTTGTACGTCACCAAAACGCTGCCAGTTAGCAGGAGACTCAGTAAAATCTATCTACTCAGATCTCTGCTCACCTGAAGAAATAAACTCTTCTTTTATTTAAGCTCATTGGTCACCTCTAAAGTAGAACGGTAGCAAAACAGCTACGGCTTACCCCAGGGTTCCAGAAAAGCTCTGCAAAGATCACCAGGTCAGCAGAGTGCAAGGTGAGGCCCATGTTGGCTGCAGTAATAGAAAGCACCGCCACACAAGTCTTTGTGGAGAACTGGAACCTGTCACACAGCTGCTGCCGCTCTGCTGACGGAGTGGCCCCATCAATGCGGATGAAACTGACATTCTGCAGACGGAATTTAAGGAAAGCTTTAACTGCAGCCGCCAACTTAAACGTGAAGGCGGCTCGGGGCAACCAGCAAACGTGCACTTCCCTACGGACAGCGGTCGACACGTCAATCCCACCGGACGCTCACCTGTAAGGCTGACTCTACATTAGACCAACCTTTTTGACCAGTTCAGCAGTGATATGATCCAGGACCAACTTATGATGGGCGAACACGAGAAACTTCTCTCTTCCACCCTCCAGCATGTCCGTGATGTACTCCCTGTGACGGAAACAAAACTTTATTGACCACCAAAGATTCTGATTCATTTTACATTCTCAGCTCTGCACTGATCCGGCACCATTAGAGGACTTGCACTTACATAATGGCTTGAAGCTTGGCTTCAGCTGTGTGGTTATAAAAGACGAGGAGGGCTTCCTTCTCTTCCTTTTTCTGATAAAAGAGATAAGAAGCAGCGAAAGATAAGGACCGCCACTCGACTCCGCTCCATGTCTGGATCAGACTGCGTGATTATGAGCAATCAGGCTCAGCGGCTCAGTCCTGTCCGACTGCAAGAACTCTTAGAATAAAGCTTGCTGGAGTTTTCCGGGTCGGTTCAAAGGGGCTTGTAACCGTTTGAGGCCTGGAAGGACTCCCTCGTGTGAAGAGGACAAACTGATAGAGCTGACGTTTGGAGCCATAATTACATGACTCGGATATTAACACAAAATAAACACTGTATCAATAGCATATTTTACTTGAACCTACACACAACCTCGCTTTTTGATACAGCTGATGCACATTTATGGTTCTAAAATAGATCCAATGCCATTTTCAGCCAACTCTGGGTGGAAAAAAAGAAATAGTATTGATCAGTCCGATTCCATGACATGATTGTCATGTGACTTACTTCCAGCATGCCCCCCCCCCCTCCCCTCATTAGCCAAGAATGACACAGGAATAATTCCCTTCTATTACCACAAGCTGCCATGTATTGATCATATATGGTAATATTGCTAAAGCTTGCTGCTCTTTGGGGTTTTGTGAATCCTTGTGGTAAATGTAGTTTTTTCTTCATTTAGATAAACATTTGTGACTTACATTCTGACGTCCCTTTGATAACTGCTTAGCAGCAGCTGACAGGGCGGCTTTAATGCGGGTGTTGATAACATCTATGGTCACCATGACAACCTTCCGCTGTTTAGCAGGGAGCTGGGACAAGACGTCGGACTTGAGGCGGCGTAACATCAGACACTCCTCCAGAAACAGCTTCAGCTCTCTGAGGTTAGATGAGCCAGAGTAGTCCCACCCCCACGCCATCTAGAGGGGGGGGGGCAGCCAGAGAGAGGCACACAGAACGGGACTGTAACTAATGCAGGATGACGACATTACATGGATTAAAGACGTAGAATAAATTAGGTAAATTTGAATGTTGTGGTTCCTTTAAATTATTCCAATTTGAATGCAAATTAACCCAAACTGGGCCGAGAAGCTCGCCTTCAGCCATAAAAGTGAAACATCTGTCACAGCTGCATCTCCTGCTGGCCTGAGTCTCCATCAGGATGCAGAGGAGGCATGTTGTGCAGATTCTGAGGTGATAAAGGCAACATTTTCACACGGCACACTGGGTTAAAAGCACTAATTTCATCCATATTGTTCTGCTGTTGTCAGCAGACCCGAAACGCTTTGTGGCCGCCGCCGCCGCCTTGAAGCGGCTGCAGACTGAAACATCAGAAACCCACAAAATCATACAAGCAGCAGTCCTTTTGGCAAATTAGCTTGTCCCCAACTTTGATGACGGCGTGATGCGATGTCACCTTCAGTCGAGGAATTATACAGCACAATATATCGATTTATAAAGCATAAGGCGACACTGAATGCTTTCTGATGCGTGCTTCAAAAGAAAAAGAGAAATCTATTGAGATTTCAGATGTTAAAGTTATTTTCAAACATTTAAAAAAATATTATAATTTCATACAGTTATTTGCACCCCCCCCCCCCCCCCCCCCCAATCTGAGACAAAATCGAATTGCTTTAGGAAGTTTAGCTTTGACCAACTCTTAAGATATCAAGATGCACGTTCGGAAATGAGTAAAGTAAACCAAGATAAGTGACGCTGATCAATAACTATTTCCTCATCCATACAGCGTCCGTGTTCTCGGAGTCGTCTTAGAATCTACAGCTGCATGACATTAAACATCACAATTCAAAGGCTTCTAAGACTAAGCTACCTGTTTGGCATCGCAGTAACGCATCCCGAACTCATGGAAGCGCGGGAAGAGGGCGGGCCTGACGGCAAGAATCTGGGTGTAGAGCTCAGCGGGTCTGGACATGGCGGGGGTCCCAGACAGGAGAATCACTCTCCTTGCTGCCTGGGGAAGGGGAAAAACAACTCTGATCACAGCCCTGCAGCCGACAGAGCAAGCAGTGAAGTCCAGCCACGAGCCAGACGTGACAAATTCGGCTGGATTGTGAATCCTTTTTTTTTTTTAAACTACAACTTTGCTTAAAATAAATGTGCAACACCGTCTAATCTGATATGAAATCGAAAAGACTGTACAGAAAGCAATTCCAGGTTTTCTTTGATCTGCTGCAGCGAACATTTCTGAGGCATCCCGCTGAGAGCCGGGTAATGCTACCAACAAGTGGAAAAATAACCCCTTTGATGTTAGCAAAAATAACATCCATTCAAATATAGCATTAAATGAAAGAGAAGAAGAAGCACCTTCAGCAAAGGCAAGGCAGCTTTACACCGAGCGGTCTTTATATTCTTCAGAAAGTGAGATTCATCCTGTAAAAGAATATTTTAAAAACACGAAATAATAGATCACACAAAGAATGACTGACTGTTGACTCGAGCTGTGTTCGAGCCACCGGGAGATACCATGATGAGGACGTTGAAGGGGCTTCTCTGACACCGTTTGTCCACTCTGCTCAGTAGGTCGTAGCTGATGATGTTGACCAAGCCAGACTGCAGGTCGTCTTTGGCCTTCACCACCACGTTGATGCTGTCGGGATTGATGGAGGGGAGCCAGCGTCCGAAGGCCTGCAGGCGGAGACACTCAGAGTAACGCCACTATTCTCAGGCTGCACGTTTCTGGTCGCTACAGCCGAAACGGCAGCAGTGACAGAAACAGCTCTGAAAAGGTCAAAAATAATAATAATCAAGAATCATTTTGAGCCTGAAAGTTGGTTTCAGGGTTAGGAAAATATCCACAGTGGCCCAAACGTCTCTGACTATTGGCCTTCCTGCTCTGTTCGCCCGTCAACCTGGTTTAAACTCGCTTAGTTACACCTCCCAGGTTTTGCAGCAAATCCGGCCAAATGCACGAAGCTAACCGCGCAGATAAGAGCGGAGCCAGACAGCGTGTCCTTTAACGGAGACGACGCCCTGCGACTAAACTCTCCTCCGTGATGCCAAGTCCTGATTGGCGGGACCGTCTCTGATCCGAGATACTGGATCTATTTAGAGAACAGCCTGTCTTGTCTTGTCTTGTCCGTCGACGGACGGACAGACGGACGGCAGAGTGAAGCTCTTCTGAAAAGGTTCTGCTGGTGCAGCCGGGTAACACCGATACGAGGTGAAGCAGAGAGAAAATGCTACAGAAGAAGAAGAAAAACACAGAAAGTATCGGTCGTGGACAGGAAGAACGCGGAAAAAGAGGAACTAACCAAGTGTGGCTTTGCCATAGTAGCCGAGCAGTTCCAGCGCACACCGTATGACTACGGTGACTCATGGGAGAATTTGGAGCATCTAGTATTTTACTGCATCGACCAAAGTAAAGGCAAAAACCCCGACAGGTAAATCAGCTCAAGCCTTAATGCGTTATGAACAGACTTTTAGGAATTGGGATTTAGATACCAAAACCCGTCCTACTGAACTGTGGGCTTGACCCATGAGGGGTCGCCACAGCAAATCAGCCAGCTCCACTTCACCCTGCCCTTTGCCTAGGATTGGAGTTTCTCCCATTCTACCTAAGATGCTGGATCAGATACTCAAGTCCAATTGAATTACAAACAGCACCGCTACTTAGCATCGGCTCCCCACTCACAGTTAACAGAGATGTTGCTGCACGAGGAACCCACAGGAACAAGCGTTTAAGACAGAAATGTATTTGCATCAGTACCAGAGGAGCACACGGTGTTCACACACACATTTAAGTGGCGCGTGAATAAGAGTAAACATAGCGTATTAGCATCTCCACCGCAAATCTCTGCTTCAAGTTTCACATCATCATCTGCACTCAGGAGAACCAAACGGGAAGTTTGACATTTATTACAACATCTCCCTGAGAGAAGATAAAGCATCTCGTCCTTGGAGAATGCAGAGCGCTTTAAGCGGAAATCCGCACTTTTAAAGTGTAGGACAGAGCCGTTGTCAACAGAGGAGAAGGATGCCGTCGTGAGGACTTAATGCGGACTATTTTTTCTTCAAAAGCACATTTCAATGCGCAGGAGGGCTCAGTTAGACGTTTTTTACCTCAGCCCAGGTAAACCGCACAGAGGACGGCGCCACCACCAGCAAGGGCCACTCATTCCTGTAGTATGCTGCTATGCAGATGGCCTGCACAGTCTTTCCTAAGCCCATGTCGTCAGCCAGGAGGAGGCGGCCTTGTTTAGACACTGCAAAACTACAGGGGAACGTAAGCGACGTCAGCACTGGAGCACAAGGATGCAGCATGAGAGTGAGCGGGAGACGCCCTTTAAATCTAAAAATCTAATGCAATCAAAGCAGAACAGTACACACACATTGACTTACTATGGTACACAGAGACGAGTTGCAGAAAGAGCAAAACCGGCATTTTAAAAAGCACCTACTTAACCCCCTCCCTTTGGAAGGGCATAAGGCTGCAGGTGAGCGAAGGGCTGACGCTGGAGAGGTCTGCCTCAGGGGCGTGCGGAGACCTGGCTTCAGTCCCGTCAAACCTGGCAGAGAAAGCCTGGACTATTGCCCTGGGCAGCGGCTCCACCTCCACTGCTGCCACCCCACCGAGGAGATCCACTGGGTGGGGAAGACGCCGCGGTCAGACAAGATGGCAGGCCAAACAGAGACATGCTGGAGCACAAAGGCAAGCTAGATGGATAGAGAGAACCATTACTCACTGAGCCGCTTGTAATCCACAAGGGAGAAGTTCCACTTTCTTGTTTTCATGTCTAACACAAAGAGAAATCCTTCATCAGGTCATAAAAACCTTTAAATTCCAAAATTTAAATTCATTTATAAACGCATGATCTTGATGCAGTACAGAGAGGGCGGGGCTTAATGTTGATCCTGGCCTATTATAATGGCTCCTTAATATATATATTTCGTAATTTATCCTATGTATAAATGTTACTTAATTGTTTTGTTTGTTTTTTCATCTTCATTGTCGTATTATGGGGGGTGGGATTTAATAAGTTTTTCTTCTTCCCACTCCTTTTCAAGCACTATATAATGTACTATTGCTATTTTTGTGTACATGAACTTTGGTGGTTGTTTTGGACATATTTGTTGGGTTTTTGTTTCTTTAGTCGATATATGGTTTCTTGTAGGCAAAAAGGTATAATTTTGTTTTGTTTTTAATTTTTATTCTGCTTGAAACAAATTAATAAATAAATAAATAATAAATAAATAAAGGGGCCGCACTATGACGTTTACCATAGTTCTTGGTTGGCATCTGCTTGAACGCTGCGACGACGTCGACGTGATAACCGACGTCGACCTCGAACTTTGTCTGAGACAGCAGGACGCACTGGCCCTGCAGGATGGCTCCAGGTCTCTGCCAGCCATTGCACAGCTTCAGCAGCGCCCCCAGTGCCGCACTGCCGCAGGCTCGGCTGGCGGCCGCCGCAACATCCAGCGCCTCCATTCCCTCCAGAGGCCTCAAACACACACAGGGAATAGCAGCCGCCTCCTCCACTGCAGCGCAGAGCGAAGCAGCCAGAACAGGCCTTTCATTTAGGCTCCTACTGGGGGGAAAGGAATGCTGCGAGTTCTCACAGATATTTCCATAATGCACGTACTAAGGTGTTTGTAGTCCTCCAGCTTGAAGTTCCACGTCTTTGTAGCTGGGTCTACGGCGGGTAGCAGTAGAGATTTAAATAGTAAAAACACTGCAAACATTAAGATGAACACATGGCATAGAATAGCAACCGTTTGGAATTTAGCATGTTTTATTTAGAACACCGGCACTAGATATATGAAGGATTGTCTACCTTGCTTGTAAGAGGATATCACGACTTCACCTATGTTCTCATTTGCTTGTAGATTGCAAGCAGGATTACGCATAAACTACTGCAGTGATTTCCATGAAACTTGTGGGAGGATGGATCCGAGGTTGGAATAGTCCCCGTTATATTTTAACGCTTTTCCGGTTGAGTTCTTAATCCAGGTACAAATATAGGGGGAATGGTGATTGAATGATTATCAAAATGTCATAAATCCCTATCCATCAGATTCTCACAGGGAGCTATAATCTCTATAATAATCCAAATACCGTATTTTCACACCCATAGGACGCACCCAAAAGTCTTAGATTTTTTTCAAAATGTGCCGCGCGTCCATTGGTCCGCGCGGCCTATTTGTTGTTGTAAGGCGGACTCAGTCAGGCGCCTCGCGGAGTGATATGCCGATGCGCTTCACCATGTTCCGTGTTGACGGAAGTGGCTGCCGGGGCTGCCGGTCCCGCAGCAGAACACGGGAATAGAGCAGCGGAGAGAGAATCCAGCATTAATGAATCCATGGAGGAAGAGGAGGAAGCAAGAAGAAGACCTGCAGCAACTCGGCTCCTTCGATCAGCGACTCCGTGCGGGCCGATCTCACCGATACTGTCTACACCGGAGTGAAGCAAGCTAACGCGCTGACGGGCTAGCTAGCAAGCTAGCTTAACATCGTCATCCCCGGTGGATTAACCAAAGAACTCCAACCGCGCAACGTTAAACTGCGGGCTGCGTGGGAGCGCTGGACGACAGAAGGAGACCACAGTTTCACTCAGAGTGGAAGGCAGCGCAGCGCCACAGTTTGACTGGATTGTAGCTGCTTCGGCTAACTGTCTGCTAGCATTGTTGTTCGCATCATTTCCGAGGCACCGACGCCGCCGCACGAAAAGAGACTGACAGTGAAGAAAGGGAGCCCGGCATGTTTGACGGAGATCTAGCGCAGCTGTTCACTACAGAAACAGAGGATGAGGACTTTGATCGGTTTGATTAATGACTCTGTTTTGCTCCGGCTCTATTTTTGAAAACGCGCACTAGTATGCTTGTTTGATTGATGACGATTAAAGATGTGAGTACCAAACTCAGTTTTGCTCCTGCTTTATTTTGCGCACCTATCATGCCGGCGCCTTTTGATCCGCGCGCCCTTTGTATGTTTGAAATACCGAAAAATCAGCTGTTAATGAGGCTGCGGCGAATCAGCAGGTGCGTCATAAGGTCGTGAAAATACGTACCTATAATCTCTGGGTTCGGGGTTATGATCTTGATTCGGGGTAAGGCTTGACTAAATGCATGGGACAGTTGGACTTCGGTGGCGCTATGGGTGAAATTCTTGCCCATTATTCGTTTGGTCTTACAGGATATCCTGATTATGCGCACAGATGCGCTGCTCATTATTTGGAATGGCTGCTACAGACCACAATCCAACAAACAGAAACCTACTTCTAACGAGGATTGTGGTTATTTTGCTCCGAGGTGTATCCACGACATTTAATTAGCTTGAGACACTCAGAGTGTCCAACTCTCCTGTCTGGCTTAAAGAATTATGTTAAAAATGTATCCGTTTTTATGCAGAACCTCTGCAAGTCATTTTAACCTCTATTTAAATGTTGTCAAAAATTCAGCAACATTGTGAACACTGAGACACTTACCGTAGTTCTTTGAGGGGATGGATTTGAAAACTGCAATAAGGCCTGCGTGGTAGCTCACTTCCACTCTGAAGCGATCCTCCGCGTGAGACACACATTCTCCTCTTACAGAGATGGCCGGCTTTTTTGCAGGTACAGCATTCAAAATGGATGACTTTGAGGGAAGCTGTGCCGCAGGACTTTGGGAAGGTTTATTATTAGTTTGCTTATAGAATGAGCCTACTGCACCACCAGAGCAGTTGGAGGTGAGGTTCATTTTGGGATGAGTCAGTGTTGCACCAAAGCTTCCTCCGCTGGACAAGGCAGGGCTGCTCACACGTCGAAGCGGGTCAGTGATACCCACCTACAAGGAAATGAGAGAACTTAACAGCACACATATATATATATTTGTACTGTAATACATTCTACTGTGTGACTGTACCTGTACTCTAACATTCTATCTAATAAATATATTCATCATCATCACATCTTACCTGTCTCGCAGGAGCAGACAGGTGGATTTGGTTTCCGGGGCTCCGTGAGTCTTTTGTAAAGGGTGCCGGAAGTGGCCCTGGTGTTTCTCTGTGATGATCAAGGGGAGCAGGATCTGAGCCCCAGCCCTGTCTGGGAGGCTGTGCCTGCACCGAAGTGCTGCTGGAGCCTGCCGAGGCCTGGTTATTGTTACCGGCATTCTGTCCACGCCGTTGGGCCCTTCTCTCCAGAGCTTTCCTCCTGTTTTCCTCTATCTTCCGCTGTTGCTCCACAGTCAGCTGATGTGACATGATGTATTTACGGACTATCCGTCCACTCTCCGAATAAGACAACGCATCTAGCGTAAGTTACACTGCACTAAAATAAGTGCTCGGCTTGGTGATTATCAGCTTGATCATGAAACGTGTTCTGCCGGATGCTCCGCTAGCAGTTGCAGCTAAACGCGAGCGCTGATGGCGGCAACAGCGCAGCGATCAGCTCCGGACACCGTTAACAACGCAGCGCTGGTAAACAAATGTCGGCGGCGAAGCCTCCGACAACAGACGGCCCACCAATGTGTGACATGACGACAGAAGAGAATACAAACCAAGCGTCACCAGTTCCTGGTTCGATTTGCCGCGTAGGAAGTGACGTAGGAAAACAAAAAAGTCACGCGGGAGGCGTGGCATCGTGGCACGGTGAATTTCAGGGTTGCGGTTCGCGCATGCGCCGTGGACAGGCTACAAAACAACCATTCATCTAACAAATTAGCTAATTAGGTCAAGTTCAATGGAACTGCGCATGCGTCGCATAGACCTAAAATGCAACCCCCTTTTAGTTAGCTTTGAGGCTACCCATAAGATGCCTAACTGTACCTAAATATTTACCTCTGCAAAGGAGGATATGTGATTGGTTCGGCTCGTTTCTTTGCTTGTATTGTGCTTAACATGATTAAGCAAAATCTATTTAATTAACTTGCATGTAATTTTCACCAAAGATGGACCTATAGCATATACAAGATTAGCATAAACACTCATATCCTCTGGTTTTATGGTTGAGTACTACACATTTCCTTAGTTTTACTGCAGCAAACTAATGCTTATTGTATTTAGAGTTAAAGAACATTCCCTGCATGGGTACTTTATGAGCGCCCTGTAGTAGACACGCACACTACCATTACAGAAAACACACTAAACCCAAGATGTGGTTCACGGAGCTTTATGCCGTACAAACAAAAAGCAAACGGAGTATTTGCATCATTTGATTCATGAAAAATTGTCAGGTAGAAACAGTAAAGAGGAAGATCTTTAAGAGCTATTTCATTCTGTCCTCTTGTCATCTCACTCAACAAATATCAAAAGATATGTATTGCTTGTTAAATTATTGTTAGTGTATTGCGTTTTTCATCCCAACAGGCCCTCTTATTTATTGTCTGAGACTGTAGCACATGTATTCCAGCATAAGAAACTTGTGAGCATATAGGGGCCCGTCAGGTCGGTGTTTGTTTGTGAAGTCAAAGATGAATTTCACATGAAAGGGGAATAAAGATGACAGACAAAGCAAGACAAATTTCCATAAGTGCATTTACTGCACTCTCCCTTACAATCTGCCTTTGAAGATACTGCAAAATAATAACTCCCAAGTCTCTGGAAAATGTGGCAGCAAAACGACACTCTCGCTGACTGATGGGAACAGATGTGTCCCTTTTTTATTGCAATAAAGTTAATTTTGCAAAACAAATGTAGACACTACATTCTTTTCATCTATTTCACCATCTATTTCTATTTCATTAGCTAATAATTACTCGCTGATTAAGAAGTTTCATGTTGCCAAACACAATTGTCCACAAACAAAGCATGATACGTTGTCCTTAACTTGGCCACCTTCAAACCAAATCGAAATACCTGCTTGTTAAAATATATAATTGTATATCATCAGCCAATGTTATCTTAACAATGTTAACTGGTGCTTAAGGATTTTTGTGTTTTTACTCTATGGTGCCAGTTTTATTCATTTATTCCTGTTATTTTTCCACTAAACTTAAATGATCCACTGCCTTGCTTTGCTTATTTTTAGCGATATGTAAAATCTAATACCTGAGATACATTAAGAGCAATCATTTGGCAATTACCTTCCAGAATAAAAAGCCAAAAGCATCAGAGCTACAATCTAAGCTGTCAACAAAACAAAGAAACAGGTTTTTAGCAGGCAGGAGTCATTCCAGTCTCAGGCATGGCCTTTTCAGTTCTTCAGCTGACTAACCAGCAAACTGTTGTTTCTGTCCAGCATCACTTCAAATAATTCAATACATTTCTCTTGTTATTTATCAGGTGCCTGAATAAATATATTTTTGAAGTATTATTGTTCAAAGAAAATTTTAAATGCAAAGCTTGTACATTTTATTATTCTGCAACTTTAGTCCTGAATTATTATTTTTTTGTCTTTTAAAACAAAGAACAAACTTGGGTTTGGGAAATTACCCTAGATCAAATTACCTATCGATTAACCAATAGCTGCATCCTTGCTACTTTTTTTTTCAAGCCAACATTTCTGTTGTTCCTCCACCGCTGGGTTTGATTTGTATTTCAATTTCATGATACAATTTTCATGAACATGCCGTATCAGCCTATTTGATATTTAATTTACGCAAAATTGCATTTAGGCTGTTTAAATATATATTTGTTGATAATTATTATTTCCTGCTGGGGGGGGGGGGGGGGGTATCACATCGTCATAAGTCCTGCATCTATATCTTGATGAGCCTTTTTCCTGCGTGTTGGTCTCTGCCCGCATCTGTAGTAAGTAGCGAGCTGCTGCTCCCATCACCGTCCATGCGGTGGTGACGTCACCGACGCGTGGCGTCTGGGAGCTGTCCCAGGAATGATGGTGCTGAAGCTGCAGCAGCGCCAGCTCAGCAGCCAATGATCGCGTGAGAATCCGGGGACGCGGATGCTTTCACTCATTTGCAGGACAGTCCGATAATCGCGTTGGATTTTCACGGAGGGGGGGGTTTAAACCCATCGGCTTGTTCTTCGGACATGGAGATTCGGTGATTCGGGATGTAAGTTGTCGGCGGACCTGCAAGTCTGTCTGCAGGGATCAAAGAGAAACCCTGAAACCGAGAGTCGTATAATCGCGGGAGCTCGCCAGGTAAGATTTCGCCTCCCTTATACGTGGCAACGCCATCGATTGATTGGATTCGCGTTACAAGACGTCGCGTCATCGGAGCCTGTTTAAATAATGTCTCTTTTTGGATATATTCGGATTTTAATCTTGAGCTCTGACGTGCGGGTTTGGAGTCTGTAGCCCTTTGATGCTGCTCTCGTCGGGAGAGTTTATGCTGTTCGGAGCACGGAGACTATTCAGGCCATGAAATGACAGCAGACGCGGAGCGGGCAGGCCATGTAGCCTGATTACCCGAATGCATAATCCGATCAATCTAACGTCTCACTTTCCTCTTTTAGCTGTTCCATTCATGGACCTGAATGGCTTCAGACACTTGTTTGAATCGATTCTGGATTTCCATTCTCACGGGAAGCCAGTAAAAGTCTTTAAATCGGAATAAACGATCATCAACACAGAAAAGTGACAAAGCCGCTGCAGCCCCCGCGTCCGGTTCGCGTGGACGCGTGGAGTACATGCTGCTTTCCTCCAGCACTGCGAGTCTCTGCTGCGCGTCCATGCAGGGCATGCTGAAGAGCCACTGCTGCGTCCTGCTCGGTGACCTGAGAGTGCTCCTCCTCGGGCCACCGGCTCCGCCGACGCCGCTGAACCCCATGAGCGGCCAAACCACGGGAAACGACGAGACAGGAGTCGCCGTCCCCGACAATAACAAGAGCGCGTTAACGCGGAGCCAGCAGCCTGAGGCAGGCGCGGGGCCGGGCTGGGTGGACGCTGCGGAGCTGTCGGCGGCTCTGCGCGGCTGCAGCAGCTCCTCCGATGACTGCTCAAAGGGCAAACTGGAGGAGAGGTACTCCCTCACCAGCTACACCGAGAGTGGCTTCAGAACGCCGGTGTGCAGGATCTGCTTCCAGGGACCCGAACACGTAAGTCGAATAGAAACGGGGTTTTTTTTTTTTATAAGAAGGGCATTTTTTTATTATTATTTCCAGTTAATTATTAATCAGAACGACATTTGGGCGTACTGAGCAATAGACGCCTGTCTGGTTATAGAAAGAAAAAAATAAAATACAAAAAAAGTGGTCTGATAGCATTTTTATTTTATTTTTAAAATAAAGAGAGAGAATTAAAAACAGATAAGAAAGACAGTGTAGCATATATCTGTTAAATTACAGTGTACTGTATAATCAGAATCAGAATCAGAATCAGAAGGTGTTTATTGCCATTGTCAGTGAGGGTTCAGACTAGGATTTTTTCTTGGTGAAGTTACATGTAACAGTAATGACAAAATACAAAAAACATACAAGTACAGACACATCACAAAACAGCAGCAGCAGGAGTGGATACACAGATGTGTATTAGCAGCATTAAAACTAGCAACAAAGATAATCTGTACAACAGTCTTTATAAGCCTGAAGAAGGAATGCTTCAAAATCCAGCATCAGCGTGAATCTGCATCAAAATATATGCATTTATTTGTGTGTATTATTTCCATTTTGATCCTCCACAAAGTCTTGTGGAAATCTGTTTGACTCGGGCTGATGGTGGAAGATGCAGAATTTCACCACGTTAAGGTCCCTTATATTTTGACCCATTTAAAATTGGGTCAAAATATACTACAAACTAAATAATACACAAAAAGTATTTTGGGTGTTATTTTGTTAGAATGAAAACTCCCAGCTATTTGCTCTGCCTGGGGTGGACCAGTTGACCAGAGTTGACCAGGCTATAGGTCATTGGAAAGTTGCACGAGATCATCCCCTGCATCTATTACATGCAGACTTCAAGCTTCTTGAAGCTTCCCAGTGTCTCATTCAAGCATCCATGGAGAACAAATATGGCCGGATCTGCATCCTGCTCTCATCCCTATATGTGTTGCTCTAAAAGACAACAATCGTATTGAGGAGATAATGAAAGGTCCCTGTGGTTGACGAGTGTGGAGGATACACAGAGGTGCAGTAACAGCTCATTATAGCAAAACACTGCAAGAGGCTCTTGATGCATTTAATACATGAAAGAAAAATAAGAATCCCACTCACTCACACCTGGTAACAAAATAAATGACAATTTGCATAAAATTATAACACAGTTGCAATTTGTGGAAGCGTTTGGAAAAGACCACAACCATGAATATGTAGAACGTCACCAATTACTTACAGAGGTAGGGAGGCTGTATAATGGGAAGTATAGGATCTGTGGAGCCTATGCCTTATAATCTGGCAGTCGGTGCAGTACTCACAGACTTGCTTTTCACAGATTTGCAGTATTGTTTCACGGTTATTTATCCGTGTATAGCTTGTAATCTCTCTAATGTTACATCAACTATACTTCAACAGCAATTCTTTGCTTTATTCCAACTCTGAGCACAGACTCTGTAATTATTACTGACCAGAGGTCGAGTCATGACCTTGGTCGGCAATCAGCTTTTTTCTAGGTTGTTAGCACACTCTTCAACACATTCAAAGTACTGCTGCCAAAGTTCGTAGTATTTCCCTTGGACTTCTCAAATTCAGCTCATCAGTGCTTCCTTTCGATATGGCAGCTGGTTTCATGGCGTTCCATCATGATGCAAGTAATGATGTCTCACTGACCTTACATTTTTCATCTCTGCTGTTTGTCTGGGTGAAGTCCAGACGAGGTGTAAATGTGAACCGGGAGAATTAGGCTCCATTTGAAATGAGAGACGAGTAGACCAGGCAGTGGAGGCATTAGCCGTCCTCTATTCTCCCTTAGCCTTTGAGATGCCACGTAGACCGGAGCTGCCGGCATCAGATCTAACAATCCACTTCTAGAGCACTTCCACCCCCAAGGCTGGGATATTAAAGACAGAGTCAAAAAGGGACTAAGATATTATTTTGTCCCTCAAGCATCCCACTAGAAAGGAGCCTTGAGTGTCTGAGGGAAGAAAAAAAGTCTTTGTAACACTAAACAGCAACACCAAGTCTGTTTAATTGAATTCATGTGTTTTTGTGGCGATGTCATTTGCGGTGCCTTCAGTTATTCGACGCCATGAATGCAGCATTGCATGTTCACATCTGTGTTAGACAACACACACATAGCAACCAATTATAGCAACCAGTTCTCTGTTACTGTGAGAGTTCCTCCCTATATACTAGACATAAAACTCTTCTCTCAGGCACCTAAGAAGCCACTTCAGGGTAAATCTTTCCAACGGCTTAACAAGAGACGATTAATGAGGAAACATCGATAAGGAACTTCATGTAACTTTAAATAAAACCCAGTTGGTCGCACAGAAGGCTGGTTTTCATCCACCATGACAGCAAAGAGAACCAGTGTGAACCGGAGAAATGATGGCAGTGACACCAACACACTTAATACAAGATCGTTTTATATTAAGATGGACTTAAATCCAGAATGCTTGTGTTTATTTTCAATCCACATAATGTACAGCACAACGAACAGCTGCCCTAGACCAGATGAAATACAATGAATTGATCAAACGTTTACCTCTATGGCCCAATGTATTCATGTTTTAGTTTTTCAATCCATCATATTCTCCGTGTCGCTGAAGGCCAGGCAGTATCTTCACAACGGAATCTCGTGTGCTCGCTTGGTGTTTACTGCAGTCAAGCATGCGCTTTCAGATTTGGTCTTTACTGAGTCTGTCTATTCAATTTCTCATTGAATAAATCCTGTCTTCAGATACCATCAGGAAATAGTCATGTGGTACACAAATGTATTCGGATAAAGATATTTAAAAAGAGTTCAAGGAAGAAAAGTCACAGTATATTTCCTTGTGCATGGAAACCTTTTCCAGCACGCCATACAGCATTATATTGACGTGCCCTTTGGGGCAGATGCGTCTGCTGCCCTGTCACTGCTTCAGCAGGATGCTGAGGATATGTGAGCCTCCGTTGCTCGCATAAAGAAATGTCAGCGTTCCCTTCTAAATCATAACACAGATAATGTACTCGCACAGCGTGTTTGTCTGAGGCACAATGAGAAACCTCGAGGGGTCGCGCCGCCATCATTCTATCTATATGGTTCCATCATAGCACCGCTCCTCTGCCATGTGTTGGAAATGGGATATAAATAAGTTACATAAGCACAATAATATCTGTACCATCTGAAGTTTATAGACAGCAGCTGTGAATTCATGAACTGAAATTATAAACCCATGGTCGCGCTTTAACTCAATTACTTTTAAAGCGCCGCTAACTGTCACTGGAGGCCTAATGGTTCCCATAAAATAAGCAATGACTGCAAACACCAGCGTATGTTTTATGAGCAATCAGCAGAGAAATGCATTTGAAATTATACAGCCCTCAATTGATATTTTCAGTGATGGTCCCGTCCCTCTAACTTGTTAAACATGGCGATAATATCTATGTGAGACTATTTCTCAGACTATTTCTTATTCTCTCTGCAGGCGCGACTTTATTATAACTCATTTTCCCTGCACCTAGCGTGAAAGGAATTGACTTCCATTGATTTGAAACCCTGAAGAAATGCAAATAGCTATCTCTAATTTAGTTGCATTTTGCTGTATACACTGGGATTGGAATACAATTTACAAGGAGAAAATGAGGTGAGCTAAGGAGTTTTCAGGACAATGCAGCACAGCGGAATGGAATAAGACCGTCACGACTTTCAGACATCTTTTTATTACGCCACTCTATTGTGTTTTTTCTATCATCATTGCTGTCCGATCAACAAAAGGGCATCTAGTTATCACTTTCTGTGTGTGTGTGTGCTGTAATGCCACATTTGTTATCAGTCTCTCTTGCGCTCTCTCCAGCCTGAGTTGTAAAGGAGTGATCTGGGTTTCAGCTCTTGGCTGCAATCAAGCCAGTCACAGTTAGTGGTCCGAGTCCCACTGGACCGGGCTGAAGTGTTCTGGTACTCCTGCCAACACACTCCCACCATTAGCCATCTGTAGATGGGCCTTTTCTCCTCTAACTCCCCGCATTTCTCTCCCTTCTCCTCAGCCGGGGTGCTCCTCCATCTGTTGTGGGATGTCAGCACAACGACGGCTTTGGAGAAATCAATGGAAAGCTCGCTGCGTTTTGCATTAGTTAAAAATAAAATCTCAATAATGATATGAACAGGGAATGAAAAAATAAATATCATGAATCAGAAAATTAGCGCTTCAGTTTGAAGGCCTTCATTCCGACATAAGCGGTTGTTCAGCGCCATTGAGATTAACAGGCAGCCAGGTTACAAAGGTTGCTCTTGGAATTTCAGGACCTCACATTTCTTTAACTGCAAGTCAGAATCTTAAAAAGATGGCAGGCGTACATCTTCTGAGTCATCGTCAATTATGACAAGACTATTAATATCTTTTAAAGAGTTGGAAGCCCAAGGTGAGCAATTATGGATCTTTAATTTGTTCCGGGGGCTGAATTTAATTTGTGATTAATATGAGCATATTGCTCTTGCATATAAAGCTCATAATTCCAAGTTATTGTCATAGTTTCACTTTGGGTGATGAATTTCAGATCTATAGGAAGAAAAATACTGTACTTTTTTTCTTGGGTAAATAGTACCAAGAGGTCACAAGTACACTTCTTTTGACTCGTGTTGCGTTATTTACATCCAAATAGTTATTGTTTACATCTAATTATTTCCTAATAAAAATAGTTTCTCAATTACACCTTTGCTTTCCCACATTAAATGTGCCTTTGCTGTAATGCAGCGCTTGGTGCGGATAAATAATCACCTGCCGTGGTGGAGATATGCTCCATCCCGGTCTATTGCTCTTAAAATCATTTTCCATATTTGCATATCACTTTTTGGGGGACGCGTTGACGAGGTATCCTGTTAAGCAGCTGCCTGAAAGCAGGTGACTCGACAGTAGAGGGTTAGGCTTAATAAATAAACCCTAATTAACTGTGGTTGCTTGAGTAAATGAGAGATTTTTCGTTGCAGGTAAAACCATCGCACGCCCCTTGAGAGCAGACATTTACTCCACGAGCTTTGAGGTTAAACGCACAGGAAATGTCATTCTGTCTTTCAGTGAAATCAATCATGCACACAACTCTCTGTAAATCATCAGTCAGATGAATGATTCAGAATACTCTTGTTTACTACAATCGCTTGTTGAGTGACGAGTTTTGAAATGCTCGTGTTGGTTGACAAAGCACTGGCAGGTCCAGACGCAGACTTTCTGATTTGCAATTCCATTGTCAATATCACGACTAATCCGCTTACACAAAATTAAACAGGGTTTTATTCTCCTTATATCTGGAACAAAGTCCCAGAACTCCTGAGGTCAGCTCCAACGTTTAAGTCTATAAACTGGGAGCTACCTTATTTCATGCTGCATTCTCCCATTATGTCTGTTTCTATTTTACTTTATGTTTATTTTCTACTTTATTTTACTCTTTTCTACTTAATAATAATAATAGATGTGTATTTTTATCTTGCTGTTTTATATTGTCTTTTGTTTCTTCGCTCTGCTTTCACACTGTCTTTTAATTAAGTACCTTATTTGCTTTATTGTTTAGATGTGCGAGCAAAGAAGGAACGAGGCTGAAGCAGTTTTCTTTCATATTTTCAGTAGGTCAGGCCAAGTCCAATCATTCTCAGTCGTCCAGGTCATGGTAGAGCGCTGTGTGGAATAAAGTCAACTGGACTTGTAGGAAAATGTTGAAGACGTTTCACCTCTCGTCCAAGAAGGCTTCTTCACTTCTGAGTTTGATTTCTCATAGATCATTTAAAACGATTTTCTGCAGGAGGAGATGAATATCAGCTGCTCAGTGTTTGCTATAAGGAGTTATTTCATCTGATTTGCAGGACTAATAATGTATTTTTAAACTTCAGTTCAGAACATTCAGCCTTCATCCCATCAGCATCCATCTGGGACTGAATTATACAGCATATCCACGAGAAGCAAAAATCTGAAAACCACGAGCTAAATTATGAGCTGTTCTGCCTCTGCCCCACAGGGGGAGCTCCTGAGCCCATGCCGGTGCAGTGGGTCGGTCCGCTGCACCCACCACCCCTGCCTCATAAAGTGGATCAGTGAGAGAGGTTCCTGGGCCTGTGAGCTCTGCTACTATAAATACCAGGTCATCGCCATCAGCACCAAGAACCCGCTACAGGTGAGCTGTGGGTATAAAGGGGCAAACCGTCCTTCTACTCCATCACCATGGGAATTATGGGCTGCCGAACCCTTTGGCTGAACTATCAGTCTGACGAAGCACTTAAAACACTGAGCGCTAAAATGACTGTTTTGCCATGCCATTAAGAAAATTGGTGAGTTTTATGATAATAGGGGTTTGTAGCCTCAAGTCTTTTTCCCCCATGAGACTCATTTGGATGCATTTTAGGTTTTCATATAAAAGATTTACGAGGGACAATAGACCAGTATCTTCAGAAAGCACACTGCCTCCTCGCCAGCTCTTGTTGTGTTCTGATCATAAACTGAAACGTTTATTCAAGAATCAAAGATTTGTTGTTGTTGTTGTTTTGTTTTACTATTCTCAAAGGCAGGACGTTTTATAGAAGATGCTAGTCTCTTACTTTTAGGAGTGAGAACGACAGATTTACATACAAACTGTTCAGCGGCACCTTTTTTAAGAACAAATTTACATTAAAGCAAATGATAGAGATGCTTACTCGCATCTGTGTCCTCTCATCGCAGCATTCCCTGCAGGTCAGTGTTTTTGTGCTGGAATAGTATTAAATTCTTGCTCCCAATAATATGAAAGCCTTAATTCATGCTGTCAGTGCATTCAGTCCCTTCTTGTTCTCATTCTCGTCACGTCAACTATTGCATAAATTGAACGAGAACTAGGAGTAAGCTACAAAGCGCTGAGCTGTGCCGTGGCCGGTGTCTCCCCGCAGTGGCAGGCCATCTCCCTGACGGTGATAGAAAGAGTGCAGATAGCTGCAGCCATCTTGGGCTCCCTGTTCCTGATGGCCAGCATCTCCTGGCTGGTGTGGTCGTCCTTCAGCCCGTCAGCCCGCTGGCAGAGACAGGATCTGCTCTTCCAGATCTGCTATGGAATGTACGGCTTCATGGATGTCGTCTGCATCGGTGAGCCAGTCCTTACTTTTTTTTTTATTATTCCCATAATTCCTTTTTGCAATAAATGTGTGCATTGGAAGACTGAAGATGATGTTAAAGCAGGCATGGGCAAACTACGGCCCGGGGGCCATATATGGCCCGTTATGCTTTATAATACGGCCTGCCGAACTTGTCCAAATAATATCATTAAATAAAATTTTATTATAAACCTCATTCATTTTACCTTTTTCCCTGTAATGCTACCTGCAAAAGGTCAAATCCTTTCATGTAATGGCTTTTACATGTAATTTATATTAGTTCACACAAACACTCCAGCCTGGCCCGGCTTCTCTGTCAAATTTTAGAACCCATTGTGGCCCGCGAGACAAAAAGTTTGCCCACCCCTGTGTTAAAGTGTGTTCAAATTATTCCAGGCGCAATCTGCATTCAACAGGCAAAGCTGATCCAACTTCAAAGCAATCGATATTTATACTGTCCACAGGGGCACAGATGATTGTTAATGCCAGAGTGCGTGGAACCTTGTCGGATTAAACAAGCCGTGACAGTTTTGCATCAACTGCAGTTGTTTTTTTTAGAGCTGATTTTAAAATGCATTCTTCCCTACAATACAAGCCGCAGCCTCCAATTTAGGTAATCAATTAAGACTCCAGCATCCACTGATAAAATACAAACATGAAACCTCTGGATTTCTTTGTATGTTCAAATTGAGGTTTGCAGCATCCACTTGCAGCCTTCAGTCCTCTCTTTCTCTGAAGGCCTTGTCTGTGGTGACTGTGTGATATCATTTCACGTGAAGAAAATTCTAACTAGCGCTGAGGCAGAGGAGATTGATTGCCTCCGGTTTTGGTGGCGAGGATTGTGTGTGAAGTCAATAAATATAGAGGAGGATGGGAATTATGTAACGTCCATCTTTGGCTGACAGAGTTTTTTTTTTTTTTTACTTGAGGGCAGTGTTGTTCTTGTCCTGTTCTGATACGGTACAGAGTGTAAGCAGCATCCATTCACACGGTGCTTCTCCCCTACGTGACTGAAATTCAGAGGGAAACGCGGAACATTATTGGGCCAAGCATCTCCTGTTACAGATTGATTTCAATTTTCTAGATGCCAAGTTCAGTGGACAGCAATCGATAACACTAGCCGAAAGATCAATCTAAAAGCGGTGTCTATTCCTGTGTCGTACTTTGAGCCGCTTCTTCACATTTTCCAGGGTTTGTGGTGTGATGCTTTATAGGTGTTTCGTTCCTCTGCTCCCTCAGCTAATACTTTCTGCAGTAAATCGACCGCTGCAGAGACATGCTGCGTCTCCCAACATCGTCTAATTGATGCTCTTGTCTCCGCAGCTCTAATTGTCCACGAGGGCCCTTCGGTGTTTCGTATCTTCCACCGCTGGCAGGCCGTGAACCAGCAGTGGAAGGTCCTGAACTACAATAGGTCTACGGACAGCGGTGACCTGAAGAACGCCGCTGTGGACAGGACTCTGACTCATTCCAGCCCGGGCTATCAGACTGGAGTAGGAGCGTCCACCTCCACGTCCTCTCTGATGGTGGTAGCCTCCACAGCCGCTGGCTCCACCTCCACTGCCGTGGCAATGGCAGGGGGACTTGGAACACGTGTGGACCCCCATAACGGTGGCACAGTCCCCGACCAACACAGTCCCTATAACATCCTGCATCTCCTCAGTCACCTGAGACAGCCAGAAGGCCGAAGCCAAGCCAGCAATGGCACACGAGAGTTGGTCATGAGAGTCACCACAGTCTGAGGAGTCGGTTGAGGCCTTATCCCACAAGGAGGGGAGGGGATTTATGAACCAGCTGACAAATGCAGGGAAGTCTTCTCTTACTGCACTGGATTCAGACCTTGTTGTTTTCATTAAACTGCTTCAGATGTCCTTACACTAATTGAATAAAAGTTGTTTGATTTGCAGAATTGGTTGTAAAATAGTTATTTTGCACATTTGGCATTCGGGCATGAATCTGATCCTGCCTGGGCTTGTCAATCTGTTTTTTGGTGAATAGTATTAAAGCCGCCTTCCACTATTGATCACATTTCTTTCAACCACATCTCAGGCGACGCCCCAGTGAGTTCTATTCCATGAATGTGGGATGTGTAAAAGTCCCAGTTAATAAAAACGATCATTGACCTCCAGTGTTCTCATCATAAAATGATGGCATGTTGACACAACATAAGACTTGAGAGCACCAAATACAAAAGCTTCAGCTTTTTAGTTTGGCATCATGATTTATTATAGCATTAAATACATTTTTGTGTCAATTATGGTTGCATTTGGAGCTTTATGTATTGTAGTGAGTGAGTTTCTTTTAGTAGAATCACAAAACAGTTTACTGCAAATGCACTTTATTGTCCAGATCTCCTGTATTATGGTCTGTCTCAGAATGCTAATTCAGTGATCCAAAACTTCTCTTTTTTTTGCCCAGGCTGTTACTTTTCACCCAAGAATCAAATTTAAATTTCAGATTAAATTTGATTAGATTAACAAATATTTTTTTTTTAAATTATATCTGGGTAGAAAAAGGTACAAAAACGTTTAGCCGATTATCTGTGTGAAGCCATACAAAGTCATACTCGGCGTGACACCTGCTACATAAATAAATAAACAGAAGCAATAGTGTGGGCACAGCCTGGCAGTGCAGTGTGAATTAGCTGACCCGATGGAAATGACCAGATATTAAGAAGTGAATAGGAAGTGTGAATAATCTGTAAAAGCTTATTTTCCGTTTTTCGCCACCACCAAATCTATGTACCCTTTTGAAAGCGAGGGTCATTTTTTCTTTTCAGAGGCCATTATGGAGTTTTACCGACTGGATTGAGAATTTGGAGAGTGCATTTGTACCTTTGGCAGCAATAATGCACCAATCTCAAAATGGATCCCTTTTTTCTAACAATAAATCTGAACAATGAAGAATAACAATGCCGAGAACAGTCATCATCTTGTTGGCATAATTGCTTTTATGCCAGGATCTCTTCATGTGAAGACACGTCTCTACTCCAAAGCAGTGGTGTCGCTGGCAGTCCACTAGGGACGTGTTCCCATTGATGCTGAATATCTAGTTATCTCTGCATCTCAAGACTCCAAGATTCAGAGATTCTCTTTGATATTTCTTCTCTTCTTGTTTCGTGTTTGTAGGAGATCAGCTTAATCCCGGGAGGCATCAACACGCGGTAGGAAGGAGACTTAAACATGTGCTCAAAGCAACAAAGATGATGTCGACTGTTAATTTCCACAACTCAGCAGACAGGCAGTGAAGCGACTCGTTGTTCTAGTCTCTCATTTGGAGAGACTAGAACATTAATGCTAATAATGTTCTAATGCTAATATTACACAAGAAAAAAAAATCTTGGATTACTTTAAAACACATTAACTTAAAAATGCATCTGATTTGACTGATTTACCTTCATTTACATGACACTGGAGCTGGTGTCGTTTATTTTTATCCCTGTCGGTTCTGCCACTGCAGCAGCACACTGTAGTCTTGTCAGTATCTTACTGTTCATTTTAGATTACGAGTTGAACAACTTAATTAATTCCATTGCTTCATCAAGGTTCAAGTATTCCACGTGTAGGAAATTTAGCTGTCAAAGGCCATGACCGTGATGGCCAGCTCCTTCTTCAGCCTCTATTATTCTGCCTAGTAATTAAAATCCACATTACAAGGTGGATTTCCATTTTTCCAGTTCTGTAATTCCTCATTCTAATCAAATTCCAGAATATAGAGAGGATCAAGGTAGTGGAGTGATTTTCAACTGAATTATTTAAGCAATGAAGCGCTGCTATCAATGAGTAGAAAAGCTGCCATGCAGAGCCAATTTGAGCGGAGCTGGGGGGGGTTACAGAGAGTTCATGAATCTGCTTCTTTCAGTTTCCTTCACACCTATATAGTCTCTTTGAATTCAAAACTCACAAAACAACCAAGTGAAGAGGAATGTATCGCCTGATTATTGCTGATTATTGCACAGAGACTCTTTAGTAGATAGGTGTTTAAATGCGATATGGTTTATGTGCTCAAATCCATTTCATGCTCATGAAGCATGCTGCATGTTAAAAATGGGTTCCTGTAGATGTATTTGCTGCAGGGAATATGAAGTCAAACTCTCTGTGGATGCTGTCTCTTTGGTTTTAAAGTTATCTCTGCTCTCAACACACAATGCACCAACCCCTGCAGAGCATGTAACATTCATATACTTATATATATATATATATTTATTTTTTTGCTAAAATTTGCAATTTCTGCAGAGCTATGGTAAATATTAGCTTTGCTATTGCTTAAACTATTAATTACTCTTATACAACTAAGCAATCTACTTTTCAACAACAATTTTAAGCTTTAAATATCCTAGACAAACAATTAATTAGCACTTTGGAAATTCAGAATGTGTCAAATTCACACTAATTGGTGATTTCAGAATCATTATCTTTCTCCAGCGCACTGCAGTAAAAGTGCTGTAAGCATTCCTGCAGAAAAATAGCCCCAAAAAGATTTATTGCAAGCGATAGAAAAGACTGAACCTATGAAACTTGATAACTTGCATGCCTGAATCTCACTCACAGCATTTGCTCCTATCTCTGAAAAGGAAAGGATGCATTTTGAAGAGCTGAGAGGAAATGACAGATATGAAAAACGAAGCTGAAGTCATGTAGGGAAAGCAGAGTTGGTCAAATCGTCCTCTATATTTGTTCAGAGTCAGAGGTGGAATAATTGGGATACATTATCACAGAAAAAGAAACTGTTTAAATGGTTGGCTTCTAATGATCCAAAAGCCCACGACAGGAAGAATAGCACAGACAAAGATGACCTTTCTGTGAAATAACAAGACCGGACACTGACACTAAAAGGGGGGTCAAATCACAGACCTGAATTTAATTCCCTTGTTTTTCCCCAGTGTCTAGACTGATCCTTCTAATTCTGTCAATTACATTTGTCTTCTGTACTCCCTTAATAACCTTTTAAAAATCCAGTATCTATATTGTGCATACAATGTGATAACATGAATAAAGGGTGTACCGTAAGATACTCGTGTGTTGCAGACACTGGATGTTGCCCCGGAGAATCCCAGATAGCCTGCCTCTCTCGTAATCCCTCACTTGCTCACTCAGCATCTCCTCAGAAATGCACCAATTCCACACACACACACACACACACACCAGACACACACACACACACTCTGCACTGCTTTGCAAACAGCAGCAACACTCTGTGAGCAGGTCAATAGCAGCATCAGTGCCTTTCTCTAATTGAGCTGCTGATGAGGGACTTCCTGAGCTCACCGCCTCGAGCTTTGATAAACAGCCGTGTACGTTCACGCATTCCAAATGGCTGTCACTCCTGTGACTAAAATAGTCTGGTCCAGAAACTGCCGTAATCCAATTGTGAACTGTTCTGAACAATGTAGACAGTTTTATGGATCAAACATAATCTAATGTTTCTAATCAATAATCATACTCAATGGGAAACAAATGTTTTTAGTAGCTTCATTTTTTTTTCTCGTGTTTTGTTTTTTGACAGTTTTGCTACTTGAGGATTGGATAATGCATAAATAAATAAATACAGGTATTAGAACAATGCCTTCCATAAGCAAAAGGCATCATTACCCTCGCCGAAGAGGAGGCGAGGGTATTGCAATTGGGTGCGTTTGTTTGTCTGTTTGTCTGTAACTCGAAGAAAAAAAAAGAAAACCTCAAAAACTAGTAACCCAATCGACTTGAATTTTTTACACAAGCAAGGTTCTGTCCGTGGCTCGGTCCTCCCCGAGAATGGCGTTGATCCGGATCTGGATCCAGATTCTAGAATTATTTTTACATCTGGAATTGTGCCTGTGCTGTAAACTGCCACTTTAAGAGGGAGGGACACGAATGGCATGATGGGAAAAAGAGTCCAGAAGGTGTCTAGTAGTACATTCCAGAGCAGCAAGCTAGAGCAGGTTTGGCCCCTCTGATCCGGAAGCCCTGTTTACTGTCTCACAAGATCGAATAGTCTTTTGGAGGCGAGGGTCTGCAATCTCTGATTGTCGTTTTCTAGTCTTACATTGTCTTTAAATGCCCTCCTCTCTTAATATCTCGCTGCACATGTATTGATTTTCATTTTTTTAGCCTTATTTTAGTGCATTCTTATGACAGGGGCATAACCTCATGGATTTCCAGGTCAGCAGCAGAACATATTTACCTAATAATACTGAATCCTAAAAGTCAAAACTTACATGCAAACAAATTATTTACACATAATAATGCTTAAGCTCTTTAAATTACATACATGGGCTTCAGCTCAGTGAAATAAAGCGATGAGAATATAGATTGTTGGTTTTTTTATTCAACAGTTGTTAAATGCTAATGCAGTCATGAAACCTGACTAACGAATGGTGGGTGGGTGTACGCCCAAGGTAAGGGATGTCTTCAAGCTGAAGAAGGACTCTTATGGAGCCCCTGACTCATGAGACTCCTGATTTGGTGCTGACTGTCCACAAAAATCAAAGATTAAATCCTTTAGTCTCCAAAGTGGACCACCTCCAGCCTCTGGCTGCACCTAGAAATTATGTCCATCAAAATTACAACCAGAACCGGTGATAAAGGCCGCATGGCCCTGCCGAATGAGAGTGTTGAGCTTGTCCAGTGTTGTTCCTCATGATCCTCACAGGGCTGCCTTTTATCACTGGTTCTGGTCACAGTCTGACAATGCAAGAAAAGAGCCTCAACTTTAAAACTGCTCTCTTGGCAGTCAAACCACGAATGAACGTCGTGTTTTCTCCACAACAGCAAAGAAGCACCGTACTGCATTCACGCGGGTAAAGTCAGGGAACTCTAGTCGGGTCTGGAGAGATGTCAGCATCAGCACGAGGTACTGCACAGAGTGTGGGGAGGCTTTGCTGAAGAAGCCTCAGGCATTGTGTTAGTTTAATAGACATTTTATGTTTCATTTTAGCATTGATCATCTGTGTTCATTGGGACACCAAAAAATGATTCACCTCATCTGATAACAAAAGTCTGTCCTCGACAGAGAGAAGAAAAACAAATCAGGACTTGACAATGAACAGAATTCCACAGACAAACATTAAATCGTTTAATTTATTTATTTTTTGCCCCACATCAGTTTTAGTAAGTAAACTCTGCCATGGATTCTGAGAGGTAATTCTGACTTATACAGCACATGAAATTCTATCGGTAGATGGGCGAGAAAGACAGTTTAGAGGACAGATTTGAGGGAAGTTGTGAGTATAAATTAATCTCTCGGGTTTGAGTCCTCGGTCTTTCTCACAATATTTTTTTTTTTACCAGAGCATATCTGTGCTTGCTTTTGTTGAAGTACATGCAGTTTCATTTAGAGGACCACAGAATGACCTCACCACAGTTACTGCAGATGGGACACATTTCTGCCTTTCATTTATTTAAAAAATGCGTAAAATTAGATTTTATGCCTCGCTAGAAGGAATGAAAATGTAGTCCAGTTTCTACAGTACGGTCTCAATCAAAACAGTTTCTTAACGTGCTTTTCCAGCAAACATTCAGACTCGCAATCAAACAGAATTACTTTGAATTCCCACCAAAGCTGCATTGAAGATGTTTTCTCTTCTCGAGTTAGCGGTTGAATCGGTGCTTCCTCGCTGCGAGACGCCCTTGAGGCTGCTGATGGGTTCAAATGATTCCACCAAGAAATGCATCAGTGCAGCAGCACAGCCAGCGGAGAAGAGGTCTGGCACAGGAGGAAGGAGATTTCATCGCAGCTAAACCTGTGCTGATTTAGTCTGATGTATCTCAATTTACTGAGCTAGATCCCCAAAAAATACCATCATTAGTGAAATATTTTTCATCTTGTCTCTTTTTTCTGGTAAAATAATTGTGGCCCTCATTGTAAAGTCAGCTGTTTAGCGAGTAGGATGATCCTCTGACCAGGCCCTACGCTGCTAGTCACTGCATTTTACAAATATGTGACATTTGCTGGCCTCACAACATGAAGGTTCTTGGTTCAAATCCTCCCAGAACCTTTCTGTCTGGAGTTTGCATATTTTCCCTGCAGCTTGTTCCCACCGTCAAAAACATGCAGTAGACGTGAATTGCTGATTCTAAAATAGTCCATAGCCGTGAATGTGAGTATGATTCGTAGCTCGTCTTGCACGTAGCACTGAGATAAGCTGGGGAGTTGTCCTGATGTTATCCGGGATAGGCTCCAGCAACCCCCCCGACCCTAAACAGGATAAAACCCTTACGAAAGTAAATTAATGCTCGAGTCAGTTTATTCTAAAAACGCAAGGTTGCACAAACAGTCCAAAAAATACAGAAAGCAAATACAGTCGATAAGTTGGAACATTTTTGTGCTGGAAAAATTATTGAACTGTCTATAAAAAGACAAATTTCCTGTTTCCCAACTGATTGATGAGTCCAGTTATTGTTTCATTTGTAATTTTTGGAATAGTTGCAGCAGCAGTTACGTTACGGCGCGGCGACATCTCTCATGGCGTGCAGTAACATCCTGAAGCATAAACACACTGTGAGCGTGCACAGCCCTCTCCATGTAAGGATGTGGAGCAGCCGAGTTGGGTCTAAAACGTCTCTTTCGAGAGCATTAGTCTGCGACTCTCACAGTCATTCTGGCAGCGTTCCAGAATTGCACCTTCAATCTGGAGACTGTCTCCATTCGCTCCAGCTGCCGGGTCTAACAGCAGCCAACTGGAACGCACTCTGGAGAGAGGATACCTCTGCCAGCACTGCTGTCACTGAGAGCTGAACTGCAGGACGAAGGTTTCCAGGATACAGTACGTCAAAACAAGAAAAACAAGATCCTGTCAAAGGAGATCATCAGTTGTTTTATCATTACTCTCGGGGCATGGCACAAGATTTTTTATTTACTTTTTATATTGAAGAAGATCTATTCCAGGATCAATTTCAAAATCTTCTTCACTTGACAAAGTTTTAACAAAAAAATGTTGACAACTTTTCCCTATGCAGACAAACAAACAAGCTAGAATGTACAACTGTTCTCTTCAGTTCCACCAGGCCTTGACCCAAATCAATCATCCATTTAACCAGAAATTCAAATTCACTGTTGTAACAGCAAACCAGTTCATTTTCTGGGCCTTTATTTGCATCAATAGGGATACACTCATCGATGCCCCCCCAAAATGTTCCTGCTGTATTTAATGAAAGAGACATCTGCGCTATCTGACGCAATGTTACAGAAATTGGGATGGAATCCTAAATCAGAACCTTTATCTGGATCCCAACCAGATTTAACTGGGCTCAGTCCAGACCAAAAATCATCCTCCTCTCAAGTTTGGTGGAAATCCAAAAAGCAGTTTTTGCATAATCCTGCTAAGGAACCAGTGTGAAAACACAACCCTCAAACAAACGAGTGTGGGCGATCACAGCTCCTCCCCGAACCCACTTAATGGTCCGAGCAATCCAGTGAAATCCCCTTTGCGCTTGCGTGCGTGCGTGCGTGTGTGCGTGTGTGCGTGTGTGCGCTCTTTCTAGAGCGCGGCTCCCGGACCAACTCCTGACCCTGAAGGGTTTGCGACTGGGATGAATAAAAATAACGCTCCTCTGGAAATCATCTGAAACCCTGCAGTCAAAGGCGCAGCTTGGATTTGGGTTTGTCTCCTTCTCGTCGCCGGTGAGTCGTCATAATTTCAATTTGTATTAAGTTTCAGCAAAGCAAAGCACCGACAGAGAGTTGATCTCTGAACAACATGAAATCCGTTTATTGGTTTTTTGGAGGGGAATATCTTGGGTTGGGTTCTGATGTGATGAACTGAACCTTCAGAGTTTTTCCTGACAAGTTTCAGCTGCAAGATGCTGCTTGAAAGAATCTAAAGTTCCACATGTTTGTTCTGCTCCAGGGTTGGACCCAAACTTCATTTTTAGGTAGTATTTAAATGCTGAAGCAGATTCAGAGGAGCCAGTTGCAGAAACTACATTATATATACTTTATTATGAAGCTATTTCATATCAAGGCATTTTAAATCAACTTTATATAGTTTGGATGTTAAATATTATATTATGTAAACACATGAATATTTGATGTTTCAAACATCTAACATCTAACTATCTAATATCTGTCTGTGGCTGACAGATGTTAGATAGTTGAATTCAAAGTCTGATCTAAGATGCAGTACAAATATACCACAGCATATAAAGGATATATTCTTGTACACGTATCTTAAAGTAGCACTTGAGTACGGTACCTATACGTAAAGGTACTTATTTTCAATTTGGTACCTGTTTTGGGTTTACATCAACAAATACATACTCTCTGCTGGATTAGGATTAAATAATTAAATAAAATTATTGTTAGAAATGAGTTACTTTCATTTTCTCCCATTTCAACATGAAATCCTCTCTGTCTTTGTTCTGTTGCTTGGCTTGAAGTGGTTTGTCCCCCCCCCTGGATTCCACTGGAAAGGTGGGATTCGACGACTAGACGACTAGATGTTTCATTCCAGCCAGAATTTAAATATTGTCCTTTTTTTGTGAGGTCATTCATTGACGTTGTTTAAAGCAGTGATAAACACTCCGAAGCTCCGTGCAGACGCCTGCTGTGACGACTCACTTGTGTGACAGCTATTTCCTGCATTTACAAGGAGCGTTGGCGTTGAAGTCCTCAACAACTGTGCGTTTCGCTCCTCCCCTGTCTTGTGTTGTGTTGTGTTATCCAGGAAAAGATGGGAATGAGTTCCGGGTTCATCTTCCTGTGCATGCTCCAAGTTGCCACCCTTCAAGTCCTCCGTGGACCCAGGCCGATACCTGGCCGAGGTGACGATCCAGATCCAACCCCACCGCCCTTTGAACCCACACCAGGCCCTCCAGATTGTAAGAGTGAGTTCCATTAATTGACATATTTTTATTTTTAGGTTATGTTTTTGACAGCGTTGGTCTTTCTGTCAGTTTGTTTGTCTGTTTGTTTGTTTTTAACAGGATTATAGATAAACTGCTGGATGGATCATGATGAAAAAAAAAATATGAAGATGGGTCTTGGTCTAACTTAGATCCCATCAAATTCTGAGTAAAAATTACAATACACTGTAATCTTGTGATTTCAATTCAGCATAATGTCCATCATAAAATGTTATGAAATGCTTTACTCTTAATTCTTAATTATTACTGCTGCTTGAGGTAATATTGTCATCTGTTAGCAGGTTTACTCAAATATTACTCCCCACATATTTTCATGAAACGGCCTTTATCTTTTTGGATAAGGCTTATTTACGTAACATAAACTATTTGATGGATTCTTATAAAAATATGTTAGAATAGAAGGGCTTGTGCCAGAAAAAGAATTCTTACAGTTTTGAGTAGATCCAGATTAAGAAAAAGAGCCATATTCTTTTTTCATTTACTTAACAGGGCCCTTTTGATGGTGCACATATGTCATTGGAATTTAGATTAGAGATTAGTTTAATGAAAATATACAGTTTCGCCTTAGTAGAATAGAAGCATGCATTATATTAACAGTTATTGTTGTGTGTTACATTGTGTGTTTTATGTTCATTAAATTCATTTCAAAAATCAATTTTTTTAAAGTAAATAATAACTAAAGAGTTAAAAAGTAGTAGAATAGAGGAACCATGAAAATACTACAGTCAAATAAAAGTTTCATAAGACTGCATTCAAGCAATAGTACTAAGTTACCTTCTGCTACTGCATTTAGTATTGCGTTTAGAATTAGTGTAAAACACCAAAAGTACAGAAACGCTAAATATGTGTTGTTGATCTCTCCTCCAGATGGAATTATCAAGTGTCCCATCAAGCTGTTTTTCACCATCGACACATCAGAGACTATCGCCCTGCAGGAGTCTCCACCGGGGATCCTGGTAGAAAACGTCAAGGAGTTCACAAAGATCTTTGTCCAGAGGCTGGAAACCGAGGAATACAAAGGCAGGGTCGAGATCAGCTGGTCCATCGGAGGCCTGAACTTCTCCCAGACACAGTTTGTGTTCAGCCCGTTCACAACCAAGGAGAATTTCATTAGGAACCTCGCTGGGATTAAATACAAAGGCAAAGGCACCTTCACCGACTGTGCCCTCAAAAACATGACCTATCAGTTGACCCACCACTTCTCTGTGAAGAAGTCTGTCCTCTTTGCTGTGGTCATCACTGATGGGCATGTGACAGGAAGTCCATGTGGAGGGATAAAGGCAATGGCAGAGAAGGCCCGGGAGCAAGGTGTCAATATTTTCTCCGTGGCAGCGTCCCAAAGCATTGACGACATAGGGATGAGTGAGATTGCCAGCTCTCCTATTGGTCTGTACCGCGATGACTACATGGCTGTGGAGATCATTGATGGGCGACCCAAAATAAAGACCGAGTCCATCGATCGAATCATAAAAGCCATGGTGATGTTGAATATTTGTCCTTTCTTGGAGTTTAATGCTTAAATGTGATCAGATATAAATTATTCTATGATTATCGGGCGCTGCTCTCTTATTGTTGTTTTTTTATTTGCAGAAATATCAAGCATATTTACAGGTAAGAAAGGCTTTTAAATGACTCATATCAGTAATTTGAAAATGATTTGAGATGCATTTTTGCTGCCAGGAATTGCACTAAATGTCACTTATTTTCCTTGTATTACCACATTTATTTTCTAGTGTTATGAACATAAATGTTTCGAGACTCAAGGCATCGCTGGACCGAGAGGTTTTAAAGGTCCAAAAGTGAGAATTGAAAAACATTTTTAGAGTGATGAACATTTACAACGTGTTTGTTCTGTTGAAATGCCACTTTTTCTGCTTATTTCTAGGGTATGAAAGGAGAGAGGGGTGAAATAGGGCAAAAAGGTGAAGGGGGTGGACAGGTAAATAAATGAGTGTTTACTACGTCAGAAGGTCTATAAAAAAGATGTCACTGAAGAATATTCATTATGTTACAGGGTGATCCTGGCATTGAAGGTCCAATTGGAAGACCTGGTCCAAAGGTTTGAGACACACTGATTAATGATTTTCTTTTTTCTTTTGTGTGTGCCATTTAAAAATGTCCACATTTTCAAATCTCAATGTCCTTCTGTCCTCTGATATAGGGAGGCATTGGTTTGAAAGGAGACAAGGTGGGAGTTCAATCTTTATAGTCCTGCTTTTCAGTTCATCTGTCAAATATAAAGGTGTTGGCATTAATGACTGATTTACCTCAACAGGGGGAAATTGGAGCATCTGGAAGAACGGTACACCTAGAAGTTCTTACATTTGTGTTTTCTTTTTGGAATATTTGTATAAAGTAGCTAATTTTCTGTCTCCACAATTCCATCTGCTCAGGGCGTGGCGGGAATACCTGGAAGAAATGGAACAGATGGTCAAAAGGTGAGTATTCATATGGAAAAGTAAAAAAGTAGCATTCAACAACTTTTAATTGGTGTGTTGATTTGGCGCCTGATGCAGTTATCTCTTGGAATTTGAAGGGAAAAGTCGGTCGTATCGGAGCTCCTGGCTGTAAAGGTGATCCAGGTGACAAAGTAAGGATGCGTCAACGTTATTTTCACGTTACTCTGAAGGAGATGGTTTCAACTGTACAGCAAAATAACTTCCAAACGTTACACTTGATGTGTTTTGGCCAATGTCTTTGGTGAGATCATTCATGGACTCAGTTCTCTTAATGTTATGTTCGATGAAGTAATGCATGTGAGGGGTTAATGTTATACTGATAAACAGAATCCTTTTGGTGTTTGTCTCTAAAAGGGACCGGATGGTTACCATGGAGATGTTGGTGACACTGGACCACCTGGGGACGAAGGAGTAAAGGTCAGAACCAGAATATTTGCCTCTGCTTTAATTGGGAGACGCTAGAACCATGTTTTCCTAATTAGAATCAAACATAAAGGACAGATGAGGCTTGTAAGAATTTGAATATCATTAGAGCTATTTAGTTGAATGAATGAATACATTTTATTTTGGTTCACTTTTTAATGAGACAGAGACAAAGGACAATTTTTCAAAGGCTTTGTAACCGAGATGAACCAAAGGCGGGTAGATTGAAGCTTGTAAATACTGATGTGGAACCTACGTGACCCCTTTTCTGAAAATAACATCCAAAAAATGATTTATTTATTTTTCTTCTCAAACACAATTTTTTTTATAGCCATCCAATTCTTTCAGAAATTACTTAATAACTATATACAGTATATCCATGCATACACATAGATATACATTATACACATACATGAACATATATACAAATATACATATATATTCATATTGTCTTCAAACCTTATAAACAATATTTGACGATCACAATTTTCTTGTACATTTTTTGCAAAACATTCACAGAAATACACATTTTAATTTTATTCCACAGTTTAACACTCCTCACTGACACACAGTGATATTTTTTTTTTTTGCCTTTGTTCTTAAGTTCAAAAGTAATCAAACATAATGGACCAGAGGAAAACTGACAATTAATCCTGAACAGGGTATAAATGCCTGAATGAAGGTTTCCAAAAATGTAAAGGCGATTGAAACATTTCAGTCCAAACCGCAGCGGTCAGACAGATTGTAGAACAGGAAGTGTGTTTCGTGTTCACCCTCTGACAATCATAGCTAATTGTTCCGAGGCTGCTCAGTGGATGGGCGGTACCCCGTCTGAGTCCTCTCACGAAGGCTACGGATTTGATTCACCCCAGTCGCCCTTTGCTGCATGCCTTCCTCTCTCTGCCACATTATCCTGCCGTAAACTTCAAGCTGTCCTGTAGATAAAAGCCTTTGAGGCACATTATTGTATTATTGTTATCCATTAATGCAAGCTCCAACACGTCCGGACGTTTTCTCGTTCGATTTCGTCACGCCATTCTTGTTGATTTTAGTTTCAATAAGGCCAATCTTTTAGGCCCATGTGGCCTGAATTAAAGGATAAATCTTTGATTTATTAGCCCTGCAGATATTTAGGGATTTCAATTCTACATTATTTAATCACCTCTTTTTTTTGTTTGTTTTTTAGGGTTACCCAGGCTTCCATGGAAAGTCAGGTCCCCCTGGCCCGACAGGTGATGAAGGACTAAAGGTAAACTTTTATTTAAAACATCGTCCATTTTTATTTTCTCTTTTATTATAAAAATAAAGAAATTGTGTCCCACTTCCTTAGGGGGAAAAAGGTTATCCTGGGAATCCAGGCCCGTCGGGAGACAAAGGAACAACGGTACAGAACATGATTATTATTACTGCAGAATTGCTTCTATAACTTTAAGTTTATGTTATGTAGACGACTTTGAAACGACACTATTTATTCCTGCAGGGGGTTCCTGGCTCACCTGGATCAAGAGGCGAGAGGGTATTTCAAATTCTGAAACAAAACAAACATACTATCATTTTGAGCTTTTCCCACAGTTACTAAAATAAAATGATTATTACTTATATCTTGACAGGGAAGGAGAGGCAGCCCTGGAGCAAAGGGGGCAGATGGTCCGGATGGGCCTCAAGGGGAGAAGGTTAGCGCAGATCTCAAAGAAAGCCACACATCCGTAAAGCACTTCCTGTTTTTAGTCTCGCTGCAGAGCTTTGTTTGTTGTAAACACTGCGGCGTTTTCCCTCTGAAATATGACTCAGTTAAAGGAAATGTGTTTAATAAAAACAGCATGAGGGGAAACATAGCTGATGCTTAGGATCAAAACAGCCAATCATTTATTGTGAAACCCTCACAAATCATTGGGCACTGTTGATCTAAAAAGAGATTTTAACGGTGTGAGATAGGCCCGCGTCTTTCGTGTCAGTCTACGGGGTTTAACTTTCCCAGATAAAGATCATAAACATTTCCTTGCTGCAGTATAATTCAGCTGTGTGTTGCTATCAGACGTATCCTGAACAGTTTCTCAGAAAAATTCCTTGCATATTTTCTCCGGAAACCGAAAAAGAACACGACATCTCTGTTACTGTTACTGTTTAACATTCAGGGTGTGACGCAGATCCTTAGACATTCATTTATTTTCTTTAAGGGAGAACTAGGGCCGTTTGGAGTCAGAGGTCGGCCCGGGAAAGATGGATTAAAAGGCTCCACGGTGAGGAAACCATTCTGTGGGAGGATTACAGTGGAGAGATGACTCAGAAGCTTCCGAAGAACCCAGCAAGTCTTCAATGCTTGACTTTTGCCTCATGCACTGTGTGTCCTGCCAAACTAGCCAGAGCCTAGCCGTTACCAAATACACATTTTCCATAGAAAATACTTTTTAATATAATCTGTCCAGTGTCATTCTTTAACAAATCCACATCAGTATGAGTAATTCTAGGTGCCGGTATGTGAGCCTGAGTGAAGTTGATGTCCAGTAATATCTGTATGCTCTCTTGATGTCTCCAGGGAGACCAAGGACTACCAGGGCCCAGGGGACAGCCAGGAGAACCGGGGTCACCAGGAGGAAACGTGGGTCATTTCTAGCATCATAAGCCTCAGATTAAATGCTCATGGGCTGAGTTGTGCGTCAAAGACACGATAGGTAAGTCATTTCACTGAAAACTCTGGTTGCAGGGAACTCTGGGAAATCTTGGAGATCCTGGACCAAGAGGAGACACCGGGTTCCCGGGACCTGAGGTGGGTACACATTTTCTATTCTTCACTGTCATGCAGAAACCATGACACTGGCAACAAATGTTTTATTTCTCTTCTGCAGGGAGACATTGGAAGACCAGGCTTCGGCTATTCTGGACCGAGAGGACCCACTGTAGGGATTTCCATTGATCTCCGAAATATTCCCGCACATCTTGCACACTTCAGTCTAATCCTCAAACTCTCATCTTTCCAGGGAGAGACAGGTAATCCGGGTAGAAGAGGACCCATTGGGGGCAGAGGACACTGCGGTGCCAAAGGAGAACCTGGAGACAAAGGACCCTTAGGAGGCCCCGTAAGAATGACATCAAAACGCCTTTGAGTTGTGCTGTAGGAATGCCTCCGGACATGCAAACCATAAAACGCATGTTGCTCAGTTTGATATATATATATTTATATAGTTCTGCCAGAACTCGAATACAGTCACAGTGAATGCAGTTTGGTCTCCAGAGCATTGAAAAATGGCTCCTGAAATCTCAGCAGTCTCGAAAGTAAGCCTGTCAGTTGCCCTTATTCTCCAGTGACAGATACCAGCAGTACACAGTACGTAAGCTTTATGTGTAAACGTGGCTGAAAATGTCAGAAGTTGTTCCGGATCATGCTCTTCATTCAGGTTCCACACAGTCTCATTGGATCCGGTCACACCAGCTGGACGTCAGAGGTGTGATGTTTCCCGCTGCCAGGAGAATTAAAAACATCTGTGTAATTAAACAGCTCAAGTTGTTTGCCGAGTTCAGCGCACCCACATGGTGTACTTGCAAAAATAGTGAAAAACAATTAGAGCATTCTCCTGAGAATGGCCAACAGTTCTGTCACGCACATCATCTGACTTTCAAAAGAAGTGCAGCGTTGTTCATGAGTGGGAATCACTTCCACTGTTTCCTGCACAGGGGGAACCAGGTCAGCCCGGCGGGCCAGGAGAGAGAGGACAAAGAGGGGAGTCTGGAACTGATGTAAGACAATAATGACTTGACCATGGATGCAAAACTTAGATCCAATTACAGTACATTGCCCTTTCTCTCTGTGTGTGTGTGTGCGTGTGTGCACGCGTAGGGGGATCAAGGACCAGTGGGCGATTCTGGCCTCACTGTGAGTCATCCGTAAAAAGTATTAATACTGAAGGAAATGGTGCTTTTACTTCTAACCTGCACTCCTGTCGCTGCAGGACTGTGACGTCATGACTTACATCAGGGAGACGTGCGGTTGCTGCGGTGCGGCAAATACCAGCATTCAAATATAACCCTAACCCAACATCTTTAAATGCACTGATCCGCTTCTCATCTCTTCTTTCAGACTGCGAGAAGCGCTGCGGAGCTCTGGATGTCGTCTTTGTAATTGATAGCTCAGAAAGCGTTGGACTGACCAACTTCACCCTGGAGAAAAACTTTGTTATCAACACCATCAACAGGCTGGGCTCTATGGCCAGCGACCCTGCGTCACAAACCGGTACAGTCAGGCGAAAACGCAACACAGGCATCACTTTCACCAATTACAGGCTGTAGCGAATGATCAAGCAGTTCCAAAGAGTGAGTCGCTTCATCCACCAATGAATACACGTCTGGACAGTAAAGCCCTTTACACACAGCACCCTTAATTCACATTTGTGACTGCACAGATGGAGCACAGATTCTCAGCTACTGAGTGCTACTAGTTAATATTCTTACATCCCAGCGTAAACGGTGTCAATGCGAATTTAATTTGATGCGATTACAAAACAAAAGCATGAGATTTTATTTTACTTTCACGTTGAGGTTTAGGGAACCTCTAAAAGCACTTAAAGCATAATTTATAATCTTGTTTTTTTTTTTAACTAATACAAAGTAAAATGAAAACAGAAAACAGAAAACTCATTTTGTCAAAGGCTCATATTGTTTATTCCTCTGCAGCATGGAAAAACCCACAAATGAGTCACACATGGGGACATTTTCTTTCATTACTAAGACACATGTGTAGATAATTATCTTCCACATACGGGGTTGCGCTGCTAATGAAGTAGCACTATGCGAAAAGTGCAGTAAAACAAATACAATCTGTATATATATATGTCACACACACACAAACAGGTCAAGGAATGTCTCATTACATTTGTGGTTTTGGTCTATGGAAGCGATTTATTTTAACTAACATGAGAATAACACGTCTGCCTCTTTCAGGAACCAGAGTTGGAGTCGTGCAGTTCAGTCACAACGGGACCTTTGAGGCCATTCGTCTCAATGACCCCGACATAAACTCCATGTCGAGCTTTAAAACAGCCGTGAAGAAGCTGCAGTGGATCGCCGGAGGCACCTTCACCCCCTCGGCCCTCAAGTTCGCCTATGATCACCTCATCAGGGACAGCAAGAGAGCCCGAGCCAAAGTCTCCGTGGTGGTGATCACGGACGGCCGCTTTGACCCGCGGGATGACGAGGATCTGCTTCAGTACCTCTGCGACGACAGCAATGTGGTGGTGAACGCCATCGGGGTCGGTGACATGTTTCAAAAGGAGCAGGATGATGAGATTCTCGGGTCGATAGCGTGTGGGAAAAAGGAACGCGTGACTGAGATGAAGCGTTACGTTGACCTGGTGGCGGATGACTTCATAGAGACGATGGAGACGGTGCTCTGTCCCGGTAAGGCTGGTAACAGCAGGGGGGTGATAGGGGGGGTCTATCAGCACATTACTCTGACTAACATCCATTTGGCTTCACCTCCAGAACCTGTGATTGTGTGCCCTGACCTCCCTTGCAGGAGCGGTAGGTGCTTCTCTGGGCCCGAGCATTCGTTCGGTCATGACGACGTTTAGTTCAGGAAACGATTTGTTTTCCGTCCTTGCAGAGCCTGACGTCGCCCCGTGCATCCAGCGGCCGGTGGATTTGGTGTTTCTGCTGGATGGATCAGAGCGCCTTGGGTTTAAGAACTTCCAGCATACCCGTGAATTTGTGCAGAAGGTTGCAGACAGCCTGGTTCTTGCCAAGAGCAGGACTGATCGCATGCGAGCACGCTTGGCACTGATGGAATTCGGCAAGGAGAATGAATACCACGTCGCCTTCCCCATCACTCACAACCCTGCTGTCATCGCTGAGGGTATAGCTCGCCTGCCTTACCTGGATTCCTCTTCCAGCGTGGGGCCCGCCATCATCCACGCCATCGACAACATCCTGGGAAAAAGAAACGCTCGCCAGACGAGACGCAACACGGAGGTCTCGTTCGTTTTCATCACCGACGGCGTCACAAACAGCAGCAGCCTGGACGAGGCCATCAGCGCCATGCGCGGGGCTCAGGTCACCTCCACGGTGATCGCCACAGGAAGTGACGTCGATAAAGACGTCCTAACAAAATTGGCACTAAACGACCAAGACGCCATCTTTAAAGAGAAGGACTTCTCTGGTCTGGCTCAGTCCAGCTCATTTGAACGTTTCTTCCAGTGGATATGCTAAAGAGACAGAGTGGAGCGACTGCCCCGGAAAGGAGATACTGGTGTACTATGATCCTACTATGCACTGTTCAATTTACAAATACCACCATAACATTGTGTTTTACTAGTTGTCAACAAAACTGTAATCCTCTCCTGTATTTTGTTTTTAAGAAAAACAGAATAAAAGGTGCTTGTTCTTCATCCACCGTGAAGCTTTACCGAGGTCTTCACTAGATCTTACATTTTGCTGAACGTCTATCCGTCTATCTGAATCCAACTTTATGTAATATTCCCATTGATATTTCAGACACATCTTCAAACTTTGACATACAGAACTATTCAGGACAATTCTTTAGAAAAGTGTTATATTTAATAGACAACTGTTGTAAACATGATTTAAACACTCTGAGCTGCATTAATGCCGTTACACGTTAGTTTTAAGCATTAGTGGACGCGAGTGGGAGGCCGAACAAAGAACAGCTGAATTGGGTTTGGCCAGGCCCGTATTAGGCATTTGCATTCTTCTCATTTTTCACCATGTCGACTGCAGATGCTCCCATCGCCCTCCTCGCCTTACATCATGTCCAGCTGCACAGGAAGAGAGAAAAAAAAGACACAAGAATAGAGACTTTATATGAGAGGTCTCAATACACCAATTAGATCATCTGTCAAAGAAGCACACAGAGTGGGACGTCCGGCAAATGTACACGAAACGGCGAGCAGGAGTTTGGAACGCAGTAAACTGTGCCGGACGTTTGTTTGCAAATACAACCATCAGCAATTCTGGAGAAAACAAAATCTAACCCGAAAACTCCTGGATCGCTGTAGATGATGAGGTTATATTCATCAACGATGCATTGTTTACAAGCGTAGTATATCCTAAAATAGATCAAACCCGAAAAAGATGAGTCAATCAAATAAAGGGCGGCAACACGAACCAAGTCATCGACATCTCCTGTATCTTCCGCTGGAGGCGCAGCGCCTTCCTCCTCCTCCTCCTCCTCAGCCACCAGAAACTGAGGACAAAACAGATTTCAGTCACCCTGAAGCTTTTTCCTCAACAGTTCGCCCCGTTTTAAATGTTCATTAAGTTACGTGATTCGCGTCGCTTCTGGAAACGGTGCTCGCCTCAACTTCATCCTTGCTGATTAGCGTGATGGCATCTGTCGATCAGAAATCAAGAAGAACGTGGCGCAATATTAAGCATCGTATGACTGGTTATATAATATTCTGAACTCAATTATGTGGAAATACTATCTCATCTCAAGGGAGAAATGATTCCAGTATAATCCTGCAGCCTTGGCTGGCGAGGCTGAACGCACCTTGAACAAGGAGGTCCCAGAAGACCTCCAGCCGTCTGTTCGGGATGCTTCGCTTCAGGGACTGCAGGTAGCTGTTGTACAGCTCAGCATTCCCCAGCTGAAAAGTGGAGGAAATCAATTTATTAGTGTCTTGATTACACACAGACATAGAAGCAGAGACACACACACACACACACACACACACACACACACACACACACACACAAGCCATGGCCTTGGTCCAGGTCTCTGAGAGATGAAACAGACTCCTCTCAATCTGCTCTGGTTGACTCATAATCTCCACTGGAAAGCACCAACTATGTGTTCTGATACAGCAAGATTATTTCGCACAGACACCCCCACACCATCATCATCATCTTCATCATCCGTTTCTCAAATGGAATACAGTGAATGTTTATTTACCTTAACAGACTGCTCTCGAAAAGCCTGGACACAGGTAATGCTTTTCATGTAGTAGTGTGTGTTCTTGTTGCTAAGCAACTGCTCTATCCTGTGAGTCAGCTGCTGGCAGGCTGGGAAGGACACGGAGGTCACCGCAACCAAACAAGGAGACAAACACATTTGCTAGGGATCAATGCGGGTCCCGGTGGTTTATATTACAAACAAGAAAACATAAAATAAAAACTATATAAAAGAGCAGGGCCTCACCCTCTCCGAATGAGAGACTCTTCCGTTTGATCAGAGTACAGAAGTCTCTGGCTGGATCCACACTTCCCACCTGGTTACAAAAAAAAAAGGTCAAATGGAACATTCAAAGCATGCCTGCTCAAACAAGCGGAGAATTATTTTCACTTGGGGTGGTTGATTTTTATAGAAATTGGTTATCTCTTCAGGATTGTTATGCCACTCGGCTACACAAATTCTCACGGAAGTGACAGAGCCCTGGGCAATGTCAGCCAGACTATAATCCTCCTCTTCTTCATCCCCCTTTCCCTTCTTGGCGTCTGGCTCCTCGGTGCTGTGAACGAGACAGGTGGACGGTTAGAATACCGAAAACAGTTTATTAGAAAAACCTCTGGACAAAAATCTACCGCAGACCAAACATGAGACTTTTTTTTTGTTATTACATTCCACATTCTTCCCCTTAATCATTTTTGTGCCGTACATATAACTTTTCCCTCGCTGACAAGAAGTCCTAACACATTGAATCAAACTTACTCTTTGCCAAAAATCTGAGCACTCGTCTTCAACTTCTTTTTCTTCTCCACTTGTGTGAGAGGAAACTCTTTCTTGACCTCCTCTAGCGGAGCCTGGCAACGCTCGCTGATGACGACAGGACGCTCGAGAGCGACTTTCAGCCACGACTCCAAGGCAGGAAGAGGGGTCCCGGGGTTGACTGCGCGATGGTGCAGACACTGAAACAAAGGATGGGTTGAAAAAGAGCTCCTTGATGAGTGTCGACAGCCTCCAGATGGTGGTGGTTGTCACGGGGCTAAACGAGAGTGAACCTACAATGATACTCCTTTTTAAAAGCGTTGTCAGGACAGGACAAACAGACAATCAGAGGGTTGTAAGCGTGTCTTAAATACAAACTGAACTGCAGTACCTGGAAGAGCCTCTGGAAGGCAGGATTGGGAATGTGGTGAACTTTGAACATGTCCTTTTGCTCTGCATCCTCCTCCTCCTCCTCCTCCTCCTCCTCTACCAGCATCATAGAGTCAATGAGCGAGTCCACGGCAGACAGCTGGGTCTCTGGACGAATCACATGTGACATCCCCTCCCATCCTTCAATCTCTCACTGAATTCACATTCAGACAAATGTCAACACACAATCAAAGACACGCGTTTGTAAAGCGAACCGAGTGAAACGTAAAGCTGCAGCGCCAGCTGGTATCGCACGAAATATACACGGCTTAAATAAGAGATGAGTCGACCGCTAATGATGATGTTTTTGAATGAAACCGAAGTGGTCAAAACCGTCACAGACGCTAGCGGTCCTTTAGACCTCTCTCCGCAGCTCGTGAGTTCATTCCACAAGGAGGTGTGCAGCAAAAACATATTTTGAATTACAACGAGGAAATTGAGAACGAGACGCAGAGACGGTACCCGATGGAGCAGACTTCTTGCTTTCAAGAGAAGGAAACGTAAAATGCCTGAGGTCTTCCATGAAGGGCAGCTGGACGTACATCAGACACTGTTGAGGACATCAGTCATTAGACAGAGACTCAGTGAATATATTGGAAATGCAATTCGGCCAGTCACAGCACCTCGTAGTCCCGTTTGATGCACGGGAAAGCCGCTCCTACTTGAGGGCTGCAGCGCCGGTCATAGGCGTAACGTACAATGGCAACCATTTTTAATTCATCTAGTGCTTGGATGACAGCCGACAGCGCAACTCCTGCATGCTGCTCAGAACAACAGGAACAGAATCAGGTCAATATCAGCGTCACCAACCCAGGAGCTCCCTCCACTCTCACCTCATCATCCTTGGCAGCAAAGATCTTGATGACTTGATTCCCCATGAACTGATGGCGAAGTATCTGCAGACAGACGGTTCAAAAGAAACAGTCGGTGTGGAAAGTTGAAAGGTTTGCTCAGCATAGCTTTGTACTTGAGTATTTGTATAACACAGGGGTGACAGCAGTATAGTGGTACCAGGTTCCTGTCGGTGAAGCCGAGAACAGCAAAGCACTTCCCGTCGTGCTTGTACTTCATCTGCTCTTGATCTACTTTGGAGAAGGGGACGATATCACTGCCATAGCGAAAACCTGTGAACAAAAAAGTATGTTTTTAATGAACAGCAATATTTAACAATATAATTTGAAGCAGTTCCTCACCTTGGATGGTATCGTCCACCTGCACCTCCGTCTCATTGTCATCATCCAGACAGTAGACAGTCTCTCGCCTCACGTCGTCTCTCTGGTTGGTTTGAGCATCAACCGTACTCCATGCTTTCTTTATTTTCTCCTCAGTCACCTGAAATAAGCGACTCGTATTTGTGAATGAGGAAAAAACACTTCAGCTTCACTGGCGGGACTTTCTGAGAAAACGAGTTGTGAGTCGTCATCTGTGTGCTTATAAGACGCAAAGTTTAATAAATCCAATCTTAAGGATCCTTCTAAATGAGCAAGTATAGTACTTACAAAGTACAGCATTCTACACTATACTACATCAGTAAGTAGCACACAATGATAGAAAAATATATATATTTTAGCTTGGTATACAAGGTAAATTACTGAAACGTGAGGAATCTAGGACTTGAGTTCACATAACTAGTTGCAGAAACCAACGTGCAAGATATTTCTTTGCCACAAGGGGTCACTGTTTGTTTGATTTCACCCCAATAAAACTTTTAAAGTGAACTCACTGCTTTGTAGCCAACGATACGGATGGTCAAACAGGTGCCAATGGTCAGCAGACAGGGCCACGCCATCGGCTTCCTCTCAATGTGCTTGAACATATGCAGATGCTCGATTGCATTCCTGCAGCACATGGAGAGCCAAGTCAACACAGCATCGTCCAATAAGAGCAGTGCCAACTTCCAAACAACAAAAAAGAACGTGTAGCTCAGAGTGAAAGACATTTATGAAGTAGAAGTATCTCGAGTAAAACCTGAAGGTGTAAATCTGATCCGAGCCTTCTTCCTCATCCAGGCTCAACATGATGTGCTTCACTACATCCAGGCCGTCCTTCTGTTCGCTGGTCAGACCTTTGCCTGTGCCCGGCTGACGAGGACCTCTGCTGTCTGCATCTCGTCCTCCCTCGTCCTCGTCCCCGTCCTCGTCCTCGTCCTCCGCAGAGAAAGGCAAACTGAAAATGCACAAGTCAAGATTGGATACATAGATGAGTCTCTGCAAAAAAAAACTGCAAATAGTGAACTTGACTCCAGCCAAAAAAATAACTACTGTATTAGCAAAGCTAAATATATACAGTAAGTTACCTTTTAATAGTGCATAGAGGTGATCCTGAATGTTTTAGCAGTCTAGGTGAGCTTTAATTCACATCTCTGTTGTAATTTACATTTTCAGAATAACTGCATGAGTATTAACATTATTTTGGAACTTCTATAGTCAAATTCTGGGACTTTCCCTGAGTCTATGTAAAAACATCTAATAATAATAATAATAATAAGGAAAATAGAGTCCATCCCTTCCTAGAAAGCAGCCATCAGGGTTGCAGGCAGGGCAACTCGAGCGCCCGCTAGTAGAGGGAAATGCTGATTAGCTTTGTGGAGATGACTGATGGGGAAATATATTTGAACACGAGCTTGTGCACAGAAAACTACCTATCACTAATACCTGATTTAAAATACACACATCTGAAACGTACATAAAGCGTAGGGTGATGCCAGCTTGTTTCACGTTGTCGATAATAATGTCCAGGTGATCTGAGCTGGTCTGAATGTTGAGGTCAGTCAGGAGGATAATGCTGAGACGATCGCACTTCATCCCCCTAAACAGAGACCCACGAAACAGTGTCACAGCTTTGAAGAACAATTTTCAAGTCGAAAAAATAAAATTCACAAACACATTTGTGTTTTTATTATGTTTATATTGAGCGATGCATGTGGCTTCTTACTTTGTTCCTGTCTGAAGCAAATCCATGGAGACAACGAGAGCATCCACCCCTGATGTAGAAGAGTTAGGAAGCACACATTTATAACATTAAAGAGCTTATCTCACAACTCTGCTGCTTTATAGTGCATCTGGCACAGAACTAAAACAACAGGTAAGCAAACAGAGAAGTAAACGAACTCCACAAAACACACCGGTGGATGTAAACAGCCCAATCATTGAGATACAGCTCGTAGTTCTGAAATGCTTATTTGATTAAGCAGAATGATTCTGATAGAAAGGCCTCACAGCAGATATGCATTTGTATATTACCTATAAATAATGTCATACAATATACCTGGTAAACAATCAAGAAATAGTTCATTGATAAAACTATTGTCTTTTCGCTCATATGGACATTTAAACGCAAAATAAAAGAAAGTACAATACTTAATAATAAAAGACAAGTCACAGAGAAATACAATAAAAAATAAGTACTTCAAAGTGGGTCTGAAAAATGCTATTATACATGTTATCTAAATATTAGAATTATTTATTTATTCAATGTTCAAAAATACAAGTAGTAATTATTCAGTGCATCCTTAATACCTTTTATACAGTTAGCCCTAAAATTACCAAAAACTTTAATTAAAAATGACACTTTTTAAAACTCAAGGAGAAGGATACAGTCAGCCTGCTGACTCTCTGGCTGGATCGCATTCTGTATTTCCTCCAGAAGTAGAACATCGGGCACCATGAGGTGCTGATGCACACTGATGTTCTGGTACTGGCCGTCTTGCATCAGAGGGTTATTGGTGGAGTCGGTACCGAACAGAACTAAAGCCAGTTCATCCTTTTTCTCTGCAAAAACCTATCAAACGATGGAAGGCGTGTTTTGTTTTGTTTTGTTTTTTGCTTCATACTTTAATGGCTGTGCAGTAAAGGTTTACCTGACGCTGGACAAACTTCTGGATAACTTTTTTGGCGCTTTCAAAGGGAGACTCTTCACCCGGGGATGAGTTGGACATGGACAGTCCAACATCCAGGCACAAAACAAACGCGGACTACAAAAGAAAACAAAGAATTCTGGTCATTTGTCGAGGCCATGATGATTGAATTTATGTTATTTCAGTCGTCCTTGCGACGTTGAAACTATTAAATACGAAGCTTTTAAATCATTTAATAGCTGCTTGACTTAAACCACCGACAGTGCGTGATTTCAACATGTCGCCAACGTTCAACATCTGTACTATAAGCTAACTCAACGGAAGAGAACAATTATTATGTAGTATTTTAAACCTTTATACTGCCTGTCAAAAGACTAGTTCACTATGCTGAATAAAGAGCAAGTAACGTAAGAGAAGGTTACCTACTTTAGACCCCGCCATCTTATTTTCCCCCCGTTCTTTGGCAGTGAGTCACTTTATTATGGGTCCGGCGAGAAACAGGAAGTAACATTTATATTCCGCTATTTACTGTGATTGGCTTCGTACGATCATTTTACAGTTAGTCCACCTTACGCTACCATAGACCTGCTTGAATAAACACATGAGACTTGCACTAATACATTCATTTAGTTTTTACATTGATTATGTTAAAGTTGGGTTTTGTTAGCTGGAAAGACTGCAGTGAAATGTCAGAACCAGATGTAGGTCAACGCCCCCCAGTGTTAAATGTGACTCAGTACAACAGATGTATCCCTGGTACAAATACATGTGCATAGAGTAAATTGGTTTTGGGGCCTGTGGATCTTCTGCAGTAGCAGAAATTCTCTACCGTATCCACAGAGGTAATAAAGATGTATGGAAGCAGAGACCCGAGTGAAACATCCAGTGAGATGTAAACCTGTGCTCCTGTTAGTCAAGATATGTCATAAAAATAGTGTGTGAAGGTTTCCTCTTCTAAAATGTGAATATCAAAATGAAAACACTGCAATTAAACGACATAAAACTTCACGTTTGTGTAGTTCTTTACTTTGAATTGTGTATTTTCACAACATGAAATGTACACTCACTCAAAGAACACCGATTATTACCTGCATGACTTAACGAAGGTTTTTTAATCATCCATTTTGTATTTTCAGTTATCGAGGCTATTTGCAATACATGAAATTCAAAGTGCCAGTATACTATAAAACACTTACATACAACATTATCATGGGGTGTACTAGATTTAAATATTTAAAATAAATAAAATCAACATAAAAACGTATATATATATAGAAATATGACAGGAATTCATAGATGGAAAATCACTCATTCATGGATCACGATTGAATATTAAAGACAAAACAAGTAGTTTAACATCAGATAGTTCTTTAAACATAAAAACATGGCATTAAAAACCAGATTTCTCCAAATAAATGTTTGGTTTGCCAGCTTGTCCTGACTATGGCTTCATATCATGACTGAATCACCTGCTAGGCAGGCCTGTGGCAAAAATAATTAACGCACCAGTGAGCAACAAATTGCATTGCTTTAATATGAGTGATGCAGATTCTCAATAGGAAGCAGCTCGGGTTACAAACACAAGAAATGGAAGTCAGAATTGTACGAGACAAGAAATAACGATTGGTTTTGGTCCTTTTATGAGATAGATTAGACACTACACTGAGACACAGACCCCTTCATGGGAAATTGCTTATATTCGTGTCATTGTGCTCAAACCTGTATCAAAGGTGACATTTTCTGCCTCAAAATCCAGCATTGCATAAAATCCAACATACCTGATGTAAGTGCACAGCAGCACACACACACATCACATACATTGTAATTACAGATATTTACAAATGAAGTGAAACCTGGTTTCATTTAACAAAAAAACAAATAAATGTGAATCAGCATCTCTGCTAGTCAGAGGAACCCTTTTTTACACATCTGGATGCAATAACGGTTTAGAAAACCTGCAGCAGTAGCAGTTTAGGATTTCCACTCCGTTCAGGCAGTGTTTGATAACTTTACATTTTACACAAAAGTACAGCGAAACAACTTCCATACCCGTTCCTGAGTCCAACAAGAACATTGTGGCACACGTTGGTCCTGCCATGACCTTGTGCCTTGGCCCTCAGTGTCCATCTACTTCACACAGATGACGTCTGAGCATGCTCACTTCCTACCTTGCTCTGCAGGGTGCTGGATACCGTGTCAGAGTCAAGCAGCTCGACTATACTATAGGGGGAGCAGTCCTCCAGTCCCAGCTTGCCACAGGCCCAGCCGCAGAAACCCTTCTCCAAGTCTCTCACGGCCTGCCACCACTCGCCGAAGGCCCAGGACACCTGCACCACAGCAGAGTACAGAGCCAGCGACAGCGCCATGGGCATGATGAGCACGGGGTAGAAGAGAATGAGAAAGGGGCATATTGTAATCTTGTGCCAGAACGTCCGCTCCTCATTGTACACCAGGAAGACGTTGTACCAGGTGAGAGTGCCGTAGTAGAAGGAGGTGACGAAGGAGAGGAGGAAAACCACGGGGGCGCAGGAGACGCTCCACAGGAGAACGTGCGGCCCGCAGCACACCCCTAAGCTGCAGTTGCATTTGGAGCGCTCCCCTGCCTCGCACTCTGCATCGAGGCGCTCCCGGGACTTAGCCAGGTCCCTGAGCTCCTTCTCTGTCAAGGTGAGGTGAATGTCCACCAGCTGACCCTTCTTCTTTCCCCGGGTGATGGTGCCCGTCAGGGTCACATAGCGGCTGTCTGGAGGGAGAGTCCAGCCTTCTCCTGTCAGGACATAATTCACTGTAGTGTGAGTTTACATGTGTGATAAATGGCAACAAACAAGGGTCAACTCAAGAAGAAGAAGAAGATCATAGATCGACTTTCTGTCCTGGGAAATAACCTTCATTCCATTCACATCGCTCACCTTCACCTGTAGGTGTGCAGAGGAATTTAGCCCCCTCCTCTGTGCTCCTCTCGGCCCCCTCCTCGCTGCCTTGGTCCTCCCCAGGCGCCTTCTCTATGTCAGACCGGTATACGATAATGGACTCCGGACGCGGGTCTCTCTTCCTCCTCCTCTTCCTCCTCATGGAGGGGCCCACTTCTCCGTCGTCCACGTGGTTTCCTGACATGCCTGATCTTAAGGAGATGGTCTGGGGGCTCCCCTCTCCTTCGGTGTGAGACTGCTCTACCTGTTCCATCGCCTCACCTTCACTAAAGACTTTCACTACTTTCCCACGGGCCGCATGTGGAGACTAACGACGAAGATCTGGGTTGCACAGATTATTATGTTTACCCATAGTATTCAGGTTTTAAGAAGGTCTAAGCAAAATGGCACAGAGAGAGAGAGAGAGAGAGAGGGGGGGGGGGGGTTTCTGTTAGTCACGATAATATAATCCTCTTCAGTGATTCTGGCCTGGATTCTCCTCTTTGGCTATTTTTGTGACGATGAATAAATCTACCAGATGTCTCATTAATATCAATGTAAAGGCTGTATGCATCCGGGGGGAGGGGGGGGGGGGGGGCTCTCCTTTGAATGGCAGCTCATCGGTGTAATCAATAGATATATTACAAGCTCATCACCGTGCACATTAAAGACACGACCCACGCGCACGGGGAGTGTTTTTTTTTTTTTTTTAACAGAAGAATGCACCATTAGATAAGCGGCTGCACCGACAATGCGACCCGTTCTCCACGCAGCTGGTCCCCTCCCATTCAAGTCCCACCCACGTCCGCTCTTTTGTCTGCAGATTCCGGCCGGCGAGCAGCGTGAAATGTCACTTACCGGAGTCGACGTCACTGAAATCCAATCTTACCTCGAACAGACTGGACGGACAGGTGGACAGGTGGACAGTAACATGCGGGGACAGACAGACAGATCACACGGCTTTGGTTGCGCCCCACGCTTCGTACATCCCTGTGTGTGTGTGTGTTCTTAGATGAGCTACGTAAAAGTATTTCCAGAATAGCAATAAACCCGCCCCTCGAACCAATCCCGAGCCGTCGATCACACTACGGTCACGTGAACGTGGAATAAACCCACCCGTGTGTGAACACATCTGTCCAAAGAATGGATGATGGGGATAAGTATAAATAAATAAATACAAATAACATATATGTGAACGCAAATAGAAACCACAGAATAATTAAATATAATAATTATATGTATAATAATGTCTAATAGATTTGTTTAAAGTCTAAATATGGAAATGAAAGTGTTTAAAACGTGTTTTATACTGTGGCTCTGTTTATTATAACAACAGGAAGCAGCAGAAATATTTACTTTCACGCACTCCCAGGTTTAATCACAACAATGACGTCACAGCTCTTGTCTACGTTGAAAGGGTGACGGCGGGGCGCGCGCGCTCCGTTGCTAGGTGATCCAGATGTGAAAATGAACCAACAATATGTTGACTGCCTTCTCTGTCAGCTTGGTAAGTTAATTATTGACTTATTTGTGTTATTTAATTTAACTTCGCTTTGCTGCCATTCCGTGTTTGTTTGGATTGAAACGTGAAGGTTTAGCTAATTGTTAGCAATATTAGCTAAGCAATACAGTTAGCAATACCAGCTCCAAACTTCCCAAAACAAGCTGATTCGGCTACTCCTCAATCTGGGGCCCATGACCCACCTTCTTCCGGGCCATTTTGCTATCCTAAAATGGCTCAGGGTAGAAGACAGGGTGAAACAGCTTAAAATGGGATTGGCATTTAAAATAGTCAATGCAGCTCTGCCCTCAGTCCCCTCAGTCCCTGCTTACCTGAATAAACACCTCCAAAGATTCAGTGACACCCACAGCCACAACACTAGAGGGAGCTCAAACAACAGCCTGATTACCCCCTCCTATAGGACTAACATGGGTAAATCATCCTTTTATAATACTGCCCCCCCCCCAAGGGTGGAACTGTTTGACTCCTGCCCTCAAAACATGCACCTCTTTGGCCTCCTTCAAAACGGCCCTAAAAATACACCTTTCAGGGGGGCAGAAACGGAGATAGCCATCACGACTCTCTCCGGATCAATCCCCCCCCACCCCCTTTTTTTGTCCACATACCTTGTACATATTATGTGTCTTTTTAATTTATAGTGATTTTGCATCTGTGGAGTAATTTATTGTTATTTTATTGGTATTGTTATTTGTGGATGATTTATGTACGAAGGACTTTCAACGGAAACAAGACCGCAAGGGCTTTTTTGAAACGCTCCTCTTAGACAGGATGATTGACTGTACTTGTACTGTAATACACGCTACTGTGTGACTGTACTTGTACTCTAACATTCTATCTAATAAATATATTCATCATCATCCTCATTAGTTATCTTTAACGTTTTCTAGTTGGATCATCATTTGTTTTACTGTGTTTTAATAGCTGTTCAATTACGGGAGCTTATCCAAAAGAAGAACGAAGTCAGCCAACAAATTAATGGTATTTGTCTCAAAAACAATAAAGCATTAAATCGTGATACACTGTCACGTATGAAAAACAAACTAACGGGTTTTGTGTGCGTGTTTGCGTGCGTGCGTGTGTGCGTGCGTGTGTGTGTGCATGCGTGCGTGTGTGTGTGTGTGTGCGTGCGTGCTACCAGTTGACAGAGCTGCCATTGCCGAGAGACGCTCTTACATTGAGATCGTCCAGAATAATATCAGGAAACTCGAGGAGGAAATCGTTCTGAAACGCAACGCCTTGCTGCGTATCAAATCAAACGCTGAAAGGTAAAGCCCCGAAGCGATGACGTCATCGGTGTGACGTCATGCGGCATCAGCGGGGCGGCGTGCTGTTTACCCGCTGCTTGTGTTCCAGCATGAGGACGACTAAAGAGCGGCTCCGTCAGTACGAGCAGGCGTTGAAAGAAGAAGCGGAGAGCAGAACGGCCAGCTACAAACACGACATGTGGGGTTTGGTCATTCGTGCTTCGTTGTCTTTGTTAGATTTCCTTAGACGAACGTGTTTATTCCTAACTTGTCACCCATCCAGGAGGATTTATGGAGAGAGAATTACGAGTTACCGGGAGGTATTCCGGTCGCATGAAGACTACCATTGCCAGAGTCCGATGGCGCAGAATCTCCTCGTGTTGATGGCCGACAAACAGGAGATCGATTCTCGGATCAAGGCTTGGGATGACGAAATAGCACGGAAACAGAAGGAGCTGGCCCGTCTCTCCGGTAATAAACATCTGGATCATCAGGACTCGCTTCCGTCGCTTCACTCATCATTTCAATTCCGTCTTTACCAGGTCCAGCAGGCGGTTCTTCTCCCACCGAGGAACAACCAGACGAGTATCTGTCAGCGAGTGTCATAGATACCAGTGAATGATATACATGTACTGCATCCATCACAGATCCGTCTGTTTATTCTGAAGTGTTTCAGGCCAACGACCCTCGGAAGAAGAGAACGCGGATCCTCACGCGGAGAACACTTTTGATTGCTGCTTGGAAATCCCCTCGCTTCATCTTCAGGAGAAACAGGTACTGTAATAAGTTAAATGTCAAATGGGATTCAGAATACTTTATTCATCTCAAATCTTAATCTCACCAAGCTGTTGAATTGGTCGTCAGTTGCTATTTAAGGGAGTCCTCCCATTTAAACGCACTGAATGAACCTCGACAGATCCTGAAGAACGCCGAAATGAATGGTGAAGAAATGCTCGAGGACAACAACAGCCAGGATGCTGCTGCCTGCAGCCCCCCCCCCCCCGAGGAATCCGCTGGGCAGGAGGGCAGTGAGTGTTTCAGGGTTTACGGGAACGCGTCGGTTTCATCACATCAAGCTCCCAACAGCAAATGTGTTTGTCTTCAGAAGAGGCATGGCGAGACGAGAGGCGCCGGGAGGAGCAGGACCAGGAAGGAGTCTCGGGGGACCAGGTCTTAGTGACGTCTGTCCTTAAAATGGACGCTATTGTCAATTTGACAGACATTTTTTCCTTCTTATTGTCTAGAGCAGGGGTCACCAACCGTCTTGAAGCCGAGGGCTACTTTCTGGCCACCGATTCATGCAAAGGGCTACCAGTTTGATACACACTTCTGAAATAAAACATTTGCTCAATGTACCATTAATCATTAATGATATGCATCTATGTAAATACACTGATCATGTTTAATGATTACTCACACCAATTATTAACAACGTTTTAACAAGGTAGGGGAAAGATTTGACTTGTTCAGAAGTCTTTTATTTTATACAAACTCTTCAGAAACCATGGCTCACGGGCACCGCGTTGGTGACCCCTGGTCTAGTGCAAGTGTGTGACTCGGGTAGTAGTCTCGAGATTAAACTGAAATTACCATAAATACCGAAAATAAAATATTTAATTTCTTATTTTAGACTTGTTAACTCGTTATGGGGAGTACTGTTCAGAATATCTTTCAGGGACATTTACCAGCCAAGCATGCTCAAATGAGAATATGGTTGCATTATGGGAAATGCTCAATTGAAGCGTTTTTATTTGACACGATGTATCGGAGGGAATAGAAATTGACTTGTTTTGATCTCTGTATTTTTATGTTCCCTTCAAAAGGGCACAAGTGTTACTTTATTTCTTTACATATGTTCTATCCACGTCTCCTTGAAACCAGTACAGATCATTAAAATATCACAGACGCTTTTCAGTGGCCCCACACGTGGTTGAAAGTTAGAAAAGATAACTGATAAAGCAAATTTTAATTCAGAACTTTATTCCAAAAGTCATACAGGCAACAAAAAAGGCTTCACAGCAAGTATGTTGTGAGTCTGTCCTTCTACGACTTCCCACGATGCTCTCGAACCTTAAAGGTGCTTTCTGTGTAGGAGCAGCGGTGCGCTGCGGAGGAGGCAACGGAGCAGCAGGAGATGGAGGAAGGAGCAGATCTCGAAGAGGAGGAGGCACCAAGCAAAGAGGACGAAGGACTCGCTGCTTTTCCTCAGCCATTATCTCAGGAGACTAAACCTCATTCTCCTCCAGCAGCGGTGAACTCTGGGCCCTCAACCCCAGGGTTCCAGTTCAGGTACGGCCTTGATGGAGTCGCGTGAGGCTTTGAATCACGACCCAGACGGGACCCGAGGACGACGCTTCTATGATGCCGTTTCAGCTTTAGTCCCAACAGCTCCCCCCAGCAAGGGACGTCTGACGGGAAACGTCCGGCCTTCGCCTTCTCACTGAACTCCGGTCCGAGCACGCCGGGCTTCTCTGGATTTGACTTGGGCTCGTCACAAGACGAGGTGAGCAGTGCGCAAACTCAACCAGAGATTTTACATGAATGACAACCTTGCTTTTCTTTCCAGGACTCATCTTTCAATTTCACTGGCTCGTTTTTCAACGAGAAGGTGCGTTTCTGCCGACACTCCTCTGCGCCCATTTATCGGGCAGAAACACAAGAAACTCACCAAACTGTGTCCCTCTCTTTTCAGAAAAACAACGAATCAAAATCTTCAGGCTGTAAGCACAAATCAGATCTTTCTTTTTCTTTGCTTGTTACCTGCTTTGACTGGTTATGATTTTTTTTAGGCCCCGAGTTTCTCTTCAGCCAACAAGAGCAAAGCGATGACTTCCAGTTTGCTTTCAGCGCCACGAGTCCTCAGACAACTTACAAAGACAACACTGGGGACGAGTTCCCATTTTCAATCAATTTTTGAGAATTTTATCTTAATCTCTAACATTCTATTGTGTTTTTAAGACCAGTTCATGATTTATCTTCTTCATTGATGTTCAGAATGGGAGAATACAAAGACAAATACTTAATGGTTCAGTTTAACACCAGTATAAAACTTAGGTAAAAAGTCAAGTTGGCCATGAAGGACTTTTTTTGTACAATTTATCTTGTTCTGTTATTATATACAAGTTTAAATTCAGTTTAAAGTCACTAGTTCAGCAATACAATAAACACTCTTACCACTCTCAAAGGTGAAATATTGATACAGTCCGAGTATGAAAATAAAACGATGCATATATATTTCTTTATTGTGAATGCAGCAGTGAAATGTATTCCAGTGTAATAAACTGCATATTGGTATTTTGTGAGTGTTATTCATTAAATGAGAACTTTCTCAGTTCTATACAGTCTACAAATAAAATAAATGAACATATCATTGGTCCCATCAGTCACATTCTGACATTAAATATATACGAAGAGCAACTCACATCAACCATTGGAGCACATTCGTGTAAATTATCGAGAGACATCCAAAGAGTCAGCAGTATTTTCTTTTTTTTTTTGTGAACATTAATCTTATTTCAATGTGGCTATAAACACTTCTTTAACCTCACAAGATTGTTTTTGTTATTATACATTTTATAAAGAAAGAAAGAAAGCCATCATGTACAATCTACTCAAATAAAACATTCAGTAGTAAATTTGATTTATGGTGTTTTTTTTTTACCTTTTGAGAGGTGGATGAGCAACGTGATTTTTACTAAGTGCCTTTCCAGTTAAAGGAAAGTCTGCGCAGGAATCAAGGATGAACGGCCATTTGGAGATTTCAGATCCCAGAGTCGATACTTATGGAACGTCGAGTCACATGCTCAATCTCTCCCGGAACATATTCACAGAAGCTGGTTTGGTACTTGGCCAGCATTTTTAGCATTGGCCGAAGCATGAACCACCATTGGACTTTGGGCATCCGATGCCTGAAAGGAATAATTCACATATTATGATTGATTAATGACAAATTAATTTCAGAAAAAAGAAAAGACGTGAATTTGCTCACTCAAAATCAGTGACAGCCTTCAGTTCGGCAACGGGCATAAATGAGACGACCTTCCTCCTGAGGCCGAGCACACAGGCTGTATCTGCCGAGTTGGTGAACACGCGGCCTGATGGGAAAAGAGGCGCAGTCAGCAAACTGCTCTCATTCATGGGAACTAATTGATCACCTTTGCCTTTTATGGTACACCACCTTGTCTGAAGTTTTCCGTTAATCTCTCTGATATCCACTGGACGGCCCTCACACCCATCTTTGTCCCAAAATTTCTATCGAAGGGAGACGGCGCCCCGCCCTGGACCACAAACAAAAGCAGAGTAGGAATAGGTTGCATGTTATTCTGTGACGGATCTCAGTCTTGTTCGGTGGCACAGTACCTGCTGAAGGTGTCCCAACACATTGACTCTGCAGTCAAAGATGCCCTTCCCCTCTGAAGAATACAGCTTGTGGATGAAATCTGTGGTGTAGTTTTCATGGCATTTTTCATTCCTGTCAGAGTAAACAATAAAACAAGGGAAACAGCAATGGCTCTAATGGTTATTTAATACAGAATTTAAATGTGCTGCAGAGCTAGTGAAATAGCATGAGCATCTTGTTCTAAATGGAATACGGAACAATAACAGTCATGAAATGTCTGCTAATAAAACATTCACTGGTTTGATGCACTAAATTCGTGTTTCAAAAGATCACGATGGAAGTACCAACCGCACTGAGACACAGTTGAACTTGCCTTTTTCAGATACAGAGAGTTTTCTTCATGAGCTTCTGCATCAAAGACCCCATAACAATCTGTCCTACCTCAAGACGAGACCCCTCTGGATGTCCTTCTTCATCTTTTCAGTTAAGTGCTCCACATTGGTCTGTCAAAAGGCCAAGACAAAAGTCACTGTAAGGTTAACAAAAAAAAAGGGTTAGGGTTAGGGCATGTTTTATTCATCTTACCTTCAAGTCCTGGATGTTGAAGGGGTCTTCAAAGATGTAGGCTGCGTCAGCCCCCACGGCTATGCCGGTGCTGGTCGCTAGATAGCCACAGAATCCGCCCATCGTCTCCACCACAAACACCCGTCTCTTCGTCCCAGAGGCAGACTGCTTGATCCTGTCACAACCCTGATGAGGAAAAGGAAAATAGAGCAAAACCAAAAATAAAAAAGCATTCCTCTAAAAGTAGAGACAACTTTAAATAATACTTACATTTATTGTACTGTATACAGTATGGGGTGTATTATGTCCCTTTTGATAAGGAGTGGGGGGGGGGGGGGGGTGTGACATAAAGCGCTTCCCGTCTCCATCTCCTCCCTCTCCAAATTTAAAGAAATGAACGCTCTACATTTAGATGTTTGAGTTCAAAGATATCCAATATAATAATTTCTGGCTTGGTTGGTCTTTCAAGTTAATCCTGGAACTTCAAGCTTCCACGTCTGCTCTGCATTACCTCCATGGCAGAGTTCACAGCCGTGTCTGCTCCCAGGCTGAAGTCGGTTCCAGGGACGTTGTTGCTGATGGTAGCAGGGATCACACACATGGGGATGCAGAGCTCGTCGTAGCAGCCGCGGGCTTCAAACAGCTGCAGGACTCCTTCGTATCCCTTTGAAAGCAACGTCAAGACGAAGGTTGAAAACCCCTTTGATGCCAGATTGACACGAAGGGACGTGTAATTCAGTTTGCGCTCTTTAAAAAGGGGCCGATGCTCTACCTCAAAGCCTCCGATTACAAGCAGAGCTGAGATGCTGAACTTGGTGATGTTTTCCACAATCTTTTTCATGTGCTCTCTTGGGAGAGTTCTGAAAGAGAAAACCAAAATTAGAAATCACTTGAGGGGTTGTTGTTTTTTTTAAATTCAAGACTTTAAACGACATCCTTGAATTTAAAAGTTGCTTTTTGGGGAATATAAATGTCAGAAATAGCAGAAAACATATATGTTCCAATGACTGTAGTCTCTCCTGCACCATGTTAGGCCATGTCACCCATTAGTCCCCAAACCGAGAGGACCCACCGTTTAGTCCCGAGCAGCGAGCCCCCTTGGCCAGTCCATCCCGCCACATTATGCCACTGCATCTCAACGATCTGCAGAAGAACAGCAGTCAGCGTCACCAACATCCTCTCGGTCTCTACAAGTAGCTTGTTAAAGTAAAGTCCTCACCGCTCCTTTGGCGAGTCCCTCAAAGCCGTCGTGGACGCCGTAGACCTTGTGTCCGAGACTGAGCGCCAACCTCAGAGCAGACCTCACTGCAGCGTTCATCCCTGCAGCTGGAGCTCCCACGTTTAGAATGGCCAAAGAGAAATTGGTCTGCGAGAGAATATAAGGCAGATATACATAAAAAAATAAAAGTGCTGTTGAGTTGAGTCTGATGATGTACGGGCGTGTGTAGATGATGGTTCACCCGAGTCTGGGCCGGCTTCTGGAAGGCAAGAAGCTTATAGATGTTCCAGTTATTCTGAAAACTCCTGGGAAAAAAAGTTTTTTTTTAGTTGCACTGAAAATATATCAAAATATGAATTGATGAATCTTGTGCACAATCAAGGCGATCCTTTACAGTACGGAGTTGAACTCTCACCCCCCACGCAGTTGGACAGCTTCATCAAAGCGCCTCTCATTCATGGCCTTCTGCACCAGCTTCGTCTGCAAATGATGGCACAGTCTCAAAAAACATGTGACACCCATCCCACTGTTCACGGAGCATTGTCCATTAAAAGCAGCGCAGCTCACCATCTCCACACACTCCACCAGGGGCAGGCGGACGGCGTGGTTACCCGACAAGCCGATGACGCAAGCCGGGGTGTCAGGAGAGGCCTCCATCAGAGCTATCACCGCCTCCACGCTCAGCTTCGTGCTCTGAAGTCCACACGTGTGTGTGTGTGTGTGTAAAAGCACAAAGACCCACTGATGGTAAACACGGCACAAGGACAGAATGCTGCCCAACTCACCAGTATCCTGTCGAACGCCGATGGCGTTCCTCCTCGCTGTACGTGACCGAGTACAGTCAGTCTGGTATCGTAGCCCAGCTTGTTTACCACCAGCTGCAAACGGGACACAAACCCACGCGGGCGTATTGTTGGGATTGCCGTTTCGCAGGCACATGAACACATGAACTCTGAAACGGCGAAGTTCGATCCTTCCTTCGCTGCAGACGTCTGAACGCCGATCTCTTTCCGTCAGCCCGAGCGGCGCCTTGACATCGTTAAACTTACGTCCTTTATGTATGTTGAGGAGATGGGCTTGCCGTTCGTGTCGATGGCTCCTTCGGCGACAATAATAATATTGAGTCTCGACCCCTTTGTGCGGCTCTAGAGGTAAATAGATGCAAAAAAACAACAACAAATCAAGTGAAGGCATTCTTTATAGAGAAGCAATTCAGCTTATTTCAGTCCCGACATGCTAACGCAGCGTCCCGAATGACTCACCAGCTCTAGACGCTCACACATACGGTCCTCCCAGCCCTCCTTCGGGGGCGACTCTGGAATCAAGAGCCAATCGGCCCCGGAAGCCAAGGCTGACACCAAGGCGAGGTATCTAGAGCACGAGCACACGTCAGTAGCCGAAAGCGTGGCTTCACTAGCGTCAGTAGATAAAGGTGGCATGGCAGGGTGAGCGCGGAACTCACCCACAGTGCCGCCCCATGACCTCGAGAACAAAGGTGCGCTGATGGCTGTAAGGAGATGCAGTGATTTCATGCAAACAAGCTAATCAGCATTTGCTAGCAGATGTGTGAGCATTCAAACAGGGAACACGCTGGAACGATCCGAGTTGCAGGAGAACAAGTCCAGACACGATGAGGAGTGAAATCATGAGAAACGGCCGTGAGCAGGGGAGCTGGCGTTTAATAATGAACACATGAATCGACCTGTGTGAATCGCTTTGATGAATCTGACCTTTGGGCGGTGGTCATGATGGCATCGATTATCTCCATGATGCGGTGCAGAGCCGAGTCGGCGCCGATTGTCATGTCCGTGCCACAGAAGTCGTTGTCAATGGAGCCGACGAGGCCCACGATGTTCAGGTGGTCGTGCCGTTTGGCCAGAGCGTCCGTAATCCTTCCTGAAGAGGCGAAAGCAGTAGTGTTATTACTCGGTTATAACACATACCAAACCCAATGAAACTGCAACAGAACAAGCACGAGAATAAGTCACAATTCAGAATGTTACTTCCAACATTTGGATTTATTCCACGAATCAATGTCAACACGCGTGCTACATTTTTCAATCCATGCCCGCCTGACTTCCCCGATCACTGCTTTGATGACGATGTATAATCCCACCCATGCATTGACGGTTTATGATTACAATGGTGGAAGCCTAGTTATTGAGCTAATAACAGTGCAGATTACAGATTACAGATTACAACGGGGAGGCTCCGTACAAATAATACTATACGACTACATGATCAGAGGTCAAATGTGAGGTACAGCGACAAATATAATTACCTTTCGCTACGAGTTCATCCAGCAGGCCTGTCCACTCGCTGCGGAAGACGTTGGCGCCGGTGAGGCTGCCGTCTCCGCCGCACACACACAGGTTGGCGATGCCTTTCTTCACCAGGTTGTAGGCGGCGGCGAGCCTGCCCTCGCGAGTTGTGAAGACCTTGCATCGGGCGGTGCCGATCACAGTCCCACCCTTCAGTCGAATCAAAGTCAAAACACCGAATCACGACAAAGCGGGACCCCCGACGAGGTGAAAGGTCCCGACTGATTAACAAAGAAGGCGTCGTAAGATTATTTATACGTTGGTTGCATAGATTTAACGCAAAAAAGAACAGTACTTTTTGAATTGTGTATTTTTCTGCTTCTTTAATTAATACATGCGGCGCAACCCTTACTGGTTCTTAAAACCCGTGCTTGTTGAATCTGGAATAAATAATATAATATCTCCATAATACTATTTTAACTCACCAGCTGGATAATGTTGGTGACGCTGTGCCAGTGGGCCAGCTTGATGTTGTCCCCCCCGTCCACCAGGCCTTGGTAGCCCTACAAACATTTCCCCACTTGCATATTAATGACACGAACAAAAAGAAAGAACTCATTTTTTAATAGTGGCATATCAGCACAAACAGCTTGTTTACCTCATAGATTAGATACACATTAGCCCCCACATAGATGCCCATCCTGGTCACAGCCCGGACTGCAGCATTCATCCCTGGGTTGAGCACAGTGACACAAAAAAGATCAGGAATGGATCCTCCATGAGGTAACAAAACCGGGTATGACGTCATTATCTCATTCTGGACGAAGGCGCCCCCCCCCCTCTGGAGACAGACTCTAGAAAAATACGGGCAATGCTCCGTTTACTGTAGTTTTTAACACTTTTAAAGGAGGAGATGCCCTTCAGGGTCGCGTCTGACAAATAAAAGAATAAATAAATAATTTGTTTAATCAAATAAATAAATAAAAATCTGTCTGGTGTCAGAAAACTTTCAATTTCCAAGTTAATCGAAGCATATGAAACATTTAAATAGGTAAATATGTTTACTTTCCGACACAGCTGTCCATGCAGACGTCATTACTTTCAGCGGAGCCATGACCTTTGACCCCCCCCCCCCCCGCAGCTGACATTGTTGTTTAGCGTCTGTGACAGCCATTATTTCCTGCCTGTGTTGACATTTATTGCAGAAACCATGAATCTAACCATCTCCTCGGGGCGCGGCCCCCGGTCGGCTGACTGGAGTCACCTTGCGCGTCCCCGCCGCTCGTCAGCACGGCGATGGCTCGACCAGCGCCCGTCATCTTCAGCTTCTCCAAGTCCATCGAACACATTTTGTTTACCCGCTGAGTAAACGACAACAGCACCGCCCGAAAAGAGAAGGCAAGTCCGCTGCGCCGACTGTCCGGCCGACGCGGGTGAGTCGGGTCAATCCGCGGGAGTCCACTTCCTCGTTTTCAGCCGTAAAAGCGTGACAGCCATAAAATCCGGAGAAGGGCTGTGCCCTAAACGCCCCTTCGGTGGGACTCCGCCCCTTCGGTGGAACTCCGCCCCTTCGCTCACGTTTAGCGTTTGGTTTTAAGCCGCTGACCGCCCGACGCACGTTACGTCAGCACATTTAATATTAGCCCCGCCCGTTCGGCGTGCCCTGAAGTGTAAAGCGGTAAAAAGTTTTCCAACGACACGTTTGTAACACTAATACAATAAAAACACACTTTTGTCATGTTTAGAAAATAAATAAAAATATGCATTTACACAAGAACTATTAAAATGCAAATCAACACAAAGACCCCAAGCTGCCCTTAAAATAATATAATCTGAAATAAGATTTTGAATTACACTTATTCTTGATTGTTCGTGCTGTTTATATTCTCAGTGTCAAGCAGTTTACACATGCGATTGGAGACGTCATACATAAATAAATGTATTGTACTGTATTGAGTCACAAAGAAGACAGACTATACTGCGTGTCGGGTACAGTACATCAGCATTTATTCCATGCGGTCCTTTGCTCTGGTTTTATTCTCCCAGATACCCATTGCACTGTATAATGCAGGAAACAGACAGGAATGGTTGATCGTAATGCCATTCGACAGGGAACGGAGTTGGAAACGGAAGTACCAAAGAAACGAGTCGATACACGGGACGAGGCAACAATGATGTCCACAGTTAGAGACAATTTCTCAGATTCCAGAGTGAGTAACTGACGCAGATTAAAATGAGACGGAGGGATCTCTGCACATGTCGATAAATCGGCATCACACATGCCCGCGGGCTTAACGTCTCATTTATCCTGCTGTTACAATCCTGACTGGATTTTTGTTGCACTTCAAGAGATTACTTATAGCCCATGTCAATATTTAAAGCTTTGGGAATACCTTTTTCCTAATTACTTAGGTTAATGCTGCTAAAGCAATAAAGCTAAATCTGCATCTGCAATGACGATCTAAGTGATGAATGTTCAGCATCCAATGATTAACAATGCCGTTGTTCTACCATACAAATACTGTCCTCTTCCCAAACCAATTCATTGTGCTTTAAATAATACTTCTGGGAGAAATCACATTTTATTAAAGCTGCCTGAAATTAAAAAGAACACACCCCCTTTCTATTCATCCATAATAAATTATTTAAATCATGTAGGCCAGCTACAAAGGAACACCCCCCCCCCCCCAAAGAATCAACATTACTTCATACTTCACAGGATATATGCCAGAAAGACAATGTTATGAAGTTTAATCAGATGACCCAGTTTTTACAGTACACTAGGCTATTTCACGTGAGTAAACAGAGAAAAGGGTTGAATGAGGCTTAAGGAAGGGCAGCAGCTCCTTTAAGTGTACTTAAGTGTACATTAAGTGTACATTAAGCAACGTCTGGCTTAAAAGCAAGACGTTGTTTGCCCATTCGTAGCGTTTTAGATTCACCTACTGCTACCTGGTTCTTGTGACTCACACCCTCCGGCGGAGTAATACTGATCTAACACAGATGTTCTGCTCATTTTCAACCAGCCGGCTGGACATCAACCGAAGCGTGACGCTCTGTGTGCTACCCTGAAGAGAAAGGGCAAACATTACATTTAGACATGGAAGGAACTAACACTGTGATATAGAAAACCAAGAGCAGCTTAATTACTCTGTGGCCTTGATCCTGGCTTTTCTTCCTCACTGAGAAACTCAGCTGTCCTCAAACATCTGAGATGACACACTGACATCATTATAATTAAATTCATACCTGGCTGGATCATTTTCAGCTCCGAAGTCCTTAAAGTGAATGACAAACATTTCTATTTTTTTTTTCCACAGATACAGTATCCCTCTATAAAAGGCAAAACTTTAATATTGCTGGGATTCGAGTTTTTTTTTTATGTGATTGGGAAACATCAGTTTTACTGCACTACACAGAAAAGAATGGGATCAGGACGGTCTACGTGCCGCCAGGAAAAGAATAGCAATTGTCGCCATCTAGTGGCTCGTGATTATATTGCTCCTGCTGTCAATCCACAACGTAAAAACCTGAGCGTAAATATATGGGAAGGCAGGTTAACAAAATAAGGGTCAGATTAATAACCTGTTTGCTCTCCTCTAGCCTCCAGTCACTCCAGTGTCTAGCCAGCTAGACGGCCTGGATCCTGAGCAAGCATTCCCACCTGAGTGCTAAACTGTCGTTTTATTCACGACAGCATAATCAAACAAACTCTGGGCATCGGTTCTTATTTTACAGTCTAGATTACCCTCCTAGAAAATGTTAAATGGGAGAAGCTCCACCAACTAATAATAATAAAAAATAAAAAATGGGATACTGCACCTGGATTACAGCTAGAAGGCTCTACAACGTCACATAACTATAATGTCTGTCATAGCAACTGTGGACTGAACATCAAGGCTAATTAATATCCCTGCATGGTTCATAATATGTGCCGCTCAGAGAGGACTGCTATATACAATAATTGGTCCAATTCAGTTTCTCACAATCCTCCAACAATCCTGAGATGAGACTTGAAACTGATGACTAACGATCGCTCATATACCCACTCATACATTAATGATCCCTCAACAGATGTCTTGACATCTGACCGACGATGACAATGATGCTGGCATGTCTTGCAGAAGGGCGAGCCGGAGAGACTCTCTCTTTTTTTTAAAGTATAATCTTTTCCTTATATGTCAGCAGGGTTGAGATTTTCTTTCGCCTCTTGTTCGCTTCATGCGGTCTTCACACAGCATTTGCAAGCTGCGCAGACATGCTAGGACAGCAGGCATGGAATCCTGATGACTGAGGGGGGGGGGTCTTAAGGAGGGAAGGTTGTTCATGCTGGTGTTCGCAGGGTTTCATGAGATCCCAGTGGGGTTGGCCGTTGGGGGGGGGGGGGGGTCTGTAAACTCATGATAAAGAAGGTTGGTCTTAACTTCGCTGAGAAGGAATCCTCGTTAGTTGCGGTTTAAACATTAAGATGCTGAAATCAACTCCGAGCCACCTGAGAGACTAGCAATAGCAGATATAAGACACGCCAGCCGTTGACTCGTCATACTTGTGTCTGTATCGATGCACACTCGCTTCCTTTTGAGTTTCAACATGTTTTTTGTTTTTTTTCTCCACTTGGCTCAGAGAATACACAGAGATTCTGACGCTTCCTTCAACTCTCAGACAAAAAAATAAAGTATGAATGTTTACTATCTGCTGTACATGATCTCAAAAGGGAATCCTTTGGGTTGCATGGGTTGCCTGGATGCTGCGCTAAAGATGAGCGACGGACGGGATGGGGGGCTCTGGGGGGGGGGGGGGGGTTTGCTATCGGGAGCTTCCTTTACAATGTCGTCCTCTTATTGCTGTGTTTCCCGTACGGGCGGCGCGGGACGCGATGGAACTCCGGGCAAAGAACAGGCCCAAGCCCCGGGGGTGGGTTTCACCATGAAGAAGGACCCCCGACTTTGTCGTTTCTAATGGTGACATCAGAACACTCCGCTTCTGATGAATCGCAGTCCGAGTCCCCAAACTGCAGAGGATTCTGGGAGGAAAAATAAGAGCCATACGTGGAGAGAAAATCAGCACAAATGCATTTTAAGGACAGCTCTTTGACAATGTCGACTTTATGTTTAGCTTAATTATTGTAGTGGTTGAAAATAAATGCACAACTATTATATTACACTGAATATCCATAACGGCTGCGCGCTGACCTCATAGCTGTGTTCGTCGGAGCACAGCTTCCCCAGCGAGATCTGGGTCTTCACCCTGCGGACGGCGCACTCCTTGTCGGAGAGGCCGTCGGACTGGGTGGAGATGTCGATGGGGATGTCTGGCGTGTGGGACAGCAGCTCATCCAGGTGCTCCTCCTGACTGGCGCTCAGCCTCTCCGCCGGCCCGCTGTTGGAATGGTCGCTGGTGTTTCCTTCCTCTCCGTCGGACGCCGACGGGTTCTCCGAGCTGAAGGTGGAGTAAGACTGGAAGCTGCTCATGCAGCGGTGAGGTCTGCGAGGAAGCATTTCGTTCAGGGATTTGCGGATGTGTCAAGGTAACAATGCGGCATCATTTCGCGGCGAACGCTGCGCCACATGATGCACGAGCGCAACAGGACAGGTGGTACACACCTTTGTCTCCGTGGAAACTCCACTTCGCTATCAACCTCCCCCTCTTCTTCTTCAGATGACTCATCAGCACCCTGTAGGTGTAGGAGAAGAACTTCATGCAGCTTCCGTAACACAAAAACACAACACAGAGTCCCGGGTCCGAGGCGACCAGCGGCGCTCACCTTTGTCGGAGGCCTGAGAACGCGGGGCGGCGCGGTGGGACCGTGTTCCCGTGGCTCAGAATTCTTTGTTCCCTCGCCGTTCGACGCTGGACCCTCACGGGCTGGGGCTCCTTCCTGGGCGTTGAGCAGCGAGTGGTGGTTGGATGCAGGGCGCGCCTCCTGACAGCGGGGGCAGCCGGGGAAGGGGTGAGCTTGGCAGCAGGTACACAAAGAACCAGCCGCAGCGCCCTGGACTGCGTTGGAGCTGGTGGTTGAAGCTCGCCGCCGCGTGTCCGCATCCACAGCAGCGGGAATGAGGTCGGGGCCGGAGCCAGACACGTGGCGCTGCAGGTGGTCCGTCTGAGGACTGCGGAGAGCAGCGGCGGGGCCAAAGTAGCGCAGGTTATTGGCACAGTTGACAACGGCCTGCTCGCGGCCCTTCAAAGGGAGGAAGGGCTCCTCGGTCGTCGGGCGGTGGCGACCGGGGGCGTGCTGCTCGCGAAGAGGCCGGGCGTCTTCTAGCGACCAGGCAACAGGCTTCAGCACGCCAGGGAACTCGCCGTGACTTCCTTTACTGTTGGCGCGGCGGTGGCGCGGCTTGCTTCGGTACCGGGCTTTGCCTGGAGGCGTGGACACTTTCGGGCTGGCAGACAGCGGCGACGGGGAGGGGAGAGGGTCAACACCTGGAATCCCATCAGAGCGAAGCAAGTCCGGCCTGGAAGACACGTTGAAAAAAAAAAGAAATTGCTTAACTCTGAGAGTCCAATATATTCTCAGGAGGAATAGATGATTATAATTCATATTAATCACATCTACAGGAGCAAAAACTGAAATAAATAAGTCTGAGTTGTGGAATTATGGTCCCTCCTCCTACTAGACGTGTAGTTTGATGTGCTTTCCCACCTTTTAGCGGGGGGCAGGCCTGGTTTGTGAGCCATGCTTCCTTTCTTCTTGATGAGTTTTTCTACAGCATTAGATCTGACAATGGGTCTGACCGGGTGACGCTTGTAGGTCCCGGGATATTTCTTCTCCACTGCCTGCTCTCTCCTGCGGGGATAGCTGGATTAGTTTGGGTTCATAGGAATAAACAGCAGCTTTCCTTTTTGTTCTGCTCGCTGGATAGACAGTCAGCATTTGCAGCCATTGGAATAATGTAATTACTTGAAAGGCTTTTCTATTATTTTCTTATTATTATTTAATGAAAACAGTCCTATTCCAAATGGAATAAGTATCCCGACAGCTAAACTGTCTGGTTTCTTACTTCATGAGGTCCTTCTCTCGGCCCTCCAGCTGCAGCATGATAGCGCTGAGCTCCATGTAGAGGTTGTTGGCTCTCTCCAGCTTCCTTTCATAGTGTTCCCGAATATCCAGAGCGTGCCTGAAAACAAACGCGTGCTTCAATGGAAAACAGTCTCAATGCCGCAAAAAAAACAACCGTATCAACACAAAATGTGATTCAAAGCAGTCTCATCATCATCCATGTAAACAGCAGCAACGAAGGTGCAGCAGCATCTCACACACGTTCTCCCAGTCATGCATACCGGAGTTCATCCCGTCTGCGTCGGATCAGCTCTTCATCCAGCCTGTGGATGCAAGTGCCTTCGCTTTTGATCTTCTCGAAATGTTTCTTCACTTCCTCCCTCCATTCTGACTGTAATGCAGACAAAGGCGAAAGGCTGACAATCCATTTGCGGACACGAACGCCACCATGTAACTTAAAATCAGCTTCGTGCCTCACAGAGTAAGAATATAAAGTCAGGAAAAGATGTTTATAGAATCCTTTTAAGGAAGTGAGGGTCGCGTTTTTTGTGATTATATCTCCAACCTGAGACTTGAAATACGTCTCCTGAGGAGCTCCGAGGACGTCAGCGGAGGCAATGTCCAGGTGCAGGAGGATCTGACGAAAGGAAGGCCTATTCCGTGGCTTGCCTTGCCTGGAATCAGCCAAAGATGAGGGAAAGAGGACATATGATAAAAGAGAAAAGTCAGATACCAGGAGGGGGAGGGACCCGGAGGATGTATTCATTCAGATTTAAAAACTAAGTCCTCTTTTTTCAACCTCAGCAAACTACTAAACAAATGCTGTGATCCACACCCACCATGCTTGTTTCATCAGGATCTTGAAGCCATCTGGGCAGGTGGAGGGGACAGGAAGGTGAAGACTGTTGCTGCCGACGCCCCAAATGATGGCAGAGGAATCCACATCTTTATAGGGAATTTCTCCAGTCAGCAGTTCCCATAGCACAACTCCAAACGACCTTCAACACAGAAGCAGAGAGATTCAGAGTCAAATCCAGGAGCATCAGAGGATTTAACATTTTGGCTACGCATTGAGCAGCATAAACTCTGAAAGTCTGAGCATTCACTGCATATTATTTCTCTCTTTCAAACACTGTATTATTTTATATCTTTGTCCTACTCACCAGATGTCTACTTTTTCAGACACAGGCTCATTTCTTATCACTTCTGGGGCCATCCAGGCCACCGTACCAGCAAATGACATCTTTGTACTTTTATCACTGAGCTCTTTAGATGTTCCAAAGTCCGATATTTTCACAGTGTCATTGTGAGTGACCAAAACACTAAAACAGACACAAACAAGAACACACAGACTCATTAGTGAGGTTGGACTCTGACTGAGAGGAACATTTTATACTATATATATATAAATAAAATCAAAAAAATACTGTATATGTATATTAGAGTAAACGGGAATCCAATATGTACAACATGTGTACTTATAGTTGATACATGTATGAACTACACAGTAATATTAATAGTAGAGTTATTACAATGTTTACTTTCATATCAAATCTGAGCAATCAGACTACCATTAATCAGACTACCATTAATCAGACTACCATTAATCAGACTAACATTAATCAGACTAACAGGGCGAAACTATTCAGGTTCGTCCTGTAAAGATTCCGTAGATTCAAAGCAGTATGAATTGCTTTTGTAGGATTTCAATCTAAACCTAAAGACTTGTTTTTTACTGGAGCATTTTTCTGCAGCTGAGTAAGACTGACCTTTCCAGGGCTTTTCGCCTGCTATCATTCTGCTGACTAATATGGAGTTTGGCACTGCAGCAGCAAGATGATATTGATGAGATAAACAGGGCTGCAGTGTGCATATCGTGAGAAAGAACAACTTGGTTGAGACGCTATGTCTTCTTATGAATAGGCAACGCCCCCCCCCCCCCCCCCCCTCCTCTGTGAAAATGGCCATCTAGTTATTGTCCAACCTTTTAGGAGCTGAAAGGTTGAACTGCTGTTGCTGCAAAAAAAAAAAAAAAATCCACGAGGCTGTCGAGCTTTTTTCCTGCGATTGCAAATCAGTTGCTACATAAGAGTAACAGGACAATAAAATGTACAGTACTTTGCAGAAGAATATCAATATAATATCAACTCTATGTTCAAATAAATTAGGCGTACTTTGGGTCCTTCTCAAAGTATTTTGAGGCTTAAAAAAAAAGTTTCAACTGTTTCAAATCTGAAGAGATTGTATTGTTGCTTTAAACATAAGGAAAAGAGGAAACTTACTTGGGAGATTTGAGATCTCTGTGGATGATCTTGTGCAGGTGCAGGTAGTTCATGCCACTGGCGATGCCCGACGCCCAGTCCACCAGCATCCTGGGGGTCACTTTCCTCCCAGCCCTCAACACCTCGTACAGCTGGCCTTGGGCACAGTACTCCATGATGATGCAGTAACACGGTGCCTGAGTGCATACACCCCTACGTAGGACAAAACACAGCAAACGCATGTAGAGAGCAGCGGCAACGGTCAGTGGCAAGCCCAATGCTTGTCCACCATTTTATACAGCATCAGATGCCCAACAGGTGAAAACAACAAGGCAGCAGCAGCTAAACAAATCGCTTTTTGACTTACTTGAAGCTAATGATATTGGGGTGCTTGAGTTTCCGGAGGTGTTTGATGTCCGTCTCTTTCTGCTCACGGACCTTCTTGATGGCTACTTCTTCCGAGCGGAACTTGCCCAAGAAGACGGCTCCTTGTGCGCCGCTGCCCAGCCACTGCAACTCGGAGATCTCCTCAAAGGGAACCTCCCACATGTCTGCAAAACGTAAGCAAACGCTATTTCTATGTTTCTGAAGCGCATGGGATAAAAACAGAGCAGCTATGATGCTGAAATTAGACCGTAGCTGAGAAACCATAAAACGCAGCCTAGTCCAGTCTGACCTGCAGAGAGGGGGGCGGGGGGGGGGGGGGGGTCTACCTTTACCATGACCGCGATTAAAGCTGACAACTGTGCAGCTGTTGAATTACTGTATTAGCAGACACACAACGGGAAACGAGTTCCTCTTAAGAGAGAGGAACGTTTCTATTAAACCCTGCACCACGCAGAGAAAAGAAACCCACAGGTCACCTTGCTGTTGCAGCTTGTATTCTGTCGAGTACGTCTTCCCTATGATGTTCCACACAGGCCGAAGACACCCAAACAGCCCTTCTAGGAAGCCTCCAGTCCCAGGCCCCGCTCGGTGGAAGTGCATCTTGATGTCATCGGGGTGATGGGAATGGCCCTGTCTCCCCTCCCCGCTGTGGTGCATGGGACAGTCCCCTTCTCCCACCTGCTCCTCCATCCCACTCCCACCGCCATGCTCACAGGAAGCCGGCGATCCGGCTTCCTCGTGGTCCTGCTCTTGCAGTTGAAGCACACTGTTTTCGAAGTGCCCGCCCTCGCTCCTCGTCGAGTCCACGCTCAGCGCTGTGCTCGGACTGGTGCCCCCCAGCGCAGATTCCTCCTCCTGGCCAGGCGTCTTCAGTGTCTGCAAGGGAACCGGCAGGTGCATCGGCGGAGCGAGGTCGGTGATAATCTGTGGAGGTAAACTGGACGGAGGGGCCTGAGGAGGCTGCGATTGGGAGTTGGGTGAGTTTGATTTCTTCATGGCCTCCCCAACCACGGTGAGTTTGAGCTCCTCTTTCAGCTTTCCTACCAATAGACTGGGGCAGGAAGTCCAGGAGAGCACCTCAGGGGAGCTACCCATGGTGTCGCGCATGTGCATGGGCAACCCTGCGACGATGAGGAGGGCACGTCCTAACACGCCGATTCAGCTGAATAATGAAAGTCACCTGCAGGATGGGAAGGTCAGACACAGAACAGAGGGGGGGGGGAGTTACCTGGATATCAGGAAGCCACTGGCAAATGAAATGCAGATTATAAACAATAAATAAACAACGGAGTTAAATCCGTTTGGATGATTGTCGACGCCTCTGATCCAACGGAAACACGATCACAGCTGCGACCATCGGGTTCTGTCACACCAGTAAAGGCACATTCCTCCCATAGAGTTTACGTTAATGACGGTTACTTTTTAAATATGGAGTGCAAACACTGCCGGGGGGCAGAGGACAGTAAAGATCAGACGCTGCAGAGTAGATACTAATAATGTGGTTCGGAGAAATTTCTGGGCAGAATTTGGATTTAACCGACAAACACACACACAAACACACACAAACACACACACACACACACACACACACAATCTGGGGCTTTACAATGTTCTCTATGACAGTACAGTGGGGATTAAAACCCGTGCTGTGTATTAGGACCGCTGAGAGTGAAGCATCTGGCACACGCAACCCATTGTCACTGTTTAACTAGCAAAGCAGCGCCGCACACAACGCAGGCCTGTAGCTAGCAGCACAGCAAACAAACTATTCAACCAGTCCCTGAATGACGAGGAGAAAACGGTTTCGGTCGCGTTACACAAGACACTGCTGAACCTGGGTCAGGTAGATTAAATAAAGACTAAACAACTCATAACGTCTGTCAGTATCTGTAGCAGTAAGATTAGAATTGATTTGTTTTTCCGTAAAACCCTGATTAAAAGATCAAAGCTAACAGCATGTTGATCACAAATGTAGTGTCTCTACTCAAAGAGGAGCAAATACTGAATTTGTTGGGATATGAATGAATGAGATGGACAGAGGAGGAGGAGGAGACAGGGAGAAAACAGCAAGGTGGATTATTTCTGACATGGATTAATACACATAGCAAAAGGAGAAAAATACAAGCACGACCAAAACGCACAATCTTGCATGTCTTTGACGTGTGAGTCAACTTTCCTGAAAACATACGGAACAGTTTTTAAGTCTGGGTCAAATGAATGTTTACAGGTAGACAGACGGACTGATGGACGCAGCAATGACTTGATGCAGGCGTGTCAGTGAGCACTCCACCACCGGGCAAAGTCACACTGGGTGCGGCAACTGTTACGACTGCGCTTCCAGATAATCACACGGCCTTTTATCAATCTCGGGGAAACATAATTTGGGAAATCCAATCAAGCCTGAGAGGGCAGGAGAACGAGGAGGGGCATAGACAGGGGGGCAACAGTGGGCGGAGTCCGGAACAGAAGGTCAACGTCCGGATTTGAGGGAGGAGACGGAGAGGAGGAAACGGCGAGCTGACATTTCCTGAGTGGGAGACGGCGGTCGTAACGTTCAATCGAAGCACGCTTTGTTGCCACCGGTAGGAACGAGCGAGTCTTCCTCCCAGCAGGGGGCAAAGTACAATAAAGCTCTGCTCCTCTGGTGCAGTTATCTAAGCTGCTGGAAGGCAACGACACTGAAAATGGACTCCGGGCTCCGGCCTGTGAGTTTAAGTATGAGCCACGAAACAATCTACAACAGAATGAAGAACACAAGAAAATGGATGGATGGAAAAATGTGGACGGAAAGGAAAGATTTGAGTCTTGGCAGCATTGAAATGTGGAGCTTCTCCCTTTAGGTGGTCCAAGCCTGCCGTGCTCAGATGCCACATTCATACTTGTGTGAATGCACGGACTGCCGGGGGGGGGGGGGGGGGGGGGGTAACATGAGAGCTGTGAGAGTGTGGCGGTTGCCAGAAGCTCATCTATAATGCAGGCTTGTCTCTAAGAAGGTTGCTGAGAGTGCAGGGGAAGGGGAGAACGCTCTCTCAGGTATCCAATAAATCCGTCCCTTCCACAGCAGAGACAATCGAGCGGTTCGACTCGGGGCCCCCGCGCTGTAATTCCATCCCATGCACGATTCTCAGCGCTGGACTTTTGACGTCGGCTAGGTGGGTGGGTGTGGCCAGCTGTGCAGGAACACGCAAATAAAGTGTAACTCAGCAAAAACAAACTGTACTCTCATCTCACCTAAATAATGTCCAAAGAGTAATCTGATTGCTTTCAGCTTCCCAGAATGTATTCAAACGGCATTTTGCTAGCAGGGTGAAACAGAGCTGAATCTGTCCATCTATATCTGACACCGCCAGCAGGAAATGGACCTCGTGCTCTTTGCCATTAATCTCTAAAGGAAGATCTGTCCGGTCATTGAATCCCATGGACGTCTGTACCTCATCAAAACATTACCCAGGGTTTCTTTCACATTCATTTATTTACAGGACTTTCTGAGAACGACCGACCGTCCATGTGGTGTGGGACGTTGCTTCCCAGAAGAAAACGATACGATGAAGAAGAATTGTTCAAAAGGAAGGAAGAGAGAAAGAGAGATCATCAGGGAGGCACTGTATACGAGCGAAGGTACAGAATATCATACCCAGTACACAAACCGACCGGAACCCATTGGAGTGTGGGATGATTTGATTTAATGGCCGCTCGTCTCCACAGAAACCTTTTTGTTTCCACTTCACTACTGAACCAGAGAAATGTCGTTTGCGTTTCGACACCGTAACTCATCCTGGAACTTTGAATCTGTGATTATCTGTCAAACGTTGGCAAAGTAGGTGTGTATGAGTGCGTTTCACAGTCTGAACCTGTATTCAGCCCCCCCCCCACCCAACTATACACACACACACACACACACACACACACACACACGTTTTGAACATGCTGTGGGCTCACTTTAACAAACGAACCATCCACCACACTGATGCAGTCAAACAGGAAGACCTTTAGCATAGACAACACCTGCTCGCAACCGAGCGGCGTCATCCGTGGTTCCATCGCTCTGCTCCTCATTAAGGGAAGCCCTGCTGGGCCCCACGGGGGGGGGGTCCCTTTAGGTGACAGCTGTGCCACAATTAAAGAACCCTGTCCCACCGCGTCATTCACACATTACCACGGCAACACCGCATCCACCCTGACCTTCTGCTACCAGTCACAGCCACTCTCATCCAACATCTCAGGCTGGTGGAGGCCAAAGCCGTTTGCTTTAGCGTAAACTAGCCCTCATCACATCCTTAAAGTTGATTACTGGCCTTCTGCTTACTGCATATTATACAGCACTTTATTTCAAAACAGGTGATGCAAATCCTCACCCCCTTGGAGCAGATAGACAAAAGGTCTGTTGGGGAGGACGATGCAAAGGACAGGGTGAAGTGGAGAAGGATGATTTGCTGTGGCGACCCCTCATGGGACAAGCTGAAAGTACAGTAGTAGTAGTACAGTAGTAGTAGTAGTCGTAGTAGTCGTCATAAAGAGAGACCTCTGAAATATAACTCAGAGCTGTGCAGGTCCGGATCTGATTGTTGGGATGCCGACTGTCTCAATCAGCTTTCCATCGCTACCATGGCAACGAGGCCTGCCAGGGGGGGATTGGACAGCCTGCTGTAGGTGGGTGAAAGTAATAATCTGCTGGTGCGGCCACAGTGGTGGAGGGGCAAATAAACACATTCTGGCACAGCCTCCGGGCATCTGCCATCACACGGCTGACGCGTCTCTATAATCCCTCTCCCTTCACGTTCCGCTGGCTCACCTGGGATGGCTCAAATACATGTGGTGGCTGGAGGGGAGTGCAAAGAACGGATCGATAATCCTCACACATCAGTTTCAATGGTACTAATGGGAAAATAAGAACAAGGTCAACACTACTCCTGCTGGGAAAGGGCCAGCTAGCATAATCTGGAATACGCCTGGATTTCTGCAGGATGAGGATAAGGAGGATGGACAGGTGGATGAATGAAACCGTCAGAGAGTGTTCACGGATATGAGGATGGAGAACTTGCGTAGCCTCAGCTCAGCCTCAGAATTGGAGGAAATAACTTTCTCCGTGAGGCTGTTCAGGACCCCAAACCCTCCTACATTCTGGAATCATCACAAATACTCTGGACTCAAAAGCTTCAACATTCAGACAATGCTTCATGACAAATGTGTTCAGAGCTCTGCGCCTGAATGCCTCCCATTAGGATCAAATGCATACAGGCAGAAAGGCACGGTGGCGCCGAGGAGGCAAAGAATAGCTAAGAGAAACGCTGGGGATGAAAAGCAGGCAAGGGGGGGGCAGAAAAGAACATGGAGGGTTATGATTGGGGGGGGGGGGGCAGATGGGGAGAAACATTTTATGGCTGTAAATGAGAGAAAGTGGAGGAAATGTACTGAGAGCTGCTCGGTATGATATTGTCGTGACCAAGGCAGGATGGGAAAGACTCCCAGAGCGACAACAAAGGACACAAGAGGAGCCGGCTCCACGTGAACTGGGCCTGACTGCCCTGCACGGCCAGGAGACACACACACACACGCACACACACACACACACACACACACACACACACACGCAACTCATCAGAGCAGCTGCTGCCACAACAATCCCCCTTGTGCTCTTTTAATAGTGATGGCCTGCCGGCGACGAGGACTGGGGAGAGAGAGAGAGGGAGAGAGAGAGAGAGACATGCAGAACCTGACACAACAGACAAACACACATTTTTGATTTGTTCTGACTGACACCATTTAACCGGATGCAACATGAAAATGAGCTCGAGACTAATAAAGAAGAGGAATATTGAGCTAACAAATGGGATAGAGTGCTGTTCTACACCCCCCCCCCCCCCCCCCCCCCCACCAGAGAGTACAAACAGTGCTTCTATTAGCGCCTATCACTGGTTACCCATACCCATCATGCACCTCAGCTGAGTGTCACTATCAAATTCCATCCTAAAAGCAGCTGCAGTGACGCAAAATCAAAACGCAAACTCCTCATGGATGTGAATACGCAACCATTATTAGAAATCTCTGTAGGGACTTATGGATGGATGGATGGATGGCGCTCTCCTCCTCCTCCTCCTCCTCTCCTCTAAAGCCCGGCTGCCGGCTACTCATCCAACGCAGTTACATAAACATGCTTAACGGCAGAGGACAGAGGTGGGCAGATACAGCGTTCCTGCTCCCAATCGGAGTGTGAAGAGACAGATGAATCTGAGAGTGGGGTGAGGAGACGACGCTGCCAGGTGAGGATGGGGCAAAGAATTGACCAAAGAAACACAAAAACAGAACAAATGAAATACTGGAAAAAAGTGTGGCTGGTTTGCGTGTGTGCACGTCGGCTCCGACCAACCGGTGCCGTGATGCAGACTATTATTTGAGCGCATGTTCCGCTGGTCTATACTTTTATCCTACATTCAACTCGTCCTTCAAAGGACATGGAGGAGTTACCGCATCAGAAAGCAGCAGCATCACAAGCTACGCCTAAAATAGCTCCTGAACGCACCGACGCACGATCCCGCCGAAGACACTTCCTGCAGTGCGACCACCGAGCAAACGCTGACAGCTTGATCCACGCTCAAACGGAACGCATGTACGCACACACGCGAGGGATCTGTCCTCGCAGACGTACACACCCAACACACGAGAGACAAAATAAACAAGCGGGAGAAGTACCTCCACATCGCGCCAAGAGACACCGCGTCAGCCGGTAGCGCAGCAGACAGAGCTCCGATTCATCTGAGACGCAGATTTAAAAAAAAGAACGGAGGGCAAAGCTGAAATGGAGCTCAGCGTCGGAGGACCAGAAGACATTCCTCTAACTCCCGCAGCACCTGTGCTGTGAGTGCGCGGCGGTCCGCAGCATCACCGGGCTGCTCACGTCACACTTTTCATGAATGGACTCGTCTGACGCAGAAAGGACGCAGCTCGGGGGGGGGGGTGGGTGGGGGGGGCGCCTTCTGCACCCACTCGGAGGAGGAGCAAAGAGAAAGGAAGAGGAGAGGGCAAACGGAGGGAGAGGAGGGCATTTCAAAGCGGAACCAGCTGGGAGCAGCGGGTTCGGCTGGAAGTAGGACAGTCTATTTCCACCCGAGGGAAAAATCTCTTTGTGACAAATCAGTAATCACTTCTTCTCTCCATGCCGACTGCATCCCCGTCCCGCACAGGACCGCACGTTGCTCCCTCCATTTATAGCAAGGACTGTGTGTGTGTGTGTTTGTAATATAATAAAATACCATTAAAAACATCTCAAAATACATTTGCTAACGCTAAATATCTTGCTTTGGTTCATTGTTTAAGGCCTCAATTCCAAAAAGAGGATCAATTTGCAATAAAATATGACAGAAAAACAGTAAATAAAAGATTTAAATAAATCTGCTAACCAAGAAAGGTAATTGTTTTCAACTCAAATCTACGGAAAGTTTTAATTTAATTCTAGTTTCAATAATGGCATCCTGTCAAATGTCAAATTTTGTACGCGGTATTTATGGCCACCCTGGACATGCTGAATTAGTTCATTTATTCATGTTCCCACCGCACATCGACACATTTTTGTGTCTGCTTTTGTTTGTTCGCTCATCAAGATGCAGACCTGTCAGGTGCTGCGCGATCATCTCACAGGATTCAAGTATCTGGGAACAGATGCTCCGCCCTCTTGTTACAGGCCGAAACCTCTGGGGAGGATTATTATGGGAGGGGGGGGTAGAAAGAATTTTAATGATGGTGGGGGGTTGTGAGAATGAAGCAGCTCCATTGTTCAAACTCCATCCTTAAAGCCACACCCCGGCAAAGAACACCGTCAGACGAGGGCTTCTGGTATCCCGGGGTGAGTCTGAAGGGGGGGTAAGACTTTCAAGCACAGCCTATTGATAGTGAAGAATGGCAGTCAAGGGAGTCACCAAGAAGATGGCTGGCGATGCTGGCTCTAACGCCACTCGCAGAAAGGGAACGCGATCAAACTACACTGATGTGATGTAAAGACCAAAATAACAGGGAATCAAGCATGGCCTGAAAAAGAACAGAGTGAGAAGTGAAAGTGTAATTATCAGACACGCTTATGCAAACATGTACACCGTGTACACAAAAACACAGCTGAGGGATTCCCACATATCTCTAGATAAATAATCGAGATCAGATATCCGTAGAGGCAGGGACTGAATCACTTTCAGGCGGCACAACCAGCATCTTTTGCTCTGTAAGTGAAACTGCTCAGATTAGCAGGTCATCAAGCATCAGACGCCAAGAAACACATTCATTTTTTTCTCACCGCTTATTCCGCTATCGGGTCACGGGCCAAGCTGGAGCCAATCCCAGCAGTCAATGGGCGAGAGGCAGGGTACACCCTGGACAAGCCGCCAGTTCATCGCAGGGCAACACAGAGACAGACAACCAGCCACACACACACTCACACCTACGGCCAATTTAGTGTCACCAATCAGCCTAGGCTGCATGTCTTTGGAGGTGGGAGGAAGCCGGAGAACCCGGAGGGAACCCACGCAGGCACGGGGAGAACATGCAAACTCCTCAATTAAATAGAAATTAAATGCTACGCTACGCTAAATTCAGTTGCAGCACTGTAGTTTGATAGCTTCGTGAGGATGATCTGTAAATACGTGCATCGACACATTAAATAAAAAAGCACAAAGAGCCAGCTTTCATCTTGATATGAACCAAGAGGCTTTTCCGTGGACGATGAAGGTATAAGAGATGTAAATGAAGAGACCTGCACTGATGTCCCTCCATTTGCCCCAAAGAAAAGTCTCAAATCCTCTCTGTTCACAGGGTCCTTGTACCAGGATGGCCGAGTGGTTAAGGCGTTGGACTTAAGATCCAATGGACTAATGTCCTCGTGGGTTCGAACCCCACTCCTGGTAGCATTAAGAGTGGCTCGGCTTGATGGGGCTTTCTGTGGTACCCTTGAGCAAGGTGCTGTTTTGGGACTACCTGAGCAGGCTGTCTTTGCAGATTACACCTAAAAACTTTAGCCAAAAAATATTGACATCACTGTTTAAGATTAATAAACAGGTAAGAGTCTGACTTCTGTCTGTCCACTAGAAAGCCATCAAACAGTGGATGCCTCCACCAACACCGTTGAGCTACCATCTCTGAAGATCTGTTTATTATCTCCATGTACCTTCTTACCTTACACAGGTGACCCTCTCCGTCATATATTTTCAATCTCCCAGACCTGGATTTACTTCTCCATAATGGTGGAACATCATGAGTTGTCCGTGCTTGGATATTTTTTGTGCCAATTATCATTTTTCTGACATTGTGCACGTTGCAGGAAAATAAAAAAAATCCAGAATCCTCGTACTAATCTAAAAATGTATTCAAGTCGTCACTGGATCAAGATCCAACGCTACACAAATTGCAATCAAATCTGCTGGCAAGTTATCTCGTGGACAAACAAACAAACGCGTGCGATCACGTAACCTCCCCCGACCCTGGAGGCTGGAGGTAATTAGCTTCGTTCAATCACCGACACGAGACATGAAGCCCAAGCATGTGCCCCGGATCGCCTCGGCGTGCAGCGGCGCTGTAAACCACACTGGGTCGGCTACGTTATGCACACTCATTACTTTTTCACCAGCAACGGAACAACAGCACTGACAGCTCTTGTGTCCCCACATTAATAAGAGAAAGAGCCCCAGCAGGCGGCAGCTTTCCTTCACAATCTGCAGTCACAAGAGTTCAAAAATGCTACAAATCAAGATAAAATAAGCTAAAAGTGGCTAAAGATAGCCGGAGAAATAGCAGTTACCTGTTAAACCAATGCTCGACTAATTTACAATAAATATTCTGAGGAAGCAAGCATATTGGTAATTTAATCTAGTGAAATCGTTCATTTTGAGCAGTTTGTATATCTCTAGATTTATTAAATGTATTACATTTAATCCTCTATTGGATTGATTAATACGTAATTGTTAAAAATAGTACATAAAAGGCCATAAAAAGTCATAAAAAGCTGTTAGAGTACAAGTACAGTCACACAGTAGCATGTATTACAGTACAAGTACAGTCAAACATCCTGTCTAAGAGGAGCATTTCAAAAAAGCCCTTGCGGTCTTGTTTCCGTTGAAAGTCCTTCGTACATAAATCATCCACATTTAACAATACAAATTTAACAATACAAATAAAAATAAAACTAATATTAAATTACTCAATTGATGCAAAATAACAATAGAAAAATACAAATAATTTTACACCACAGATGCATGATTGTTTCTGTTGAAAGTCCTTAGTACATAAATCATCGATATTTAACAATACAACTCCTTCCTGGAGTCTCAGTATCCATACGGAATACGGGAACATTTTACTTGTGACGAGAGACGGCTTTGAAAAGTGACTTCAACGATCAAAAGCACATTATTATTGATGAAGGGAATTTTCACAAATATAAACTATTTATAGTGGCTCAATTTGTGTTTCTCGCTACTGATGCATTCAAACACTCACTGCCTGCATGACTTCTGCATGTGCTCCTCCACTCGTGTGTGTTAATATGCTCCCCATGAGGCGCTGCAGGCTGCGGTAATTATAGAAACTCAGCGAGCAGACACATCACAAGAGACAAGTACATTTAAAGCCATGTGCAGTTATCCGATTGCAATACAAACACACATACAGGAATACACACAAGCCAAAAAAAATAAAAAATGTCTCCTGCTAAGGTGTTTTACTGTTTGGTCACATTAAAATCATTGTTTAAAACAAGTGACAAGCCCACCTCCACCTCCAGAGAGTCAACAGAGCAGAGGGACCAGTACAGTAACCTAAGGATGGGGGACAAGGAGTCTGTGGAGCTGAGACAAGATCATTATAGACATGTCAGTCAGGAGGACGGGGGGGGGGGGACGGGGGGGGGGGGCTGGGACCTGGACAAGGGAGGAGAGCGGGAGAGAAGATACATGGAGAGGGAGAAGGGAAGGGAACAAGTCATTCACGTTCCTCCTTCAGTGGCCGTTTCCACCCATCTGCCCCCCAGTGGACCCGCTGTGGACCATCAGGACATAAAGCTATGGGACATCTGTTTCCTACCGCTCCGAGGCATTGATTATTCTAACCCATACCCACCTGAGAGGGAGGAGACGTGACCCTCGGTTCTCAATCGGCTTAAATTTCACGATTGGTCGGGTGTAGAACTGTAACTACTCTGCATGTTTCAATAAAACAAGAATCCTCCTGTGAACGTCAGGTTTGTTTAAAATGGGCACGACAGTTAGAATCTTTAATATTGTTTCAAATTGTGGAAACATCTTCATGAATCTGCGCCTTTCATCTCAGGAAACTCAGTGGTGAGCTTGTTCTTTGGGCTGGGACGCAACACAGACCGGATCCACGGTTATAGAAATGAGAATTAAAAAAACGAGCTGAGTCTCTGGGGCTGGGATTAGAGGGATTAGGCCAGCTGTAAGGCTACGCTACTGCTGTTTCTACACATGTCAATTACATAAATACAGACTCTTAGTCTCTACGCCAGCATCAGGACTGACTTAACGGTCCTACGACCGGCCTGCTGGGCTGTGCAGGCATGAAAACCTTTGGAAAAGCCCAACAACAAACTTTTAATCCAGGCATGGGCAAACCAAGGCCCGGGGGCCATATGCGGCCCGTTGGGCTATTTAATCTGGCCCGCCGAACTTGTCCAAATTATATCATTAAACCTGATTCATTTGACCTTTTCCCTGTAATGCTACCTGTAAAAGGCCAAATCCTTTCATGTAATGGTTTTTGCATGTCATTTCTATTAGCTCACACAAACACTCCATCCATCTGTTCCTGGCCCGGGCCCTCTGTCAAATTTTAGAACCCATTGTGGCCCGCGAGTCAAAAATTTGCCCACCCCTGTTTTAATCCCTAATAAAACTTATTGTTTCAACTAAAAAAGAAGTCACTTTTAAAAAAATTCTAAAAAAGCTCTGCTCTATAGTTTGAATGAAAGCTAGGTACTCAAAAAGTACTCATCAGAGTAGTGAGTATTTGCAGTCGTGGAGTAATACACGTTTGTTGTGCAGGTGAGAATATCCAGGACTGGAACGTTGGCCGAGCCAAAATAAACTCATACTTGAGCTGATAAAGGAATATCCAGAGAACCAGCTCAGTAAGTTCAAGAATCAAGAATCAAGAATCAAGAAATCTTTAATGTCATTCATACACTCTCATGCACGAACGAAAAACAGCACTCAGGTCCCAGCTCGAGGCACACAACACACATTCATTCAACTTAAAGTAAATATATACACAACATTAGAAAGTGACAAGTGGCAAAGTGACAGTGATTGCACAAAGTGACAGTGATTGCACGATCCCCGTTTGGGTCCAACACGGAAGCAGTGCAGAAAATTTGGCCTCCGAGTTATCCAAGTTGTGCTATGGATTAGCGAGATATCTGATATATTGGTGTAAATGTGTGTATTGTACGTTAAAATACCGGAACTAACAGTTGTTTGAGTGCAGATCACTGCCTGGTCTGTCTGGAGGGTGCCCAGCCTCATGGGATGCACAAGTTCAAAATGAAAATGCCGAAATAACAATTAGTTAAACATCAAAAACAGAATATTATACAGAACGCAAAGAGCACACACCTACAGGCCAGGCTTGTTTCAGTGTTTAGATCTATTCAGATGAAAATAGATCGATAGATCAATCCTTGGCAGGAAATTCCATCGTCTCAGCAGCAGCTGGTGTAAATACATTGCAGTCAACATACACAGAAAAAAGGATGACAGACAGACAGACAGACAGATAGACAGATAAATGTGTAGACAGACAGATAGACAGACAGACAGATAGATGTGGCACAGATTCAAATACAATTCTGGAACCACCAGCTCAAATGTTTTTAATGTTTTGTAATCGAGCAACCTTAAATGACGGCTATGAGTTAAATATTTAATTAATCATGTTTTTGCCCTTGGTATGGGGTATAAGTACTCTCCCGAGTTGTATTTTATGTTGTTTTTAGACACCAGACAGAGCAGCACTCCTAATCTCATTGTGTAGCTACTATGCCATGACAATAAAGGCTTTCTATTCTATTCTATTCTATTCTAGTCTAGTCTAGTTTTGGTTGTGTTGATTATTGTTTTGTAATTATTATTATTTACAACTGACATGCTTCAAGTACAAATCTAAAATCAACACACACAAAAAAAACATGAAGAATAAAAAGCAGAGATTCCATACATCGAGAGAGCGTTCAGATCACAGCAAAGACAATATAATGTTTGTTTTTACCAAACAGTGAAGACAACAATCAAAGGAAAGCCCGTTTTTACCCTCTTGTTTGTCAAACAAATATATCTCGCTCAAAAATAAACCACCCACTATAACTTAGCCTGTTCTCCTGCAGCAGAACTTTCCACTTGTTTAAATATTATAACCAGAAAAAACACTATTTTACCGGCTTGTAGGTGTAAAACGCATGTAATTAAAAGCAGCGTCGTGTGTTTGGGTGTTTATTTGTGGTTATAACGCATTACTTACCAGTTATAAACACTCCGTCGTCCGGTCAGCTGGCAGCACTCAGCTCCCACCGCGTCACCAAACCGAGCCGCTTCTCACCGAACATCACAAATGTGGAGTTCTTACGTCACTAAAAGGCGCCGTCCATTGATTCGCGTCTATAAAATGCGGAATATTCCCGTCCAGCGCCGCAGGATGGCCTCGGAAACGTCCCACTGCGAATCCCCCCGTCCCTCGGTCCTTGTATTTATCGCCCAATCCAATGGTGTTGTTGTACGAGCGAGCCTACGTCACATCCGGTTACTTGCACCTGCAAAACCTCGGCCATCGCGTCATCCGAGATCGTCTATGAAAGTGATGATGTCCAGTCTCAGAAAAATGCCGACAACGAGTAAATATTAGCCGTGGCGCTAATTTATAGTTGCTGCAGTTCTGTTTTAAAAGCTTTTGTATTTTGTTTGATGTTCTTTTGTGTGCCTTAATTGTGTTATGTTAGCATAATGACAATCAAGAATCTTGAATCTTGCATAACTATAATCGGGTTTCCACTAGGCCAGGCATGGGCAAACCCAGGCCCGCGGGCCATATGCGGCCCGTTGGGCTATTTAATCCGGCCCGCCGAACTTGTCCAAATGATATCATTAAATAAAATTGTATTATAATTAAACCTATTTCATTTGACCTTTTCCCTGTAATGCTACCTGTAAAATGCCAAATCCTTTCATGTAATGGCTTTTACACATCATTTATATTAGCTCACACAAATACTCCATCCATCTGTTCCTCGCCCGGCCCCTCTATCAAATTTTAGAACCCATTGTGGCCCGCGAGTCAAAAAGTTTGCCCACCCCTGCACTAGGCAGTGGTGAAATGTGGACTAAGCGCATTTACCCAAGTAAAGTGCAAGTAGTAGTACCGTAGAAGTTATCCTTTCATCTCCCTTATTTTTTAAAAGTTCACTTTACAGGCTGCTTCACTGAATTTCACGAATCTCAAATAATACATAATAATCTACTCTTAACTTGCACGTCATTTATCTGACAGCTGTATTCCCCATTTATTTTTGAGAATTTTACGTAAAATATAAGTTTAAAAAGATGATGCATTTATACACACATACTATGAGGTTGCTCTCTATGATTGCAGCAATGACTGTATTGTAGAAATGCATGTAACACTGTGTGTTGTTAGAAAATTGTTCGGTCACTTCTGCATCTTTACTTGAGGTTTTGCTTGGCCTCATTATAAGGTGGCAATACCACTTTACTTTTACTTCAATAAATTGTATCAATATCAGGCATCAGAATGTTATTACTATTTATTTACTAGTTCTACTTCTCATCATTTGAAAGGGCGGGCAGAATGATTTCCGATGCTTCTGGTGAAGCCTTCAACGTGCATTTCTAACATTTAAGGATGTTCCTATCTGACCCACATTAGTCTCAGTCTCATCACACCATATCCTGTCTGAATTAACCTCAGGATCTTCAAGACAGTTCCAACAAAGCAGCAATGCGTGTCTCTTCTATGAACATATCGTCCTCAGCTCAGGTGAAAACTGGCAAATGTCCCAATTCCTTCAACTGTAAACAAAGTCACGGTGAAACTGATTATTCAGAATCATTTCCTGGACCTTCAACACAACAGAAACAGAAGTCACATACAACAGGTGGCGATTTATTCACATCCAGTTATTAAAACTGGATGTGGGATCAGTTACTAGTTTCTACAAACTGCTGCTTGTCATTAATTTAGAGTGGGAGCTCCTGTTTTGATGCTCTTTGGCGTTATGGTTAAAAATAGCTCCTCGCTCTTTTCAATGGGCTGAGCTGCTGGGGGTTTACAGGACAGCAGGATGATGACATCAGATCTGAGAGCAAATCAGAGCCGGAGCTCTTGTACAAGGCTCAGTCTTAACAATTAAAAAAAATGAAATAAAAGTGCCGGGACATCATTCGTGACATTCGGAAGTCACAGCTCTGTGTTTCGTGCTTTTGGCAAAGGATTAGTTGATTTTTCTGAATGAGGTAAATCGACCGATACTGAACTGTCTGGCCACCTCCTCAGAGCCAATGAGCATCCTCAGAGCCAAGGAGCATCCGCTGAGCCAACTCTGAGCCAATGAGAGTCCTCAGAGCCAAAAAACTCTGAAACTAATGTGATTCTACAGGCTTTGCAGGTGGACAACATCCCCCTGCAGAGCTTCGTGAAACAACACAGGCCTGGCATTAGAAGTCAACAAAGGTAGCTTCTTAAAAATAATGATTAAGGCCAAGACGTCTTTATTGTATACATTTCAGGTGAGATCAATTGCAGCATACACAAACAAATCAGAATGAAATAATTTTAGCAGCATTTAAAACTATTCCAAAGTGTTTACTCTACCCGGATTTTATTCCTTATTCAAATTGTAAGGATTATCTTAAAAAAAAATCAGGAACAAAAACACAAATTAAAAACACATTTTAAAATAGAAAAACCGATTGAATAAATTGTGTGGGAAAAATAAGCGGTGCTTTATTAAATCCCTTTGCGTGTAATTTGACGAGCTTCTACTGAAATAATGTAGCAGAGATCTGCCATAAAGTAAAAAAATACTCCAAGTGAAATTCCTGCTTTCACAATCTTACTCAAGTGAAAATCAAGAAGCCTTAACCGAAGAAAATAATTCAGTATGGCCCATACTGTATGCTGTTAGTCATGCTGTTGCATTGTTGTTATTATTAAACAAGATTTTAAATGTACCAACATTGTTTGTCAGTGAATTAATACGTAGTAATCTGGCACTCTGAGGTCTCATACAGCAGAAATACTTGTGTACTTGTGTGACCTACTGCAAAACTTCACCCTCCATGAGTTAGCTGAAGCAGGCATTGCGCCACTGAAGGATTCATTCATGGTAAACGTACACAAATACTAAACACATAGCACAGCCTGTGGGCTACATATTAAAGTCCTGCGACGTGAAAAATAATCAGCATAACAATATGGCTTCTTGGTGTTTTATACTTCACAAGTTCTGTTGGTGCAACAATCGGCCATAAGCAAGAGGCCACGGAAAGCCTTTGGGTCGAGGCACAGTTACAGCTGGAGCAGCGTGAGCTTCAGAACTTCCTGTTGTGCAGCTCAGCAACCAGCCGCAGGAAGTCTCTTTGCGTTGAGTCGAGTCTGGTTTTGCCGCTCACCTCCTGCCACTGAAGGGAGCCGCGGCTGCGCTCCACCTGAGAGGGAGAGCACAGCATGCAACAGCTGCGTCACAAATATCAGTCAGATTCCTCATGTGCCTCCGCCGAGAATGTCTAGGCCGGCGTCCGTCTGTCTGTCTGTCTGTTAGCAGCATAGCTCAAAAAGTTCTGAACGGATCTTGATGACATTTTCAGAAACGATTTGTTAATCTGGTGATGATCGAGAAGAGATCCTGGATTCTGGATCACTTTGAAATGTTCCTTAACATTGCAACAAATTGAGCTTCAAAATGTGTTCATCAATATCTCCGTTGATGATTGACACAATCGTGTAGGGTGGGGGCCTCTATCTATTTTCTTCTTACAAAATGGGGGTACACTTGCGTTTCGGGCCTACTGTGTGTATAATATTAGAGATAGAGATTTCTAACAAGTGTATTCTTATAGCCGAGTCAATTCCACATCAGAACATCAATGAATTTGTTCTATCTTTAATACCCGAGGAAACAGATCCAGTTGAAATCGGGGTATATTTTCACAATAAAATGATTCTTTTTGGACACTTTCAATAATATCTCTCTCTCATTACCTCCACAAAGGAGGTTCCGATTTTTGCTGGCCTTTTCCAAGACACTGTGGAATTAGTAGTGGACAAACGGATTTGTTGTATATTCAAAAGCTACGAATCCAGATCCAGAAGAATCCAGCATTACTGAAAGTGTGTTTCCTGTGAATGACCTCTAAACTAATAATGATATCAACGTGAAAGGTTTGCTTTCATGATTAATATAAACATATAGATAAAACTAATGTAATGCCATTATATTTTTTGTGTAATATAGGGAGACTGAGGTGCTTGGAGGAGGTCCGTGCTCTCCGAGTGCTTTTCTAGTTTATTGTTTTATTTATCGCTCAGATAATAAATGATGATTGTTTCTCACCATGTTGTTGGTATCAACGGTCGTCTGACTTGTTCGGTCCAGGTGAATGTTTAAGACGGTGGTTTCCACCCAGGCATTATCGGTGTTCCTGCAGTCATCCACATAACCCTCAAACACCTGAAGCACAGGAAGAAGACAACTCAAAAAGCAGTAGAGTCAGTTCAAAACGAGCAAACATCATATTGATGAGGGTCAACCTCAAGGAGCAACTGAAAGCAAAAACTTGAAACTCCAAAAAGCATCTTGTTGCTTGTCATTTAATGACATAAACAGGCATTGATGATTTCTACATTCCATCCTGGCATGTTCACCAGAAATGCAACTTTTCTTATTTGTCCGACTCTCTTCAGTCTCTCCTCGTGGAGGTCAAAGTGTAGACTTGCCTTTGTTCCCTCGGAAACCTTTTCACTTATTTTTTCATGCAGTTTCTTTCCCATTGTTCTCATACACATCTCAGGTAACTGGTCAGCAGATTGGGCGGGTCCCTAAAGGTTTCAATAAAACACAACGGAACCGTAAATGTTCTAGAACAACCCCAAGAGAAACAAAAACGGTGACGTGAACAACGATCAGAACCCACCCCGGGTAGCGACAGGATTCCTCGGCGCTCATCCCAAACCGCCAGGTACTCCAACACGGACCGCTCGCTGTCTCGCCAGCTGTCAATCCATTTGGCAAGAATTATATCATTGATTAGTCCAGTAGTGAAATCCTGTTTTTTTGTGAGACCATAAGACGACCCACCGCGTGAGCACAACGTCTACGGTCCGATTGGGGCCGAGGCGGCACAGAGCACCTCGTCCCCTGATGCCTGTCCTCCCTCCCGGGTTTCTGATGATGGATGGCAGAGACACAGCAGCCATCAGGAAGGGGTTTTTAATCTTCCTGAAAGTGCTAATTTGAGGTTTATCATACCTGTAAGTATTTAGGGCTTCTGATTCTGATCTGTAAAGGCAAATAACAAATGAAACGCAGCAGACGAGGGGCTCTGAAGGGGCTACGGGTATTTATTTATCAAGTTAATAGGTGTGAAGCTATGCATTTTTGGACTTAGTGAAAGAATACCCATCAACGTGTCCCCCAGTGTCCTCAGAGGCATAGTAAGGCGGGACATATGAGCTGAAGCCAACCTGAAGAAAGAGAATAAAAGGCATGAAAACCGCCGGGATCCATTGAACTCTTCCATCTTTTTTCATGCAGTGATGTTCTGACTTCCTATATGTGGAATACCTCCCAGGGTACTTTCTCCTCCGGCACAGGGAAGCGTGTGATTTTACTGCCCGGGTAGTGAAACTGACGGGCGTTCACGTGGAGCCCCTCCTCCTTCTCTGACGAGCTGACATACGTGTTTGGGGACTCGTCGGACGCAGTCGATGCTGTAGGGGGGGGGGGTAAACACAATGGTTGGAACAAGGAGGAAGATTAGTCCTGTTGTATTTTTGCAGGGTTATATGTTAATTAAAATTCATCAGAGGTGAGGAAGTCGGTTGCTGACGCAGGGATTGCGCTTCTTTCGCTGCAAAACCCTGAGATTTCAGACTGTCCATGATCCACTGCAGGGCTCTGGCTGAGTGGACGACCTGAGGAGACAAAATGCAAAGTGGGCCAAACACTAAACATCTTTGGTGACGTGTCTTTTAGGAGAACCGAAGCCGAGGTCCGCACCTGCTCCTCGAGCCGAGCCATCTGTTTCAGCACGGCACCAGAAGTGAGCTCCTCTTCCCTCTCCAGTCGCTCCATTATGGTGGTAACCCTCAGGATGAAAGAAGAACACTATGCATGGCTCTTTTCATACGACAGACGAACGTTTTAGGGCTCCATATTTGTAGTTTAATTAGAATATGAGCCTCATCATGATGATTTGATATCTGATTATCTTTCCCAACCAGGGTGCCCGTCTATCTCCTTCAAGAGGCCCTCGAAATATATATTGTTAATGATGTCACAGAATCAATAAAAAATAAAAATATACATAAAAGAGAATATTATTACTTTCAGCATAAACACAGCATTACGTAGGACTCGATGGATAACCTTGGTTACCGAAACAGCAAAGCTGGAGGTGGTTAACCTAAAGCAACGTACTTTTGTGCCGTGTCCAGGATGCGTCGCTCCGTACTCTGGCTCTGCTCCTGCCGTGTGGACAGCAGGTATCGGTCCTTCATCAAGGCCTCCCAGGACAACAGCTCCTCTTCCTCAGTCTCAAGAAGTTCATTCCCTGAAACATGGTGTCACATGTCACATGGTTGTTACGCAATTACGCAATTAAAGAAAGAGTAGAGCTATAGAGAAAACGTAAAGAATCAAACCTACTTTGCAGAAACGGCAGAATGAATAACACTCACGGAACTCTTTGCATCCGGTGGGGGGCCTGCAGAGAACCACGCTCCTGATGAGGAGATAAAGATGGCTGAGGATGATAAAAGGGGGCGGGGCAGTGGGGCGGCTGTGGTACTCCTTAATTAACTCGTATCTTTGGAACCTCCATATTCTATCGGTGTTTTCATGAACCTCCTCGAACGTGAAGCTGTGCAGGAAGACGAGGAGAAATCCAGAGCTCAGACGAGTGAAGTCAGGACAGAAGAGAGACACAGGCGACACGGGAGGAGAAGAACTCACTTGAAGATTGCTATGAGCAGGTTGAGCAGCAGTATGTTGGCAAAGAGCAAGTAAACACAAAGCATGGTGATGGTGAGCCACTCAGGGAAGGCTGGCATTTGGCTTGCATTCAGCACGGGACACTTGGGCTTCAGTGGATCGGTCCCGTTCATGGTGCAGGATTCTATGTCGAACGCAGCATCTGCTCAGTGCAAAGACGTCATTTTCTGAGTGCTCGTGTGTGTGTGAGAGAAACAACAACAACCATACACTCACCTTCAGTTCACAAAGCAGCAGTGGTTTAACTACAAATAAGATCGTGAGCATGTTCAGCCCCACTCACAATCAATGTTCTTGGGGAAATCGCCAAATATGATGAGGTATGGCTCGTAAACGGCGCCGCGGAGGATCCAGTCCAGTCGGCCGTCGTTGTGGATGAGGATGCCTTGCTTGGCGACGCCGTACGCCACCACCCAGATACTCAGCAGGAACATGAAGAAGAACATGTCCGTCATCTGAAGGGCAAAAAAAAATGCAACCAGACATGCGACGTATGAAGAGGAGAAACGCAATAGCACTATGTAAAAAAAACAAAAACAAATGCATCTACGAAGGCGGAGCATCAGGAAAGAAGAATCTGATCTCCAATCAGATAAGGCCGTCCCTCTCACCATCCTCCTGACGATGATGATTTTGGGCCCCAGGGTTCTACTGATAGTGAAGATGGCCATCAGGCGGAGGCAGAAGACCACAAAGTCGATGCAGAGTATGATTTTACCCGCGTAGAAGAGCATAGCGGTCAGCCTGCGATAGAAAACACAAACGTAGCGATGCACCGTTAATCCCGTGGAAAATGGAGCACCTATTAATTGCCGAGAGTGATTTTCTGAGAGGGGGGGGGGGGGGGGCAACTTACCGAAATGCAAGACCAATAATAAAGAGGACGATGGACAGAACGTCTAAAATATTCCACATGTCTTTGATGTACATCCGGGCTTTTTTGTGAAAGCCAAACCCATCAGGATCATAAAACAGCTGAGGTAAAGTCGAGAAAGTCAAATATTAAAATAAACAAAGGCAAAAAATAGTCAAGTCCATTGCAGCAGCGATGCAGCAGCGTTCCCGGGGGCGTCCTCTCACCTGTCTGACCTCCTCACACACCAGAGAGATCAGCCAGACGTACAGCAGCACCTCCCAAGGGGACGGCTTGACCTGGAAGTCGACCATCAGAACCACCGCGAAGAGGAAGAGGAAGGCAAAGTAAGACACGATGTTCCAGTAGAACTTGACCTGCGGCGAGCCGTAAAGGCAAGCCAGCCTGGACCAGCTGCCGAGAGGCTTCCGGCGCTCCGCCGCGCCGGCGCGGTCGCTGTGGGCGCCAATAGCAACAGAGAATCATTATTTCACGCTTTCCACTAAACAACCTGCAACGGGCCTCCGACTTCGGAAGATGCGCTCGACTTACAAGCTTTTAAACTTTGTTCGAAGCGTACTCCCCGTCACTTTCTCCACCGTCCTGAGCTCCTCGTTCTCCTCAGTTTCTCTCTGGAGGACTTCATCGCGTCTACAATTCATCAAGAACCCCCCCCCCAGATAAGATGGTGCATAAAGACAAACATAGCAAAGGACGTGAACCAGGAAGTCTTGCTGCCACCAGGCGATGTAACACATTGTAAAACAGAAAGACGTGCCTCTGAGGGGCCCCCACGCTAACTAATCTATGCGGAATGGTCTAACTGGAACGTCGAAGGAGGAACAGCACATTTTATTAAGCAGAGGGAGCAGCCTCCAGTTTATGCCGTCCGCATATCATACAATCAATCACAATGAGTTTTTTTTGTTTTGTTTTGTTTCCATGGCAGCAGTGATTGACATGATGAGCCATCATGGTTGCTGCTTAGGCCACCTGCCAGAAGAAAGCTGCCCTGAAAGATCCACACATGTAAATGCTGGAAGGAGACCTCGTGTGTTTGTTTCTTTATTTATCATGGAACCGATCGAATCAAAGAGAAGAACTAAATCTAACGGGGAGCCGTTAGTGAGCATCACTCCCTGATTATTTCTCATCCTTTGCTGAACACAGTTTTCTGTGTTTTTCGACAATGTACTTCTTGGCTATTCCTGGAACCCTGTATGTGGTTTCCCTGGAAACCGATCAGAAAACGTGAGGTTATCAGCGGGTTTGTGCGCCCTGATTGCAGATTCAAAGAATAATAAAAATATTAAAATTCTGTAAGGCTTGGAGGAGACCGGGGGTCTGCCTCCTCCTGAGCCCCTCATCTCTCTCTCTCTCTCTCTGCCCAATTTGTGTTTAAAGCAGATAAAACGCACCTGAAAACCAAAAAGCCGGTGTAGATAAAAGGGAAGGAAACCATGCAGATCAGAACTCTCCACACGGGGTTGTCCACCGAGAGCTCGCCGCACCAGATCTGTGTCAGCAGAGCCTTGAAGACAGACGTGTTACCAGACTCAATCAAGTTGAACATTAAGTTCTATCAGTGCAGAAAAAACAGTGCAATTAAAAAACACACACACATCCAGAAGGTTCCACAACGGAAGGATGACCCTGAAATCTTTCTCTACCTGAACGCCCGACAGAGCGACAAAGCTTTTATCGTCTGCCTCCAGCGCCAGCCGTAAGCACGTCGTCCTTCCCCAAAAGGGCGAGGCACGAACCAACAGCTTCCGAGCCCGCTCTTCATCACTGTTGTGGCACTCACTAAACACACCTGGGAGAAAAAAACACACACACACACATATAAAAGTCTAACGGTAAATGTGTAAGATCACATTCTTTTGCAGGCTTCTGTGGTTTTATACCAATGGCGTGTTTCTCGTAGTGACTGGCGAGCGCTCTCATTTCCTCTCCCTCGTCTGCATCATTCCCCTCCTCTGCCATTGTCTTCAGGATCTTACTGGCGGCCAGGGCGGCGGACATGCAGTCTCTGCACTGTGCAGATGACAATAAAAGAGGATGCAAGACCACACACACACACACACACGCACACACACGCACGCACGCACGAGATGTATCTTCACAAATTCATTCTGAGTCTGTCGATCACCTGCTCCCAGGCAATTTCAGCCACTTCCTTGTTGTTCTGGACGACGGCCCAAAGGAAAAGGTCTCTGCCCACGTCCCTCTGTGCATCAGCGTTGTCCCCTCTGAGGGCGCTTTGGGAACCCGCCTGACTCTTGGAGAGCTGGAGGAACAGCGAGGGACTTCAAAAACAGCGATGACACAATTTTGGTATCAGAACACTGATTGGCTAACAAAGCAGGCTCAGCCTCCTGAAATATATGAAGGACATCTTTCAAGGATAAGAAACTGCCATAACCTCTCCGTCCTAAATGCACACAACATATCATAACCTTGATTTGCTTAGCAGGTATTATTAGCATTTGTAGCATATGCTCTGTCTTAGCCGTAGCGTGCTTTTCTTAAACGGATTCCATTCATTTTTGTGCAGCTGATAGATTTAAACAGACTCACTGACATTGATGAATCCTCTATAGACATGCTGTAGTGGTTGATTGCGGCGGGGCAAGGGTAGATGGGCTGGGTGAAACTGCCCAGCAGGTGCCGCACCTCATCGGACACTTGCGTCATAGAGATGAGTTCACCCGAGGGGGTTCGAGTCCTGATCCTGAAGCCGATGGCTGGTCTCCTGCGGCGGCTAGATCTGTGAACCCGCTTGGCCAGCTTGCGCAGGAAGAAACCGCCGGGCAGCTTCCTGTAGAGCTCACATAGAGTTTCCTCATCCTGCAGGAAATCCCTCAGATTCACGCCGTTCTCCAACAGCAGACTCACAAACTCGGGCTTGTTGCCCACCAGGGCCGAGAACATGGCCCAGTGGAGGTCATGGGACTGGATGGGAACAGGAGAGTGGGGAGCATCATCCCAGTATGGTGCTTGTTGTTTGATAACACGAGAACACACCTTCCACTGGCTCTCCTCGGTGAAGATCTCCGTCTCAGCTATGTCCACGCGGTTCCAGGCTATCGCCAGTTCCAGCTGCCTCTTCCAGCAGTCGATTCCCAGTGACTCGCTGGTCCTTGACGCTGAGGGGGGATTTGAATTCACTCAATTTAAGTTCATGTGAATTCTGTCTGCATCGACGGCTACAGGGATGAATTATTTATGTCACAGGGCAGCATAAAATATTTGAATGCTTAACGCCACATAATTACTAATTGTGAGATCACAATCCCCCAAAATACAAAATGACATTTTGTGTTCTTAAACAGCCCAAAAAATACAAAAGTCAAAGATATTTAAAAGAAATTAAAAGTAAAAATATATTTTTTTAGTGTCGCAAGAAATCCTCATATTTAAAAGTTTGTCCTTGATAAAAAAGTTTAGCATTTTCCTCCTGCTTGCTGACTTCAGTATAAACATTTAATTAACTGCTAATTAATGTCTTTGATCTGTGTTTCAGAACTTTGATGCCATAGCAAGACATAATCTGGGCTCAGAGGTTGCGTTTTTCATAATGTATCTCCATGACGCCATTATTCATAAAGTGAAGCGTAATCATGTTAAACGTGTAAGTGACGTATATCTCTTGTTTTCATACATGCCGTCTTGCTCACCTATTCAGATGTATAAAAAAAACCCGCACAGGCGCTACCTTTGAGGAGTGCATGAAGAATAGCGACGTCCACGTCTCCGTGATTATCCTCACTTCCTCTGAGGACCGTCAGCAAGTGAGGCATCCTGATTATGTCCTGAATCTGGCGCAGAAAGCAGAACTTCATTCGCACAGACTTTTCTGACGATATCTTAAATCTTATATGTTATAAGGTATTTTGCAGAGCAAAGTTCAAAGCATAAATTAGATTTACACCGTCCACACGGTGATCCGGATTATCGCCAAAAGGTTCTAAATTGTTCTTGGCATCTTTATACGCCACCAATGCTAGGGGACTTTCTGTTAAAGGTTAAAGGTTAAATGATTCGCCGGTTTATTATGAAGCTATAACTGATAAATATAAACAATAATGAGTCACTTTCTGAAAGTCATTTCTGTCGAGCTTGCCGCCTTTGAGCGAAGGTTTCTGTTGGTTGTATTTCTTTGATTTGAGCAGCCATGATAAGTGCATTTGTCAGATTCTCACTACGTTTAGGTTAAAATAAAGACTTGTATTATATCCAGTTTCACTAGTCTATGCTCCCCCCCCCCCCGACTCTAAGCATCGAGTTTAAAGCACGGATCTGGCCTGTGCGTTAAAGAGACGGTAGATCAGACTTACCTTCTTGGTCCATTCTATGATGCTGCGGTCGGAGAATCTTTCATACTCTTGGCCAAAGAACTTTTTCATTAGCTGGTGGATGAGAGCAATAGTGACCCTTCTCACAGGCAGTCCCGCCACCTGGGCGATCACATCTGCTATCCTCCCGGAACTCTCCAAGATCACGCACGGCGTGCCATTCAACATGGCGGCATATATAGTCTGGAAGGGGCGAGATTAACGTAATACACGGACTTAATCTCAGGTCACGCATTATCCTTGCTAACAACACAGTTATAGGCGGTTTTACTGGAGGAATAAGAGGTCTCCAAGGTGGGTGGTACCGGGAACCACCTGAGACTGGACACACCCTGCGTGGGAGTGCCGGTGGAAATGCATGGCATCTCAGATCTCAACTTTGAACAGCGGCGGTCGATAAAGAGCATGAGAGGAGAAGCAAGGCAAGACATCCAGACTTAGAGAGACAGATAGAAAAGGGATGACTCACATTTAGAGTGCCTGGTCCTCCATCTAAAACCACACACACCACGGGGATGGTCACTTGACTCTCTGTTTAGACAATAAAACAGATCAATCTTAGGAACAAGATAGATGAGCAGAATCAGATGTGGCATGCTGGGTGAAACGCGCTCTGCTTGAGTTGCCACTGACTCAGCTCTCTTTTTTTTTTTTTAACCTTTGTTTCCAAGGCGCTTTCCCGAGATGTATTTCTCCAAACGGCTACGCAGTTCAATCTCCACCCCGTAGCGTCCCTGGGTTCCGTCGTCCACGAGAAGGAAGTGAGTGTGGTTGCTATCGAGGCAGGAGAGTCGGCCCTGGCCCTTCTCGTCCATCAAATAGTGGGCTGGGAAACAACCCTAATGAAGGGAGGGGCGAGACCGGGTGGGGGGGGGGGCAGGAGAAGACGATTTGCAATGCAGATGATGTATTTGATTGATCCGAGCCATGTGAATCACACCTCTGGATCCACCAGATGTTCCCTGTTGTGAATGATTCCCCACGTCGCTACCCCAATAGCCACGATCTGGCCCTGCATGGCGCTGCTGAGCGTGTGGTCCCTCACAGCCTGGCCCACGTGCTTCATCACGCCGGTGTGGGTGCCACCTGTAATGATCCACGCACCTGTGGGGCCGCACAGCGCACGGATCCCAATGCAATAGTCAATATGCACCGATTAGAAATCAATTATGTAGCCACAAACATGTGGACGGTGCATTAGAGTAACAGTTACACATTTTTGGAAATCAGGCGTCTGCGCTCCCAATGCTACATGCTAATCGGTTAGCTTTAGCGGTGCTGGTGGGACAGAACAAGGTTTGCTGTTTCCACCTGGACGTAGCCCATACACTTCATCATGCGCACGCCTACTATAGCCAAGGTCGGTTATGAAGTGGGGATGTACCCAAAGATTTTGCACGTAAACTGTCTTCTATTCTCGCTGTGAGCGGCGGCTATGTTGCAGCAGGAAACGCAGAGGACTCCTCCTGGCGGCGCTGACCTGTCGTCTGGGCCACTTTAATAAGGCCTCGGCGGAACATGTCCTTGAGACGGGTCTTCAGATAGAAATTCTTGGCTCCTCCCGTTACAGAGATCAGCAGATTGGGTGGGGAAAGTTTCCAATGATCGGTCAATAGCTGGTAAAGAATTTCAGGGCTGGTGTCTGTGGACACTCGGGCATACTGGGGGGAAGACACAGAAAGACAAACGCGGACGTAAAAGACAGGATCAGACCAGGGAGGCCACGATGGGACCCGTGGATGCGAGAGATGGGTTCACCTTTCCCGCCTTTTGCCCCAAACAACCAAAGCTGATGTCCCCAAAGGCATCGGTGGGCACCTCACGGACATGTCTGTGTGCGTCCCAAGACTCGCCCGTGAAGTCTTCCGACTTGACGGCGTCATCCACATGATCCGTCTTTAAGTGGCCACACCTACATGTGTCCCCTCTGATGGGCAGACGAAGCAACACCGCTGAAACCAACCGGCAGATTCAGGAGGCAGACGTAACACAACCCGAGGGTTGGATGCATCTCTCCGTCGCCAGCGGCGACCACAAGGCCCCGCCATCACACGTCCCGTCACTGAAACAGAGCGATCGACCCTACCTGGGCTCTTTTTCGAAGAAGCGACACTCCTTCTTGTGGATATTCTCCTTGATCCAGGATGAAAAGGCACAGTGCTGGAAGAAAGGGCGGAGAGCAAGGCGCTTAGGTGTTGCTTTGGTTCTCTCCACAGAATGAGCCAGACGTGACTCCATCTCAGCCTCCTCCATCTCACGGCTAACACCGGGGGGGGGGGGGTCGACACGGCAACGCGGATCCGCCTCTGGAGCGCCGGCAGCGTGGCCGGAGAGCGGCGCCTCTGCAGTGACTGCTGTGGGTGCTGGTTAGCAATGAGCAAATGCATGAGTGACGTCAGAGCTGACCTCCGGATGAGGACACGGCTGAATCCTTCCTCTTACAACGCAGTGAGTAGGAGGGGGGAGGCGGTGGGGGGGGGGGGGGTCAGATCTGGATCAATGACCAGCTGCATTACAGCGGATAGATTACGTCCAGCATGTTACATCCAGCAGAATCCCTGTGTATCGTCTACGCACAGTTAGCAGCATATAAAACATCAACTCATTTCACTCACAGTTCGATTAACAATAATTAGGCGACTTCGTCCCAAGCAAAGGCCAAAGACTCACCTTTTTAAAGCGAGAAACCACTCGACACAGCTGAAGTCTTCCCTGCTGCAGGGGATCGATGGTTTGCTGCGGATGAATCTTACTCTCAGATTTAGGCAGCATCTCTGAGGAAATATGGGGGGGGGGGAGGGATGATATTAAAAGCCTCCGGTTGGAAGACGCAGCCCGAGCATCTTGGAGCCAGGAGAGGCAGGAGGAGGAGTCTACGTCCAGTCGGTTACCGTCGGACCCTGGAACTTCAGTCTTCATATGCTTTTATCTTGCTGACTCACGAGCTGCCGTGCATTCGCTCGGCTTCCCGTATTCAGCAGCAGGAAACTTTCAACTCCAACAAATGGATTATTAATGAAGCGCCTGAACCTATACTGCAAACTTAAAGTCAAAACCAACCTGTCCAACGCAGCATGGTAATAGATATCTCATGATCTCGAGTGGACACAGGAAATACTCCCATATGCTGCACTAATCACCGAATTATGCTTTTAGAACTTTGAAATGAAAGTTAATCCGCTTCCCACCAAGGCCTCGCAGTAATCCATTTATTCACTGAGCATTTCATACAAATATCTTTATACGTTTCAGTGTAGATTTCATGATCCTACATGGTTTATGTTACCTGTCTTGATTCTTCCAGGGTCCCCCTTTAATCTGGATTAAACAGCAGCGTAAATCTGAAGTCGTTTCCGCAGTCTTGCTCACACTTTGAGGCGTGCGTGAGCGCCGTGGGTTACGATGCTCGTTGCCAGGCGACGCTTTCAGTTACCAACAGGAGCTTTGGTTGGACTCTCGGCAGCCACATCATTGTCCAGAGCCCATTCATTTGGCACATTAGTTGCACGCAGCAGTGCAATGGTAACTGGTGAAGTCTGCAGAATCTGGGCTCGTGAGTCACACAGTCTGGAGTAATGTGATTTAAATATACTATTTCTGAGAGAAACAAACATTGTGTTGGTTAATTTTAAGTGATTATTAAAATGGTGAATCACTTTAGTAAAATGGGATTTGTTGTGTGACTTTGTTGTTAGGAGGGCACACGCCTACAAATCTATAGAGGTTCTAGAGAACCAGCACTAGATGTCAGCACATCACCACCGATCACAGATTATAATCTATGAAAGACGGATGGATATTTCTGCAATTTAGCCTGTAAGTCTGTAAGTCTGCTTCTCTCATGCTTCATATCTTGATGAACTATGGTGCTATCTACAACTTGCCTAAGCCTCGTTACAAATGTCAATACAAGTCTCGTGAAGCAACTGGGAGGCTTTAAATATTAAATTCCCTCTGATTGGAACAAGAAGCTGGGTTTACTGAGATATTTAGGACTATTTAGATATTTGTGTAAATGTTTATATAAAGATTTGAATGGGTATTACATTTATTTTCAAATGTTTTTTAAGGTTTTTTTTTAGTTTGTGGGAAAATCATAGCTGGCTTTATTTTCTACATTGGTGTTTACAGATCTGTAAACACCAATTAAATTGTAAGTTTTAAAACAACTCATTTTTATTCTCACTTTACTAAAATTATTTGCTTTATTGAACGCCAAAATAAACTTTGAAATGTATCCTGAATATCTGAAGATGTTTAGCATTCATCTCAGAGGAAGAAGAAACAAAGCCTCACGTTCAAGATTAATATTGTTCAGTAGTTTTGCTTCAAATATCCTTTAAGTCTATCGAGTTCAAATGAAATCACAACCAGAAATACAATACTACGACTTCAGACAACTTTCCTCTTTACAAATTTAATTTCATTCAGTAAATATTTAACCTCTAATCAGATTTATCAACGGACGACATAAAAAAAAGAAAAGAAAAGACAAGCAGGTACTCCTTACGGCACAATATTTATTCAATATACAGATTAATTTATCTCTGCATCTCAGAATGAGCCTGTTTTTTTAAATATCCATCTTGATCTCATTTTGTACATGATTTATTTACAAGATTTAAAATAAGTCTCTCTCTCTCTCTCTCTCCACCTATACGACATCATCAGTACAGTGTTATCACGTGGTCCAGCAGCTTCGCTTGAAGCCTCAAGGTGAGATTCATCATTTATCATTTGTTTATATTCTCATACACCAGCGGATGGTTCAGAGTTGCAGAGCAGCAAACTTACAGAAGGGCTCAAACATGCACCAAAAAAAGTCCATGTGTGGCATTCTCTCGATTCGATTGGTCTGATTGCTCCCCCCCCCCGCCCTCCCAGAGACGCCCTTCACTCTGCAACAGGGTGTACAAATAGAATCACCGGATGGGGACGGTGTCAGGAACCTGCACCTTAAAAAACAATGCGTCGGCCCTATCCCACCTGACCGGAGGGGGGAAATGTTGCATAGAATCAATTCTGACTTCAGAAACAGAAATTTTGGTGCGGCCAGTTTTTAAAATAGCTTCTTTGATAAACTCCTGAGACCTTTGCGACCCCTTTTTGTTTGGTTTTGAAAATATAATAAATAGTTGTACCCTTAGACTTTAACAAAAATAGCATTGTGTTGGATGTGACATCACAAAGACGCACTACTTTGAAGAGACTAAAACCCTGCATCGAGTGTACACACATTTTACACACATATATATTTATATATCATTTCAATTAACTATCTTGAGGAGCGTGGTGATGGAATAAAGTGCATTATACTGTATGAAAACGAAGCCCACAGATATCACATGCAGGACAGGAAACGAACTTTGCCCACCAGTAAAAGTAGCAAAGTACAAATTCAAAGACTTTTTTTTTTAGCAACCTACAAATTAGATTTTGAAATGCAAGTGGAACTTCGGGGATCCCAATTCCAGCCCCAGTTTGAACCCACATTCACTGGTGTGTTCAATTCCAGCCCTGAGCACACGCAGATAACGCCAGACATCGAGGGACATTTGTCTAACGGTTAGTCCAAGTCAACATACAGTACCAACATGGCTGCCGGTAAACGTTGGCCAGGGGCGATCAGAAATGACATGAACACATCACCAGTTTTAAAACAGCCACTCGAATCACAGCAAAAAAAATAAAATACAGCAAATGTGAAGGTGACTGTTTGAGCCACACGGCACAGGGATCGCCAGACCGACCGGGTGAGCGTGAACTCCAGCTGCACCCTCCCACCCTAGCAGAGAAAGGTGGGGGGGGGGCATGAGGGGAGGATTCCAGGACAGTGGGAGCACGTGTGTGTGTGTGTGTGTGTGTGTGTGTGTGGGGGGGGGACTTCTCACTGCAGAAGGAACTGACTTTTATATACATTTACCATTCAGTCACATTTACACTTGAGCAATACAACAGCTGACAGCTACAGTACACTGAAGCATAATACACGGCGTGTACAAGCGAACAGCAATGTAGTCATGAGCGTGGACGTACAGCAGGTCGCACGCAATCGCGACAAAAGAAAATGTATGGCAAAGTAGGTGGAGCGCCATCTAAGGGCAGATTGAGCCATACGTCCAATCATGTCTTTTGTCACCCGACTTAAAAAAAAGAAGACCAGGAAACGGAAAAAAATAGGCATTTTAATTTAAGACACGTAATAATAAGGTTTTTTGTTTTTTAACTTAAGGAGAGGATGCGTATTGGCACATATGGCAAAGGACAAGATTTGGGTTTGGCCCACCGTCTAATTCGTAATTCTGGACAGCAGGGCACTAAACATGCAGACAGGCCTTCCATGTTTAAACCCCTCGGCCTGGGTGTGGAGCTCTACGGAAGGCAGATGCAGGCATTTTTATAGCAGATCCAAATCCATGCACGTAAGAATAAAATAAGAAATTGCACTTGCAAAAAATAAATCACATGAAACAAGATAAGCAGGACATTTCAGGGGAATAAAAATCAGGGCAGCCCTGATGCTGACTGACAGAAACCTGAAAACCTGAAGACCGTTGTGTTGTTGTTTTGCAGCCGTGTATGATGCCATTGAAGCGAAACGCAAGGCCGAGCTCTTCAGTCAGAACTCCTTGCATGAACTCGACCGTCTGTGCGGAGCCGTTTTTGGTCCGCGCCGGTTACAAGCGCTCCGGTTTCTAACTTAACGGCGTCCTTAAATCCTGCGTCCGTCTGAGTGGCAGGTGATGAGGTAGAACAAAATGTTTCATGAGCATCCAATCAGAACACAAAACACCAGACAAAACGTCACAGTGACGCCTGATGCGCAGTGACTGATACCAGCCTCCAGGGGGCAGTAATGCACCAGCTCAGACGCGACACCCACATGCAAACCGAACACCAGCAAGAGCTTTCAGGTGGAAGGAGCCACTAAACAGTGATTGCCTTTTAGCTTCGGGCCAAAACGTGCGTTTTCTGAATTGTTTTAATCTTCTGCAAAGATCAGCTTCAATTTCACATCAAGTTCTGAGATGAATTAATCCTCTGCTCGCTGCAGATTAATGGTTTCCTCTGATTTGTCCAGTTAGAAGCTCGAGGCAAGACAAAATCCCTCGCCACATTCCAGATTGGTTAACACAATAATCAAAGGCCGATTTTCCAAAGTGAACGTCAAGACGAGAGAATCCCTTGGGTCCGACTCATTTCCAGCAACAATCGAAGAAAAACAAATGCAACTGTCTTTGGATTGCAATAAAACATAACAAAAAAAAAAAAAATGCAATACATTTTATTCCTCAAACCATTTATGCTCAATTAAAAGCAACAATTAACAAGGAGGATAATCAATCAGCAAGACAATTGCACGTGAGCCCAGGAATGAAATGGAAGGAATGAGGAGACCCCGCTCTTCTCCTCATGGGAGGTGGCGTTATTGCTGATTGTTTTTTTGGACAGAAATAAGAAGGAATAAATAATCTCCCTACAGCTAAACCGGTATCCTCCTTCCTCCTCCTGAGGAGGTTCTGCGCGGAACACTCAGCCGAGACGCGGCGACATGCTGGACGATGTTACAGCAAACCAGCGACGCCTGCAGGTCACGATCGTTTGAAGGTGTGAGGATGCTAAAAAGGTCGAGACACAAATCAGAATGTGTTGCTGCGTGTGCGTGTGCGTGTGTGTGTGTGTGTGTGTGTGTGTGTGTGTGCCCTGCCCCGCACATCAGACCTGTGAAATGATCTGCATGTTGAAGCTGGGGGAGCGAGACTGCTTGGAGAGGGGAGTTGACAGGACGTCCTGGGCCTCTTCTGGCCTGATCAGGTGCTCCTCCTTCAGGCTAATGGTGGAGTGGCGGTGGGAGCCTCCTGCCGGAAGCCCTCCCTCTTTGTCAGAGCCCCCCGTCGCCTCCTCGCCGTCCTCATCGCCCCCATTCAGGTTGAAATTCGTGCAGTCGAAGGACTTGCTGGAGGAGGTGCTGCCGGTCCGGACCAGCGTGGGCCCCGCCCGGAAGCTCAGGCGCTTCTTTATGGGGCTCAGCTGGATGGCATCCAAGTCGATGCTGGCCGGAGGCGACTGCTGCCTCTGGTGGCGTCTCCTCGCATCAGCCTCCGACTCCCTCTCCCTCTCCTTCTCCTTCTCCCGAGACAGCCTGGCAGTGATGGCTTTCTTGATGCTGCTGCTGTTCAGGCCGCCGCCCCTCGGCCCCACGCCGCCACACGCCTTGGTGCCGCCGGGCTGGCTGCTGTTCGACGCGCCGGAGGAGAATCCCTCGTCGGGGTCGTTGAGATTGAAGGAGTCCTCCCCACCGCTCATGCCGTCGGCATCTGAATAAAAGCACGCACAAATACACGAGAGAGAAACACACGGCAGACAAACGGAAGCGTGAGTGAGACGGCCACGGAGGCACATCAAAGGAAACGAGCTCCGAATGCTTTTAGTCCGGTGTGAGACTTAGCATGCGGCAGCTGCTAGACCGTTACCATGCTAGCATATTAGCAACAGTAAGAATCTAGACAAGCGTCACCGTAATCCAGAGAGAACACGTCTCGTTGCCGGTGATGTGTAGAGGCCTGCAACAAACACGGACTTAGGATAAATCCGAAAAATAAATAAATCCCCGGCAGCCTTCAAGCAGCGGCGACATTCACACCGAGCTGCTTCATTCACCAGTCTCAGGAGAAGTTCTAGACGGGACACAACCACTCTGAAATCTGCTCTATCGTGGTCCTAAAGGTCCCATGCTATGAGAAACGCTCATGTTTCTACACTATTATGGTGAGTTTGGGTCCTTAACCCAAAAACGGCTAAATAAACCATCCGGTCAATCCTCCGTAGTTCGCTTAGGTCTGGAAGGAATCCCTCTCGGCTTGACGTCAAGCCGGGGGGGGGACGTGCACAAGATGTGCGCGCGCGCGTCCCTGTGTCTGCGCTGTCTCCACCGTCATGGTGACGAGGAAGCCGAGCCGAAAGGCGAAGCGCTCCATTTACCGGTCGATCTATGTTCCGACCGCGCAGCATCTGTTTGCCGTTTTAACCAAAGACTGGCACAGAGATTTCATACAAGTGTTTGGGAACTGCGTTAACTTGAGGAAAAAGAGGAATAATATGGGACCTTTAATTCAATAACATTCCTGATAAGAGTATAGCTTGATTAGCAAAATAAGACACACTCGAAAGATAACGGCTAACAAATGTACTACCTGGTGCTACTTTGGCATTGCTAGAACTGACAAGTAGAAAACTCAAACAGCTCAAAATGCTATGGCCTCATCATTTGAAAGCTGAAAGGGAAAAAGACAATATAGAACGTTAGAGATGATGAACGTTACTGACGTAACGTCGGCAGGATGAAGCCCGTCAAACAGAAGAGACAGAGGATCGGCTGACATGCTTCAGAGAGACGTGCAATACTGGGTGGAACCGAAAGCAGAAGCAGAAAAGAATCAGAGGAACCGAGACGGTCTGGACTCGCATGCGTAATGTGAGGAGGAGACGCATGCTCACATGCTCTCCTGCCCCCCCCCCCCCCCCCCCCCCCACACACACACACATTTCTCCCGCAGCGCTAGCCCACAGGTCACACGCCAATCTGTGGAAAGCACCGAGGCGAGTCCAGACACCTCACTGGACAGCGATGCAGCTAATCAATAGCGCTCTGGGTAGAGCGGACAGCAAGGCCAAATGGGCCGGGCTGTAAACAACAAGCTCAAAGTTCCTCAGAGCTTTGCAGGATTGCAGAGTTACCGCTTTAGCGTTCCTGAGCGCAACACGTTTCTATCCACGCTTTCTTGGTCTCTGTGCCGCTTCAGCCGTGGAGCGCGGATCCTTTTTAAAACAGCAGGACTGAGCAGACTGTCAAAAATAAACGCAAACCCATTAAAAGAAAGTAACCTGAATTTCTGGGAAAATAATATGTTTTGAGTTTTGTGACGAAGATGATGATGATGCAGCACGAAGCAGGTGAACCTGACATGTGGGTCAACATTGTGAGTTCTCAATGATGGAACAAATAACTATCAGATATTCATCAGCAGAGTATCTCAGGGCTGTATTACGTTTGTTTAAACTGTAATGTGAATCTAATCAGAAACACTGGAATAAATAAAAATGTGTGACTAAATCATGAAGAATTGTTTTGAAAAGTAAATGCAGTTTTCATTTAACCGTCCATCAGAAGGATCGTTTCCGTTACTAAGCAGCTCCAGATTCAGGACGTTTTAAAAGGGAATTCCGTTTATCGACATCTAGCTCTGTTCCCTGGCAGTTCCATCCTCAGCATCCTTCTGATATAGTCCCCTTCTCTCCTCTGGACATGTCCAAACCATCGAAGTCTGTCCTGAGGGACGTCTAACCTTCACTGTCCCTCTTATTCTCTGATTTCTAATCCTATTTCTAATCCTCACTCCCAAGGAGAACATCAGCATCTTCATCTCCTCCACTTCTAGCTCCGCCTCCTGTCTTTTCCTCAAAGACACTGTCTCTAAGCCGTCCATCATGGCCGGCCTCACCACTGTCTTGTAGACCTTTCCCTTCATCCTCGCTGACTCTATCACATAAACACACCTGATACTTTCATCCACCCGTTCCAGCCTGCCTGCACACGATTCTTCACTTCCTTTCCACATTCTCTCCATCACTCTGCACTGTTGACCCGAGGAACCCGAAGTCCTCTCGCTTCTTTACGTCTATTCCTTGTAACCTCACTGTTCTCTCTGGGACCTTCTCATTGACACACATGCACTGAGTATTAAAATATAGAAATCCCTTTCAAGGCCTCTGACAGAAGTTTCAATGGTCATTTTTGAAATAATTTTCCTAAAATTATGCTGAATATAACTACTGTATTTGCCATTCTTGAAAACATTTACTCCGATAAAACGTTTAGTACTCCAGGTTCTCATGTACTCAGTTTACCAGATGCTTGCTTCCCATGCGCATGCATGATGAAAAGCCCATTCCCACTCACTGAGCTGAGGAAACAAGCCCAACACAACAGACGTCAAAGCTTAGAAACGAAGACGCTCGACTGAAACGCGAGACGGAGGCAGCGGATAGGAGCCAGTGCAGACGCACAACGTCAGGTACTCCGTCGGACGTAGAGAACCAATCAACAGATCTGTTAAGCTGCAGGTTGGGCAATGAACATGCTCAGCGAGTAACAATGGCGGCGGCACAAGGAACGCACGATGAGGAAAACGATGGGAAACGGCTTGATCCATGCAAAACGGTCATCGGCCAAACTTCCTTCAAACCCAGAATAGGCAAGTCGTCCACAGTGAGTAATAAACAGAATAGCAGGGGTCTGGTAGCAGGGGGGGGGGGGGGCTGGCTGAGGGTCTACTGGATGAGTTAGTATACTCTGGGGAAGTGATGAGGCAGCCAAAACAGAATGGCAGAGTTCACCCTCTTTAGCTGAGGAGGCGCAGGAGCATTTGGAAGATACAGATTGAAGGGGGGGGGGGGCACATCCTCCTCCTGCATTGCGAGTTCAGCCCGCAACCCCTACCCTCAAATGTGATGGGGGGTATGGCGCTGCTGCTGCTGCGGCGGTGGCTTTGAGGAGGCCCTCCTCTCTCCTCATTGGCCGCAGGGTCCCCGCGAGTGCGGCGGTGGTGGTTCTGGGCGAGGCTAGGAGGATTGACGAAGAGGCTCAACTCTGCATCAGCCGAGTAGTCAAAACAATCTGGGAGTCAACAACACAGACGGGGGGGAAACACGGTTCTTTAGCCGGAGCCAGCCTCGGGTGATTCTGGCCTCATCCATCGTGAGCACAGCCGGCCCAACACTAAAACTAAAGAAAGGAACGTGCCATTTAAAGACCTTATCTGCCCCATTAAGCACCCAGCTACCGGGGCAAATGCAGGCCAGTGCAGGCACCAATTTGCCTAAAAATGTAACTGGTCACACGGAGCTCGGCACATACGGAGTAGGCGGGACAAGCGAATGGAAGCAGTAAAGAGCAGCGAGTGGCACAAACACGGCAGCAGAGTCTACCTGAGCGAAGGTGCACAAAGCGAGGAACATGAAAGGCCACCGATGCCGGGTTTACGTCTGTTCGGAGGCCACTCTGGAGGTCTTTCCCGTTTCCGGGGCTGCAGCACTCTTACCTTCTCTCTTCCAGCGGTGGCGTCGGATGGAGGCGGTGGTGATGGCCGAGATGGAGATGCGCCTGATGGTGGGCGTCACCTCCACCTGGAGCACTTTGCGTCCCAGTGGTTCATTGGGAGCGCTGTCCGGCAGCGAGTTCCTCATGGCGTTCCCCAGCTGGAGTTGACACATTCAGACAAAGACCAATAAGCAGGGAATAAAAATAAAAAAAACGCGGAGGTTCAAGTTACCATTCAGCGGCTCCATCTGTAAAATGTTATTAGCCTTACCAAGAGGGGTTGGGAATAAAGCTCCAGCTGGGCTCGGTACAGAACGTCCTCCAGAGCCTCCCGTCCCATCTCCCACTCACCATTGTATCTACACACATAAATATTCCATTATTTGTGCAACTAAGAGTCTCTGACGAGATCCCACGGGGTCTGATTCCCAGGCAGCCATAATGCATATATTTGATGAATCAACGTTATGTGCTCTGCACATTGCTCTGCCCGCGGGAGGTTCGGGGTAGATCCAAGAATGGTCTTTGACACTTTTTGTACTGATATCATTTCGTTTTAGGGAGGTTTTTGTACATACCTTTTGTAATTAGGAAGTTTTTGTATTTTGGCGGTCTGAAGCGCTGCCTCTTCCCAGCCTATAAATATACTGGCCTTCAGGCGCTTTGGGTCGCTCTCTCTCTCTCCCTCTCTCTCTCTCTCTCTCTCTCACTAATGCTGCCGCTCTCCCAGCAGCACCATTTGGCACACCTGTGCCAACAGGCTGTTCCAGTCACCTGTTTTTGTGGCTGCAGGCCAAACGTCATAAGTGAGAGCCTGCCCATGTTTTTTTTTTGTCTTTGTTTTGTTGCCGCTCTGGCTTTTGCTCATTTTGGCTGTTTGGCCCGGCGGTCCTGTTTTCATAACTTTTTTGGGTTGGTTCGGGGCCGGTTTTTTCCTTTTAGCTTTGATGTGGGAGCAGGTTCTATGAAGACGCCCTTTTGTTGATTTTGGCCGGCTCATCGGGTCCATCTTGAGTTGCAGACTTTTTTGTTTCAGGGCACATGGAAAGAGCGTACTTTCTGAACAATCAATAAAATTGAATGTTAAACCTTCATCGTCGCCTCTGTGTCCTGACTAAATATGTTATGCCTCATTTTAGGCCGTAACAACGATTTAAATGTGAAAGGGGTTTGCAGCTCATATTTACAAAGGCACCGTTTTGCTAATTTTGGTTCAAACTCAATGTATAGCTTTGCTTGTTTGCTTTGATGGCAGCCGTTTTAGGACAGACACACACACACACACACACACACAACTGCTTTAAAAAGATACGTACATGGCGTGATAGACCGCAGTCAGCATCTGCACCATGAACTCCGGGTCCAGCAGCACGCGGTTACACGGTTCCCTCCACAGCTTCTGCTGTTGCCGAGGGAAACCACATACACACAACCTGAAGAGGGACGACATCCATGCGCACACAGTCATGAGTTGGGCGGGCAAAGTCATACAGCAGCAGACACCAAAGAGAGAAAGCATCAGGCCCTTCCTGCGTAGCGAGGAAACGCACAACGCAGGAGGCAGAAGGAACAGGCTGTTAAATCGCTCACACTTGTAGAGGTCAGGAAAGGTCAGGAGACGGGATGTTCAGGCTACACAGCAAGGCTCAACTCAAAGACTGCGCATTGTTCTTCCTTTATGAAATCTACAAAGTGGGTTTGCCGTGTGTCTAGACTGAACTCGCTTCAGGCGGCGTCCGTCTGCTCTCTCAGTGGGGACGTCTTATGATCCGGAATCACCTGCAGGCTGCGGTGGAACAATCACCGGGCAGCGGCTCCTCTGCACAGCCTCGCATTGTGAATTCCACATTGATCCTTTCAAAGACTCCAGGGCGTCTCTGTGTTTTCTAGACCGACAGAGTCAGACAGCTGCACAGCAGTTACGCTTTCACTCAGCCAATCAAAGGCGGCAGAGGCGTGGTTAAAACTGCACAAATCCTCCTGCATCAAGTGTTTGAAGCGATGCGAGGTTAAGGATAAACTGTACCGGGGACCAGAGGGAGAGAGGGCGGGAGGTTCCCCGGAGTTTTCCTCACCGTGAGCTCATTCTGCAGACCGACTGATAGGACGATAGGGGCATGTAGACCACAGCAGAGTTGTAGCAGAGCATAAGGAAACACAGCACTTCAAACCTGCAAAAAAACCAATAAGACTCGTTATGTGAAAACAAACAGGAAATGGACTGCACTTATAGAATGATTTCTACACCTTCACGGTGCCCAAAGCGCGTTACAGAGCCTCACGTTCACCCACTCAGACATTCACACTCCAGATAAGGCCAAACTAAAATGCAAACATGAATGATTCAACCACAACTCCAAAAAGTTTGACTGAAAAGCACACAAAGACAAAACATCCAAAATGAAACTGCATCCATTACATTCATTCTGAGTTTTACAGTGGCGACATCTTGAAAAGTGAAGCGTTTCCTTAATAAGTGATAATCCTGATTGAGTTTGAAAGAGTTATCGTCAAAAGGCTCCATTTCTGAGCGACGGTCTCTGGTGGGGAAGGTCTGCTCACTTTGTGAAGATTTGACCGGATAAATAAATGGATCCATTTGTGAATGTTTCCAATGTTGTGCACAGGAAAGAACATGAAAATCACAGAATCGCCATGTCACAATGATAAACATAGAATCCATATTCTGTATCCCCTGTAAGAGTATTCAGATAATAAATGGTCTCTATTGTTAATATATAAATGCTGCTGTTGTGAGCTAAAAAAAACTAAAAATTGGAAATGATCAGTTCAAAAAGTCTCATTATTTGGAGCATTTGTGCAGTGAAATGTGTGTGTGTGTGTGGACAACTAAAGGATGAGGTAAACGGGTTGGGCTGCCTATTATCAGACAGAGAACCGGCAGAGAATGCAGCATTTAGTGCAGCAGCAGAGCATTTTCTGGCAGGATGTGATGATGCTACATTATCATGCTGAGATAATCCTGCATCCACAGAAGCAGAGAAAATATAAGAGCCAGAAAAGCTTTCAGGCCTGCCGAGTCTGGCCGGAGGATGCTGAATGAGAGTCAGAGGGTTATACGCTCATGTTCAGTGGTCTTTTAACTGAAATAAAAGCAACCGTTTTGATTAAGGAAATTATAAATTGAAAGGGATAAAACTGGATTCAGGGTGGTGATGCCAGCAGCGTTTACTGAAACTTACACCGCGTCCATTTTTCTGTATGTAGTTGAAAGAAAAAGTGTCAGCTCCTCTGGAAAGTCAAACCCTGCTGCGATTTGCACTGCATCTCAAGTGATTCCCTCCCAGTTGGCATCTGGTGCAATAGGACTGGTCACCTGTTCTGAGCTGTGAAGGTCTCTCTCTGAGGGTGGAGGCCACTGTACACCACTCTGATCAGGTCATGTTGACAGAGAGCCCCTTCTGTAAGTGCCATGGATCCCAGGCAAGAAGGCTGCACACACACACACACACACACAAAAGAAAAACACACAATCAATTACATGCCCACCATTTATAAAAACATATTATATACCTTTTTTCCACAAGTTAATGCAGTTCCAAAACACTTGTAGAAAACATCTATGATTCTTAGCTGGATATTAGTGTTGTTTTGTGTCCTACCTGGGTTTTCACGGATAATTTTGGTCCTCATTTTATTTTAGTCTTCTTTTGTGTGGATATTAGCATCTTTTTATTTTCCTTTCTGTAGTATAAGCTGCATATAGGCGTTGTTTTGCATGACTGGAGTTTGACAGGTTTTAACAGGCTACAACGTAGCGTGGTTCGTAAGTGTAACCGCTCTTCCTACGTCGAGTTAACTGAAAACGACCTGACAAACTGAACGTGAAGAGAGAGTGGATGTTTCCAAATAATGAAACCATGTGGTTCATACGCTATGAATACGCCCCCCCCCCCCAATGCTTCCTTCATTCTCTCAAAGAGTCTCTCAAACTTGTAATTACAGCAATAAATTCCCCATCAGCACACGCCACACACAGTGCAGTCATGTTGAACACACTCTCTTGCACCCACTGAGAGCGGTCATACTGTATAACACTTGGGGAAACACTCGTCTGCTTTGGAAAGCAGAAAAAACTGCCTAAAATGCTGGCAAACGCCTTCATCTAACCCCCACCCAAAGACTGCAGCTCCTGTTCGAAGAAATTCCTGCTCAGACGAGTGCTGCTGTCTGGCAATCAGGTTGGGAAAAACTCTGGAAACTTTAAAAAAAAAAAAAAAGGAGTGAAAGAGACATTTATTTTTAAAACTCAACACTCAACAAAAAGTCTGACTGTCCTACTAAATTTTTTAATTTAGATTTCTCAAATAACAGAAGTGGATCAACACCAAAAGTAAAGGCAGGCTCAATAAACTGTGTAATCTCTACTGGAATATATTCATAGCGAAGTCTTTGGGCCAGCTCAATTAGCGCTGAAGGTGCGATTAAAGAAAACCGACACAGAGATGAGAACCCATCTTCCAAACAGCCACTTCTAATGCTAAAACATTAAACGGAGCCAAAGGCAAAGACGAGGAGACAGGAGGAGAATAAAAGTATATGTAGTAGTAGTGACGTACATTATCAGTGCAACGCTTTAACTGATGTGACAGACCGGAGTCCTACCTCATGATATATCGATGGCTTGGACAGAGAGGGAATTGTGAAGGAGAGGAGCCGGCTGTTCCCGTCTTTATCCACAATCTCCTGCAGAACAGAAAGAGGGAAAGAAAAAAAAGTCTGCTCTGTTAAACACATTCAGACCAACTCTGTTCTGTCCTACTCTGTAGACCGTGGAGAGCTTTTAGCAGGATACAAACTGCTGCACAATCCACCGTCCCGCAGGCTGCTGATGCAAATTCAGTTTTGACCGACATTAATTTTATTGAACCGACGCCACATAATTTGTTTCATGCAAACACACGACTCAGAGAAAAAAATAATATTTCTAAAAGTAATACCGACGCCAGTCATCGCTGTAACCAGAAGATAGTGAGCAGTAATCTCCGAGGTGGAGGGGTGGGTGGCTTTCAGGCTCAGTTGAGAGCTATCGGTGATTCCTTTAACGATGTATGAACATAGCAAGCATGTTTTGAGACAGAGTGGAAGATGTTCCTTGATTTTATCTGCGATTTATAGCAGCTGTGGAAGAAGCTCTCTTTATAGAAAGCTAAATGTGGTTAGCGTGATTTCACAGCGGTTCTTTATTTCCTCTCATGTTCGGATCAAAGTGGCCAGAGTTCTATTTCCTGGCTGGGCGGAGTAAACAACAAACAGCAATTTATCCATCCACTCATCAAAGCGTCCCTGATCTATATTTTTATGAATGGAGTACCAAAAATACTTGAGCCCTTTTATCTGGCGTTCTGCCTCAGCTTACAGCCGGTTCGGGCCTCGCCCTTCACTGGCGAGCTGCATATCGTCAAATAGCTGATAGTCTGCTGAGAGCAAAGCCGCTCATCAGGGACCGTAGGAGAGAGGTCTATGAACGCGTGCGTGTGTGTGTGTGTGTGTGTGTATATAGACAGAAAGGAATGAATTATGCATGGCTATGCCTTTGGCCGTTCTGGCTGGCATGGAGCTCTTTCTATTGATGCTGCTAGCTTTAGGTCCACCCCCCCCCCCCCCCCCCCCCAAGGATGTCTTGCAGTGATGCAATCTATCCTGAGTCTATCCCTGAAGAGGGTTTTTCCCTGTCGATCGTCTTGAATGTCAACAAACCTACAGCCTCACTCATTTTCAACCTGTAACAGCTAAAATATAATAAATGGTTTGCATAGCAACAGCTGAGCCTTTTCCATGTCTACAGTTGGAAACGTCAGACACAATGTCCGTCACGACTATCTAAGCTGCATTAGAGAAGTATAGCACTTCATGAAGAGAGAGAAAAAAACTTCTAGTACTCAATAAAATCCAGTCTAAATAAAGTACTTTATTAAGACTGGATTTTCAGACTTTTCTGTTGATAAATGTGCAGGCGTGAAAACACCCCTGGACTGATATCCAGATCTAACATTTACACATTGGCCTTACATAAAGGTAAGGTGGGTCTTGTTCCAGACCATGATAAGCCATGGCTCAGTTTGTTTACTATGAAATCAATGTTTTGGAAGACTCAGACTTGACGCTATAAATGAGCTGCAGTAGTACATGCAGCCTATACCCTCACGGCCCCTCACCCTCGCCATGGCAGACACCCACCAGATTATAGATGCCCAGGAGGAGGGCCTCGATGCACCCATTGCTCTGGCGATCCCTGCTGGCTGTGACGCGTAGGTATACCCACACCAGTTCTGGAAGAAACTGCAGGGTGAAGCGACGCAGGCGGTCTTCAGAGCTCCGGTACAGCTCAAAGAGCTGGTGGCAGACGGGCTCGAGGAGCTGGATTGGAAAATGATAAGCACAGTTCTGAAAACCTTTAGAAATGTATTGCAGCTGGTGGGCAAAATGAAAGCTAAAACAAAAAAACTACTATACCAGTATTATTAACCCATTAAAATATGAACATGACCAAAAGGATGCAGAAATCTGAAAAGAGATACAAGGACCCCCCCCCCCCCAGTCATCATACTAGTTTAACATTAAAAATATCCAACACTATATAGACAATATGTTTTTGTTTCAAACCATCAATAAATATCCGATTGAGTAAAACTCAGCGGTTCAGGCAGACGAAAGGAAAGCCCTGCTATTGGTCGGTGGTGGGAGGTGTGTGAGAGCAGAGGGGATCAATCGCTCCATTGAAAGTCTGCTCAGATGTTGACTCAGGGACACCGTTTGTGCTGCCCGGTGAAAGGAGGGCCGTGCAGCGACGCTGTGGCGGGCTGCCGCTGATATAAGCAGAAACTCACTAATGAAGCCGGTGAAGCATTTGATACGCATGTCACACCTAAAAAAACAACACAATAGCAAAGCACACTTTACAACTTCTCCATTACACGCACCGCACCCTCCTGGAGCACTTGCATTCGTATGAATTGACAACGCTAATGTAATTCAGTTCCGTGGTTTCTTTAATACTCGAGCTTGACCATGTAAGAGTGAATCAGATGTAAGATGGCGGTAAGGAGTTCATCATTGAGAGTAAAAGTCATTCCTGTGTCATTGCATGCCTCCGGCCTTGGCTCTAAAATTAGCATGCTTTGCTGCTTTAAAGAGAGAACACTGGTTTAGCTTTGCTGGTGCAGGGAAAAGCTTGGATTAAAAAGAAACAAACTAAAAACAGAAGGTGCTCGTGTGTGGCAACACACCTAATTATAAGCATGTATATAGAACATGTTTGTCGTCTCGCCATGCGTGTAGCGTCTCAAGCGCGGGTGGCAGATGTCCCTGTGAGTGAGAGCGCTGCGTGTTTCTACATAAAAGAACCATGTGTGCCGTCTCACAGGTAGCGTGCCCGTCCATCACACTCTCCCAGAGAGCAATGCACGCATTGCATGCCGCCGCAGAAGCAGTGGTGCGTTTGCCTCGTCTTAACTAGCAATGCATGTCCCTCAGCTGGAAACAGCCCTTCTTGTTGCGTGCGTCTGTGCCCTTTGTACCCCACCTCATTGTTGGGGTCCTGGATGACTCTGTAGAGTGCTGGCACGAGGGACTTCTTCAGGTGAAGGCTGCCGGCATAGCTGGGGATGTGGGTGTCTGGTAAGGACTAAAGGGATGACAAAAGAAAGTTTCCTTGGTAAATGTGAATCTTTGAGATATGACACCTACGTAATTCACGATTATATGTCTAGGAAACCGAGGACTGTTGATTTTGACAGTGTTTGAATGTCATATAGTCCATGTAAACAGGATACTTAATTTACAATTAAGACAATTGGAGTATTTTCCATGTAAAACTTAAGGCAGCTTATACTGCTCTGAAAATTAAAGCAAATTGTATAAAAAACCAAATCAGTGCAATTCTGCATCAATAAAACAGACAGGAATGAAAAATAATGCAAGTTTGCACCGCTGGCATTCATCCATCTATTCTGGACCATATTCATATGATGCCAGGGCTGATTTGCACATCAGTAGAATATGAACAGGTTTTTCCAGTAATGTAACAGATGAATGAATGAAAAGGAGAGGCAGTCTTCATTAGTCTGCTTTCCACACATCATTTTCATTAGCATGGATGGAGGGCATGTTATTTTTCAAACAAGAATAACAATTTAATATTTTACACATGCAAGTGGAATCAGCGTCGCCTCCACACATTTCCAGCCACCTTCACAGGAGAACAAACATTTGTTGCTGCTACTAGTTCTAAAATTACCCCTTTTTTCAAACAAACATTTAATACTTTTCCAGACACTAATTATCATCCTTTTGTTGAGTCTCTGAGGAGAATCTATCGCAAACATTCGATGGTGCATGCCCATCAGTAAATCCAGAACACTTTATAGAAAATAGGGATTAAAATTCAGACTTAATCTAATCTTTCCAATTTGGTGACATCATGTCACGACATAATACATTTCATACAACGCCCCCCCCCTCTTCACTCTGAGCTGTGTTCAAGTCCGTCAGTGTGAGGGAATGTGTCCATGTAATCAAGATTCAGTAATCAGTAAGAAATGAAAACGATTGAAATACTGCCGACTGCTAAATTGGATCATCTTATTGCTCGATTTGAAACGTCTTCCCGCGATATTACATCATTTTAACATCCAGTAGTATAATTTCATACCCTTACACATTGCCTCTCTTTAATAACAGGTGTCACCAATAGCAGTGACAATGGTGCTGCTATTCGGGAGTGTGACACGACGGCGCGACCATGAGCTAGAGCAGCTGTTAATTCTCATCAGGCACACCCGTACCTTTCCTACTGTGACTTGTCTTAAGTACGTGTCAAAAATCATTTTGAATTGAATGAATAGGTGAAGTGAAAGGGGAACCACAAGATTTCTTTGAAACAGTTCACAGCGATATCGGACAGGCTCAGAATATCCACTTTGTGTACTACAGGACGGAAATATCTGTGTCCCAAGTATGGCCTTTTTTAGCACAAAGAACAACATGCCTGGTCTACATTTCTCACACCATGAGTCATGTCAATTCATTTTCCTCACTATTCATCCTCCCAATTTTCCTCTTTCACAATTTTGTGCTGGCATCTTGATGAACAACACGAAATGCCATTTTGTTTTGGTCTTACCTTTAATTGCATCCGGATCATTTTAAATACTTAAAATCAGGGCAGCTTTCATGTTGTCCTGTTCACCTTCACGGTCCAAGGTGCAATACTAGTGTCTCAGAAGTAGAACATCTTCATCCAGTTTCACTTCCAATAATATTAGTGTTTCATTTACCGTTTTGTGTTTTCATTACCTTTTAGCACCTGAAGATAAATACGGTGGTAAGAATGGTAAGACTAAAACAGTTTTAGAAAGTTGGCAAACTAAAGGAACAAAGAGGCCGGTTTGATTTTACCGCGTGTAAAACCTGTGCTTACTCACCGTACAAGCACATGTCCAACAGATTAAACAGAGTGTGCGCTGGACATAATGATCTTACACTGACGTAAGAAGCACCGACCCCGAGTCACCGTCTTTAAATGGCCCCAGTTCATACTAGTAATCACTGAATTTAATTAAAATTTTTCCAAGGAAAAATGTTAAAGAGGTGACATGCAATAACTCGCTCTCTTTGCACTCTTTCATTCGTCTTCTGGCAGTGTGCGGCCCTCTGGGAAACTAGGCATCAAAAGGATGACCTCCAGAAGAACACTTAATTCACGCGAGTCATGATGGAGAGCAGAGAATGGCCTTTACCTTGAATTCTGAGAGCCATTCTTCGACAACACTGCGCTCTGAAACCAGCATCTTCTTCAGAGACCACCCCTCCTCGTCTGCCTGGAGAGGACAGCAGGAGAGGTGAGACAGGATAGAGAGTGTAAAGGAGAGATTGTGAAAAAGGAGGAGACACAAAACAAATAGTTGGTTTCCACAAAGGAACGAGACAAGAGCAGGGGAAACAATACACAGAAAAAAAAATGTTGTTCAACTCGATGGATTATCCTGCAAAGAGAAATAAAAAGAAACCACTTTATGCACGAACAATTAGTAGAAAACCCAAAAGTCCGACAGGCGTTGAGAAGTGGTCAGCGGTACTTAACTTCCCCGGAATATGGAAGCTGTAATGCTGGCCACAAGGCTACTTAAGAGTCACCCCAGCAACCTCAGCCGTCACCATGGAGACGGAATGACAGTAGCACAATCACACAGATGGACTTCCTCTTCACAATCAAAACGTGAATGTGCTTTAACTTTTTTAATCTTATGAACCATCTATGGAACAGACGTACGAGACTCTCAGGCTGTCGGTCCAACAGAACAAATAGAAAGTAAACCGTACTTAAACTGAATTAGTGCTCACATTTTTATACTTCGCAATGACAGACAACTTAAGACCTTTAGAATGTTCAAGTTTGAACTATGAACTATAACGCATTAAAGAGAATAAATACCAGATAATCCAGTCCTCGTTTGGACAAACATTTTCTGATTTAGTGCAACAGTTGCAGAATAGTGACACCGGGGACCTTGGATAAAACTGTTTGAAAACTACAGCATTGCTTTTGTCGCCTGCATAAAGCTGCGATGGAGCTTGTTTTAATAGCATGGGATTAGGGATAATGACTAGAACACACACATTCACTCTCTGCACATTGAACTTCGTTATCCCGCAGCTTGTCGCATGTGACAGAAGCGTGCCGTAAACGTATTGCAGTTGTATCTGGGCTAACTTGCTGACATGTTGAGTTAAAAGAACTGAATGAGCTCAGGCAACAGGTAATGCTTCAGAAAGGCACAGATTGTTATTTGACTGCAGGAAACGAGCAATGCATACAAAAATATCAGCAGAAATGTTTCCCCACCAACAAAAACAAGCTTGGAGTTTTAACCTATTAAAGGAATTGCAACTGACAGCCTTTCACACTCGTCTTTGACCTTTCTTACAAAATCAAATTAGGACTGATTAAATGCAACACATCCTGGATGCACCAATTTGACTTGGACACGCTTCTCTTTCTCTGCCGTGAAAGGCTTAAGAGTCTGTCATACAAGAGGTGAAAAATGACCCTTCCAAACAATTGGAAGGGAAATTCTTGCCTCTGAAGGGCACAGATAAGCGTGAAAATGTTAGAAAAGTGAGAGGAGCGAGTGAAGAGTGTGTGCTGTTGCCAGAGATCATGTTCACTGTGGAAACGATGATACGAGGCAAATCTTTTCTATGAGCATGCGCCTTAAATCTGAGAATATGTGAATTTAGAGCCTCCGTTTAGCTTGTTCAGCAGTTCTCGAATAGCCGACTCATTCCGTTACTCCATCCTGTCAAACTGTCAAAGATTCACTGGTGACAGTTTCCATTGGCGGGGCAAGCGTTTCATTTGCCATGTGAACTCAAGTTGTTGAGGCAACTTTGACTTCCGGTCATTTAAATCGATCCGACTCAAATTGAGAAATGTCTTTTGTTTGTTAAAATGACTTGAATGAGGAAGTTTGAGAAGCGTGATATTAATTCTCCCGTCCTTACCTACCTCCGTGTCCCAGAACTCAGATCTCCACTGGGAGCAGGAAGTGGTTCTCCATCGTGTCACACATCTGTCAATCTTAGTTGGTCACCTAGACGACACAAAAGATCCATCAGACAGATAATCACAGGAAGATCTGCTGCTGGCTGGAAAAACAGCACATCAAGGTCCCTGCAAAAGTCCAATGGGCATTTTTAAAAGAATAGCTAATTGATTAATCCACACTACATTTGTTAAGAGAAAATTAGAATTCTATTTAAAACATAAATCAATGCAGTGGATCCTCAAAAATAACTAAATTAAAAATGTAATTGAGAATGTAGCCTCCGAGTTTTATGCTCCACGGAAGTGGCATGGGTCGCGCTAGCGGAGTCCCTTTTCCTCTTAGTGCGTGCGATTCCAGCCCCGCGATGGAGCTGGCGTCTCATCCGGGGTGTGCCCCACCTCTCGCCCGTAGCCCAGCTGGCATCAGGTAGGTAGATGCGGTTGCCGACCAGACTATCATTTGAACGGCCGTCATATGTATTTACTGGCTTGCGTTTTACCGTTCTATTAATATCATACAACATTGACAGAATGAAGAATGAAAATAATAATTAGCTGCACTCCATTTTTTGCTCCCATTTTAAACTAGCTCCAAACGTTCATCTTTTCAGACTGCAGTAAAGACACTGATGATGAAAGAATGAGGCTTCAAACAGTGCCTGAAAGAATGGGATTGTGTTTTTCCAGTCTTATTTTGCTGCCCCCCCCAAAAAAAATAAGACATGCAGGCTCAGTAAAGACGATGTACAAATTAGTGAAAGAAAATGGCCATTTGGAAACCAACTGATGGTTGCAGAAGAGCACGGTCCTCATTAAATATTCAAGATTACTGTTATTATACAGGGAAGCCACGATAAGCATTCACAGCAAACAGCATAAGATTTGTTCCATGAAAAAAAGGAATTCATACCTTCCACATATAAATATATACATCCGCCATTTTGAGTCCATTTTTAAGTTTCCCACAGTTGCATAGCAACAGTCAGCTGGTTAGAACTTTGTCTGCTAAAAATGCATCTCGAGGACGCACACTCGTAGCTTTTACTGCATTTGGCAGAATGAATCAAGACTTCAGTGACACACAAGAGACACTGGAGAGCCCACTTTGCACTGCAGCACTAAGAAACAGACAAAGTACACTCAACATGATCAACCATTGTGTTTATCCAGACTCGTATATCAGGACTCATCAAAGCAAGGAAACAACCGTGATGAAGTCCCATCTGACGAGAACATGTGGAGCCTCTCCGAGTGTTGAAAGCAGCAATGAAGATGTATTCTCTTTGCATTATCAAGAATCCATAGAACAAGGTTTCCACGTACATGAAGTCTGCTTTATAGAGAGTACAAGGAAACCAAAAGACATTTGAACTGCTGTGTATGAAGAATAAAAGGATGCAGTGTAACAAAATAATCTTACTCAATTTCAGGCTTCCAAAAAGCCTTTGGAGTACACTGATGCCCTGCAGTGGCATCAGTGTACTGTGACTTTTTCCTCCAACATACAGATGAAACCCAAAAGCCAATCTATGGATTAGTAACAGAAATTAAGAAATGAAGAAAAAATGGCAACGCCGTCCTCCCTTGTGAAAGAGTATTCCATCAATAGAAGTGAAGTACGGAACTACTGCGTACCGGTAATACGCCACTAATGACCCGTACATTGTCCCGGGGCAGGATGCGCATCGGACAAGCAGAACGTCAACCCGTCCTGTTTACGGCGCTTCAAACCCCAAATCACAACAACGTACCGATACGTTTGGAACAAAGCCGACAGCAGTTAACACGCAACGGCATGCAAAGCGGAAGAAAATGGATGGATGCTCAGAATCAAAATGTCTGACCCCGATTAAATATGGGCCAGTCATCATATTCAATAAACAAGGGCCATTAAATCCATCGCTGTGCACACGTTTCATTCATAATGAATGAATGAATGAGAACCAAGTCTATTCAAACCCTAAAATTATGGGATTAAAACAGGGAAAATGCCTGAGAAGGACTCGTGGTGCTGCCCAATCGGACCGATTCGGTACCAACAACGGCTGCAGCGCCCCATCGACACGCTCTCCAAGAGCAAACCCTGCCAGGCTCATCACGCTGGCGCTGGGACGCTGGGAGGTAATCGTACACCGATGTGCTCTTTACTGCCAGGGTCAATAAACCTTTCCCGTTGGGGATTGACCAAACACATTACTGCAGCCACGATCACGTCAATGAATGAAGCCGTTCCATCTGGTGACAGATCTGCAACAATAATGATCAGCACAAAACCATATCCCCCTTTACAGCTGGTTTTTTTAAAGTACTAAATGTTAGGTTCTCATGTGCAGCAAAGTACACATCATTTATCGCAGACCGATGAATCACACAAGCATCCGTGACTAAGTGACTCATTAAACCAGTGTAAACAAGCACGAGGGTACAGCGAACTGAACGGACAGGAAACCACACTTCACCGCTGCTTTAACCGAGAGGAGAACGTAAAAACGATGTCCGAGGCAGAGAGTCGGGTTTCGACACAAACTACCTTCAATACGTGCGTTACAGCGGACGATTAACCTTAGAGTACAAGGTAATACTTGCTCTTTGGTTCCACCGAGTATGGCTGCAGTCGTAACTGAAGAAGAGGCATTGAGGGCACTTCACTTCACCTCCAAGTCAACGGAAATGGAAAGACTTCGGTCCATTACAAAATCCAAATACATATTTGCAAGTCATTGTTCAAAGCACCGCAGTGAGGAGGGACATTTGGAAGACAAATGAAGTGTGCTGTGTTATTGTAATGAGGATTGCAAATCCTGCAGTGGCATCAGTGATAACTGGGTGTAATGGATGCGTCTGGCGTGTATAGAAAGCCCTCGGACGCAAGCAAGAGGTGGTTTGCGTGACCATTATAGAGACTCTTACACACACGCCACAGCTGAAAGGGTTGGTGCTCAGATTCACAGAACTAATCAAAAGAGATCGACACACAGAGCTAATCATCTTATCTGGTACACAAAGTACAGCAGCTACAATTAGAAAACTGTTAGCTCATCACAGCCAGAGAAGAACACAAGAAGTTACACAATAAACATTAGTAAAGGAGACATGTTTCTGCAGTTGTATTATAGAGTATCTGTGAAAAATGTTTTTTCTGTGTGGAATTTCTGCTTTCACATAATAAAATCTCAAGACTAACAGGCAGGCTGCGTTTCTGCCCTTCAGTCACTTCACAGAGAAATACACCACGTTTTGTCTCATACACGAAAAATCAGGGTAAAGTTACAAAATGTAATAAAATAAAACAAAAGTTAGAGACATTCATGTTGCATAATCAACAAATGGAAGTAAAAGACAGCACAAGAACATTACCGATACCGAGGACACCATTTCCTGTTGGTTTCTCTCTCCGTCCGTCTGTCTGTCTGTACACCTCAACTTCTCCTCTCTGCCCTTAATGAGCAGTGCCGGGTTTCAATAGTCCAACACTGGGGACGTTTCAAGGTCAGCTTAGCTCATTCAGCCATGAATGATTGAGCTTGAGCAAGCGCTGTGGCTTTTCTGTTTGTGCTGCTTCTGTCACCGTCCTGCTTGCTTAAAGTTTGTTCACCGTGACACAAGAGGAACTAGATATACAGCAGTGATTGCCATTCATTGATTCAGAGTTGATCATTTCCTTCCCTTCTCCAATGGGGAGGTCACGGGATTAAATACAGTAGGGATTTATTCATTTTATTTGGTCGACCCTACAGCAGGATGACGAAATGTAAAACTTTACTTTTTCCTGACCTCATTTTGGATCCGATCCAGAGGTCCACTCCACACCCTACATGACTGTGTCAAATTCCATAAACATTGGTCAATAATCAACCGAGATATTGAGGAACACATTTTTTATGCCGTAACTGCAATGCTACGGAGAATGTCAAGCTGATCCAGGATGTCTTCCGGATTATTACCAAAATGTAATAATCCGTTCCCGGTAACATTCCTAACATTTCATCAAGATCCAACCGGACGTTTTTGAGTTATCTTGCCAACAGACGGACAAACAAATGCCGCCAATTACATAACCTCCGCCTCGCCTCGGCGGGGGAAACTAGTCTCTCACCAGCGGCGTAATCCATTTTTACAAGAATAGAATTTATATTATTGATAGCAAATACAGCACAAGAAAATTTGATTTCTGTATCGTTTGGAAAATATTAAAAAGGCACGCATATACGTCCACCTCAGTGACAGAGATAGAGACCCCCCCCCCCCCCGAGTAAAGGTCGTAAAAAGGCAGGTCATAGTAACCACGGTCAATATATTCCTGTGCCAATCAATAGTGTTGTGCACAAAAAAACAGAGGGCAATAATACGAGAAACAAAGCCAGGGGCACCAAAAAGATGAGAGGAAAAGACCAAGTTTGGTTCCACCATCTCCCTCGTCCTCTCTGCATCACCGATAGGCCAGCGTAAGGGAACTGAGGCGTACGCACATCCTGGTCTAAAATTAGCTCTGCTGCAGCTGCAGGGCCAGACGTGTTGGGATGGGCCCGTGTGGCAAATAAGAACATGAACTGACACAGTTCCACCAATCAGACGGGGTAAGCAACAGCACACAACAGCACAGGCGAACGCCGACGGCATCCTGCAGCTTCCCACTCTGCTCCTCAAACCACGGAACACAAATACTTTCAATGCAGACGCTGACTGTATACAGGTTAAACACACACGGTTTATGCCGAGCCCAGCCTGCTCCCTCCCGATAGAGGATAGACATGGGCCTAATACCGACACATTTGCTCTTTGATCCTGCGTGTGCTCCTGAGAGACGGCTCTGCTGCTGTAAGCATTATGTGAATGGAGACGATTCATTTGTTTGTTAATTCACCCGGATGCATTAGCATCGCTCTGGCATTCATAAAATAAATCCAGAATTTTTCATGCTTTCTGTGAATTCAGTTTCTATCCAGCCTGTCTAGCGAGGACATCCCCAGTCGATGCAATTAGCGATATGAGATATGAGATATGAATAGTTCATTGACTTTTTTTTTGTAACTGAAGCTCTGTCAAGGAGCTACAGCTACACAAAAAATATTTCAAATGATTTCCTACAGTCTGAAACACTACATTTGTCTGTATCTATTCTACTGGATTCCATGTAAAACACAGTAGCTGGATATTAATAGCTCTGGTATCAAATGTGGCCAAGCTAATTACCGCGAAACATCGAGCTCTGGCCAGGCTTGGCAATGAAACCCTCTTTTTAACCATTTTTGAGGATCTGGACACTCATGAAGAATTAATTACGCAGTGCAGCTTGTTTGATGCGTTTCCATTTTTGAGCAGCTAAAAATAACATTGGAAGCCTTCGATACACACACTGCCCAACAACGCTCGGCGTGCGGGCCGTATAGACAATGAGTCACTGAATGCAGAGGAACACGTTTGCCAACGGCTGCCCACTCTGCAGCGAGCTCTCACAGCTTGCTGCAGCGAAACCCGCCGCCTTGCCTCCGAGCGTTAGTCAACATATCATAACAACTAGCAATAATTTGGAAGCTCTTGGACCCAACCAGGGGTTCTGGCGTTGACTCAACTTCAAATAGGTGGCGAGTCGTGTTCAACAAGCTGAGCAGTGAGCTGTGGGAAGGCAATACTCAGTAAAAACAAAAACAAAAAATAAAAAGTGTCTCTTAGCTTTAAAACACAGAAATTACCAACTGTTCATTTTTACCCTCTAGTATTTTTAAATCCTGTTCAAATTTAAAAACATAAAACCACATCTCAAAGTGCAAACAGATGTCTATATTATTTATCTGCAGTGTATCACACAGACTTTAAATTGGATAAATTACAGGCTGCAAGTTGGCTCTCCATTGCATCCCCTGCAGAACTGAGCGTTAACGGTTAACCACTGGATTTAAACAATGGAGGGCTACAAGAGGGCAAGCTGCTAGAGGGGTGTATACTGAAATGAAGTGGTGGAGGCTAAAGCCATTGAACTAACTCAACTCTGTTAGTCACTGTGGCAGAGCAATGATAAAAGCCTTCAGCACTTCAATTGGAGATGGTCCCCCCCCCTTCGGGATATTACAGTTAATGCAACATAATACAAATGTGTGTGGATGTGGAGCTACAATATGCAAATCCAAAAACGTTCACGTTTGGGATGCATTTGTAATTTTTTTTAATGATAGTAAGAACAGAGCCATGTCTTGTCTGTTATTATTTTTCAGCTCATCATCATTTTATTCACAGACGCTGAAAACACTTTTAATTGACCTCCTTAAAACTAGCATGATGAACATGAGTCGCCATCCCGACACGCGCCGCTCTGGTAATGCCTTCACTGTCCTGGCGACTCAGCCTTTGATTGCTAAACCTTGTTACAATCACTTTTGACAGCACCGATTAATTTACAAGCAAGGCCACACACACATTATACAGCACCAACCCCCCCCCCCCCCCCCCCCAGAGAGAAACAGCAGCAACTCCTGCTCTGCTGGCAGACACACAGATGTCTGGGAGTGCAGTGAGTCAGCAACACACCAGGTCTCTCTCTGCATGCCAAACATATTCCAGCTGATTGTCAATACTGGCTAAACGACTCCACTGGCAGTGTGTGTGTGTGTGTGTGTGTGTGTGTGTGTGTGTGTGTGTGTGTGTTCACACCAGGATGCTGCGTGAAGTCAGACCAGGAAAATACTACAGTCAACTCAAAAAGCTTCATGTTCCTGCATCTTATAGATATGAGGAGAGGAAGGCTGGCAGCCTCTGCTCTTCTGGCTCAGTGGGAAATAGACCCGATTCTGATCCACGGCAGGCTAATTCCTGCTTTGATACCCCCTCAGCGTGTGCATCGCCATAGGAGGGAGGGAGGAAACACACTCTGGGGCTCAATACGGTTAGAAATAGATTTGTTTTGGCTTAGAGCACTCGAGCAAGTTAGCATATGCCTCGTATGCTTTGTAAGTATAGTATATTGTATAGTTGATAAAGGAAATTGTGTAACGCAAAAACGTTATCTGACATATTTTACTGCCTTCTGATCATGAAGACATGAGCTGGAAAAAATATAATTTGCTGCAACGAGCACCAGGAACAAACTGGACTCTGGGAGTCAGAGACAGAGATGAAGCGGGTGAACGGAGTTTCAGTCTGAACTCGGCTACAGCTCCGATGATCGTCCCAAAACACGGCGTGGTAGAGATACAGGAAAGAAGCTGAAAGGAAGCCGGTGAGTTGAGAATGTGCACCAGTTAGCATGGAATTATCTAGGTCATTAATCCTGGCCTACAACACCATTGTTTTAGGGTTAATACGAGTCAGAACCATGTCCTCTCTAGTATTGCTCCAGGTAGGATCATTTTATTTACTGAACCGAGTACTGAAAATACTGAAAGAGTAATGTAAACTGGCCTGGCAGAGAGAAGCGGAATAAATTAATGTTGGTTGTTGTTAACTATCGGTCTAATGTTTAGTCCATCATTAATACTAGGAAAGCACTCAGAGAGCACAGACCTCCGCCAAGCAGCTCGTTCCCCTCGTAATTGGATTTACACCATCCACATGGTTTTTGTATCCAGACGGGATTGGCTCTCAAAGATTAAGGGGATCTAAATTAGACTAAACCCCATCTTCAGATCCCGCCCTCCATCCACATCCATCGAGCAGACAGACAGACAGACAGACAGACAGACAGACAAGCGCCATCAGAAACACTCAAATCCCATCAGCGCATCATCACTACTGCCTCCGCAGCAAGATGGCTCTCGATTTGAACCCGGATCGGAGACTTTCCGGTGTGGAGTTTGCATGCGTTCCCCACTTAGTCCAAAAAAAACCACAATAGGTGATTCTAGATGGCTCCTCTGTTTAAATTGTTGTTTGTCTCGACAACTGTGGAAGACACACACACACACGCACACACACACACACACACACACACACACACACACACACACACACACACGTAGTAATAGAACATGGATGGATGGCTCCATCGATCAGGGGTTCTGTGCACATGTAGCTCGTGCTTGAAAACGTAAACCAAGATGAAACGCGTCGTGCAGCGCATCATGTCTGATGCTCCAACAGCGTTCAACCAGCAAGTCACTGGAAATGGACACCTCTTAGCTACGCGTGTAGCCGGCTGCACCTTCAAAGGCTGAAGCATGAAAGAGTCACGTTCATTCACCAGCGGTAATGATTTAAATGATCACGACATTAAGAAATACACGTAGCTAGGTGGTAATGTAGTAAATGTAACGTGCTGAACAACCACACACACACACACACACACACACACACACACACACAAGCCATTTACCGACAGCAACTTATTACAGTCTTCAGTGAACAGCGAAAGCTATCCATTTGCACAATTGGTAGATTAAATGTTCTACTCACACACAAAAAAAATTTTTATATACATTTTGAGAAAGCAAAATTGTCACTTCCGCTAATAATTTTCAAAGTAAAATCATATTCAACCAAACAGGCTGCGCCGTTTTAGTGTTCGACTCTCAGTCTGACAGTGAAACGGCGTAATATGTTCGGATGAAATGTGAAGTTGCCGAAGTCCATTGACGGCTAACGTTAAACTGGTTAGCTGCGACCCGACCCGTTACCCGGGTCGCCCTACGCAGCTCTGCTAGCTATTTAGACCGTCGCTAACTAGCTAGCGTCTTTGACAGCGATGCCACGACAGCCCGAGTCTGTCGGTGCTAGCCACGTTAGCCACGTTAGCCACGTTAGCTCGGTTCACACACTGGTAGCCCTTTCCGCTCAGCAGCTGCCGGACGTCCTCATCTCGTTCCTCTTTTTGGGGTCACCAGTCGTGACTGGGCCGACGCGGTTCACTGCTAAGTGCTGAAGCATCTCCTCTGTGCCCCCCCCCCCCTTTGGCCAGGACGGACGCGCTTCACCCCCCCCGCCACAGGTTTACAGGGACACAAACCAACCGGTGATGATTACAAGTCAGCAAAGACTACAACTCCCTGCTAAACCCCGAATAATCAATGACTCACCCGACCCAAGCTGGGACTCACGATGTCACGTAAAGGGGAAGTCCGGTCGGCGCGGGCAACGATCCGAGTCGAGAATGTCCCCCCCACGCAGCCCCCACGCAGCCCCCACGCAGCCAGCGACACCTCCGTATGATCTCCCCACACCGCAATGGTGATGGAGTACAGCGGGCCGTGATTGGTCAGAATGTGATGCATTCAAAGACATCGGAAAATGTAAAACACTTCTTCTTGGCACTTCTACAAACTTACCTCACAGCGGCAAAATCATGTTTGTTTACCCCTGATTTCACGAAGCACGACGTGCAAACAGGCAACAATGTATTTAAGTAAATCATAGAAGTAATAATTCAAACTATACAAGATTAAGATCATATCCTTTCATTGGTTGTGCCTTTAAATAAATGTAACCAAAGAAGAAGAACGACCTCCTTTGTTTGCGTCTTTGCTTTCACTTTCACTTCCACTTTTGCGCGCACAGTCGAAAAATGCGTTCGATCAACGAGCTCCTTCCACTCAGGACGTTTTAGCGGCGCGTCATCTTCGCGACGTGGGCTGCGAAATCCCTCTTTGGGTTTCTGTTTGTGCGACGGGACGGAGAAAGGTTGGTTGTTTCAGTCCAGTAATCCTCCCGGCAAGTTAGGAATACCTTTATATATATATATATATATATATATATATATTTGGTGATTAACAACTCAACACTAACGTGATACGCACTCGTGTTTGTAGGTATCGACCCTTTTACCAAATGGCTCTCCCAGACCTACATCAGAGAGCCATCAACGAACTCTCAGAGGCTCTGAGCAGCGACGAACGCAGGAGGATCTTCTACATGTGTGACGTCACGGCCGCGGACAACAGCGTCACTCGTTTGAAGGAGATGCTGAGACGTGAAGTGACGCGCAGCGAGGCTGGTCACCTGCTGCTGGAACAGCTGCTGCTGCACCTGAAACGCTTTGATCTCCTGGGGAAGGTGTTCCAAAGCAGCAGAGGCCAGGCGGAGCGGACTCCGGGGACGAGTCTGCAAGGATTCAGGTATAACGACTCGTTTCAATGAGCTGTCCACGTTTAATCCGCGTGCTCCCCTCATCCCGGGTCTCTCTCACGCTGCAGGGTGCTGATGGATAATATCAGTGAGGAAATGGCCGATGAAGATATTAACAGTCTGAAATTCTTGCTGAGCGGCACCCTATCCCGGGGGAAGTTGGGAAAAGTGGAGGTGAAAAGAATCAGCTTGGCTCGTCTACATTTACAGAACCCGTGTGTGTGTGTGTGTGGGCGAGTTTCACTGGACAGAGAAATGTGTCACCGTTCTCACATTTAACATCCCCCCCCCCTCCCCCCCATTCTCTCCTGTGGTAGAGCTTCCTGGACGTGATTGCGGAACTCGAGCAGCTTGACATGGTTTCACCTGAAAGGGTGGATTTTGTAGAGAAGTGTTTAATAAACGTCGGCAGGGTCGACCTTGGTAAACGAGTGGGCGAGTACAGGATGTCAGGTGAGGCTGCGTTAACCTTTTTTTTTTTATGCCGAGAGGCTCACTTTTGACAAAACGAGACAAGGAAGATCTTAAGTAAGCAAGTGCAGTGATTGAAAAGTAAAAAAAAAAAACATGTAGATATTATTTAGGCAGAAAATCTGAATAATTGAGCTTCTACTGAAAGAATGTTTCAGTATACATGGGAATAAAATATATAAACTACAAGGGCACTCCTTTGTGTTCATACCTCCACCATAACAGTCCCTTCTATTAAATTCTAAATATTAAATTTGTTTTATTTTGTGTGGCTGCCTTCAGGGTTCTATTGAAGTGAAAGTGAAAAGAAAGTCGTGGATCCACCTCTTTATACAGCTGGATTATTGGCTAAAACAAACTGTAAAGCTGTTAACATCCTGTATACAGATCTCGACCCAAGGGAATGAAAACGAAACATGTAGTAAAGAGAAGCAGGAGAGGAGCCAAACTTCAAGATACACATATTTCACCATTTTCAAAACAGGAATTGTGTTTTCATTCCCAGATTATGATGAAGAATTGTAAGAAAACAACATGAACTTCATGTTTATTTAACACCACCAAACATCCACTTTACAGATAAGGGGTTAAAGGTACCATTTGACGCCTGCACATACTGTGATCATTATAATACTGCATTCTCTGTTTATTAAACCGTTAGGTTTAGATAATGACAAATCACATAATTTCCTTTCATTATAAACAAACTAAAAGAGTGTCAAAAACGTGTTGTTTTTCAAAATGTTTGCTCTCACGGACCTTACGTTTTGAAATAAAACATACATTTGATCACATATATGTGACACTGAATAAGAAATTTCTTACTAGGCTTTTTAAGTGAAAGTTAAGATGTCCTCAGTTCATCACTGCAATGTGATTTTTGCAAAAAAAAAACCCTGCAATTTGATCCAAAGCATGCATTTATAATCCTCAAAGCAGAGAACTATAGATTGAATTTGTATTTGTCTGCGTCCAGCTGAGACTCCGGAGCATCGTCCGGCTCAGCGGCAACAGTATAAAACTCATGTAAGTACGACTTCAATCATTCACATTCATTGTATTGATTTATTCCCTCGTAATTGTAATACTTTTCTTCTCAGCGGTCATTCCCCTCTGAAAATAGTCCTCTAATGCCGGCACGACAAGGACAGGTCCTCCACCGCGGTGAGACAAATTACAATCTCTAAAATTGTAGTGAGGATGTGAAAATAGAACTTTTAATAGCCACCCTCCGAAGACAGTAGCACCCTCAGGTCACTCATTGTGCTTTACTATACTCGTAAAATCAGGTTTTTCTGCAGCAGCCTCAGAAAACACGCCACTGTCTCCGTGCAGGGAGGAGAACTGTCAGGTGAGGTTTGCACTCACCCCTGGTGGAACATTTACTATATATTAGAGTAAAAGTGCTTTTATGAAATGACTATTCTTCTTGCAGAGTCAACTAGATCTGTACAACTTTAACACAAACCCCAGAGGAGTTTGTGTTATCATCGACTGTGTGGGAAAGGATGGAGGTAAGACAGAAAATGTTTTGTACAGGGGTGGGGGTCGTCGACTCGTCCATAAGTCGCCCCATGTTAAATTACCCTCAGTATATTATGCTGCATCATGAAACGGAACATATCCGGAGTAGAAAGAGACAATTTCCACGTGTAATAATAATTAGTTATGTAATAAGTTGTATTACAGTTGTTATTCAAGATTCAAGATTCAAGATACTTTATTGTCATTATGCGAGCATAATAAAATCGTGAGAAGGCCCACGGCTTAAGGCACACATCATAACAAACTAAATTCTCTCTCTTAAGAAACAATATATACACACAGAGAGAGTGAGAATCACAGGCAGTAGTGCAAAATAGCAGCAGCAGCAACAGGGCCGGCATAAAGTGCAAAATAGCAACAGCAGCAACAGGGCCGGCATAAAGTGTCCCAGATCGCTACAAGGGAACGACTGCTTTCACAGCTCGGGGGAAGAAGCTGTTTCTGAGCCTCGTAGTGCTGCTTCTTATTGTCCTGAACCGCTTCCCTGATGGAAGCGGGACAAACAGTCTGTGGCCCGGGTGGGTGGGGTCTGTGGAGATGCGTCTGGCCCTCCTCTGGACTCTGGAGATGTAAACAGAGTCCAAATCAGGCAGACGGTGACCCACAATCCCCTGAGCTGTCCTCACCACCCGGGATAGGTCCTTCCTGTCCTGCGCCGTGCAGCTGCCGTACCACACGGTCGCACCGAGACACAGGATGCTCTCTATCGTGGCCCGGTAGAAGTTTGCAAGCAGCACAGAGGAGAGTCCAGCCCGCTTCAGCTTCCTGAGGAAGAAGAGCCGTTGCTGGGCCTTCTTCACCAGGTGTCTGGTGTTGAGTGTCCAGGAGAGGTCAGAGGAGATGTGGATGCCCAGGAATTTAATGTTCTCCACACGCTCCACTGCTTCCCCTCGTATGCACAGGGGGGCGTGTTCAGTCTTCCTGGACCTCCTGTAGTCCACTATGACCTCCTTGGTCTTGCTGGTGTTCAGAACAAGGCTGTTACTCGAGCACCACAGCATCAGGTTCTGGACCTCCTCTCTGTAGTGGGTCTCATCGTTGTTGGAGATGTGACCCACCACAGTGGTGTCGTCCGCAAACTTCACAACCATGTTTGTGGAGTGGATGGCAGGGCAGTCGTGGGTGAAGAGGGTGAAGAGAGCAGGGCTGAGAACGCAACCCTGGGGGGTCCCAGTGTTCAGGATCAGAGGGGAGGATGTGGTGTCTCCTATCCTCACCACCTGGGGCCGGTTGCTGAGGAAGTCCCTGACCCAGGAGCACAGCGGTGGAGACAGTCCCAGGCTGTGGAGCTTCAGAGCCAGCATGTCCGGCGGGACGGTGTTAAAAGCTGAACTGAAGTCCACAAACAGCATCCTGACGTAGGTGTTAGGCTGCTCCAGGTGAGTCAGGGCCGAGTGAAGTGTCAGCGAGACGGCGTCCTCCGTGGAGTGGTTCCCCCTGTAGGCGAACTGCAGGCTGTCCAAGCCAGCAGGGACGGCGTCCTTGATGTGTTTAAGGAGGATCCTCTCGAAGCACTTCATCACGACGGGAGTCAGAGCAACAGGGACAGGTTGAAGATGTCCAGGAAAACCCCGGCCAGTTGGTCAGCACACGTCTTCAGTGTCCGGCCTGACACGCCATCTGGTCCCGCAGCCTTGTTGATGTTGATCCTCCTCAGGGCTGAGGAGACCTGCTGCAGCTGCACCTCAGGCTGGGGCAGATCCACAGACCTTCTGCTGCTCGGAGAGTCGAAGCGTGAGAAGAACCTGTTCAGGGTGTCAGGCAGGGTGGAGTCGTGGCTGGCGTGCTGGTCCCTGCGTTTGTAGTCCGTCACAGCCCTGATGCCTTTCCACATGTCACGTGGGTTATTGTTCTCAAAGTGCTCCTCAATGCGCTGCTTGTATCTGTGCTTTGCCTGCTTGATGCCTCTTATACTTGCATTGTAAAAAACATTATGTGCGAGAAAAAAGGAGTAGAAAGTCCAATATTTGTACACAATTGAGTAAAGTGCTCGTGTGAATGTATGTTGGTGTTTATCAGTGAAAAATCATTTGGATTATCGGTTCAACAAGCAGAAGATGCCGAGCCACAACCCTATCCAGCTGTTTCAGCGTGATTATCAGGATAATCCCACTTTACCCACTCAGGCCTGCTGGAACAGACTTTTAAGGCCCTCCTCTTCAGCGTGGTTCTCTACAAGTGGATGAGCGTGGATGACACGCTCTCAGCCCTCGGTCAGATCTCCAGACAGAGGGAGCACCTCGAAAGCGACGGCTTTGCCTGTTGCATCATCAGCCGTGGTCCTCCGAACCGTCTCCTGGGGACAGACTCCCACGGCGTGGGCCTACATCTGGACCGTATCAGACGGCTTTTCACTGCGGACTCATGTCCGATGCTGGCCGGCAAGCCCAAACTCTTCTTCATCCAGAGGTACGGCGTCTCCGAGTTTCAGCCGTGTGCCAGGTGGGAACGCAGGGACGAGGACTTGGAGACGGATGGGTGTCAAGGGATGTCCAGATGTGATATTATCCCAACAGATGCAGATGTGTTCTGGAGTCACTGCTGGACGGATGAACAGCAGGTAGAGCAAGAACAGCATCACTCCATCTACCTGAAGGCCCTGACGGATGCCTTGGATTATGGCCAGAGGAGGTACAGGCAATAATCCAATGGCTGCTGTTCAGCATATCATCCGTAGGCGGTTGGAACTATAAACTAAACGACTGTTTGTGTTTGACAGGAAAACAAACCTTGTTGATCTTCATACCAAAGTGAACGGGGCCATTTTTGAACATAACGAAAGGAATCCTGGAGGAAAGTACCACATCGATGTGAAGCACACGCTACGAAAAGACCTTTACTTGCAATAAATATTCAGTAGATCACATTCACTAAACCCTCAGTACTCAGACACGTATTAATAGAGCAGGTTATGGTCCACAGAGGAAGGTTTTTGTTACTGGGCCAACAGCGACACCTTCTGGATGTATCGACTGAATACAGGAATGAATAAACACGTTTTCATGTACTTTTATTTAATGTAGGAAAAGTCACGATTAATGTGTTGTAGTTACTTCAAGCTTCCACTTACTGAACATGTTATGGATTATATGTGGAAGAGCTTTTTCTTGCCTGACATAGTGCAGCTCTTATTTTTAGAATGTTTTTCTGCTCAGCACAAATGAAGCGAGGAGGGGATGAATCTGTTCATACAATTCAACAAACTTATATACAACAACAAATTACTTCAGCGATACCATTTAAGATTTGTATTTTACTCTTCTTTTGTGTCATTCTTATTCTGTGAGTGGGATTTGTCTTTATTTTGTCTTTATTCTGGGTATTGGAGATGTGCTTTTTTGATGCTCTGGACATTTTATATATTAATTATGATTTATATTTGAAAATGGAATGTATTTTCAGATATGCAAAAATAATTTATTTGTTATATAGCATCTGTCTTGAATGAAGTTTAAATGAATGACTTTTAAATCTGTTTAGAAGTGGCACAATTAATGTTGGCTGAACTAAATTGTATATTTTATATATCTGCCTATCACAAAACAATGTAACCGAGTACTATTATTGCATTTATATTTAAACTATTAAGGGTTCTTGTTTTGTTTTGGATAGATGCATTTTTCATTCCCCCATAAAATCTGTTGTTTATGTTGTTAGTCTGTTGTTCTGTAATCACTTTGTTGTCCAAAGTACACATTCCCACTTCACAAAGGTTTTATACACAGATATCAACAACATTATGTATCTAAGCATTTCGATGTTTTGACTTTTATACTGGAACAGAACACAGAGGGTTTTGGAAGAAGTTAATCCACGTGGCAACCCCTAATGGGAAAATGTAGAGGAGAGGTCGTAATCTTATCTGGAGCACACAGTGTCAGACCAGCTTCACCAGCTCCTCCACAAAAATGAGCCATGATAAGTTGGAAATGTGTATTTTTTTATGAGTGTGTGAAAGGTTTGTTATATTCTTGTTTAGAAAGAAGGTATTAGAGAACTTTTTGTCTGTATTGTGGATGCTAAATTATATCCCTAGAATTAAAAATATACATCTTGATATAACATTTGTTATAATAAATGTTAAATAAATATATTAAAAGTTAACAGACTGAATACACGCGTATTTGTTCACCATACATTTGTCTGTTCTCCAGTGCCCGCAGCAGTGCGAACGTGACAGTAGGAGGCAGCCAAGTTTTGCGCGGATGTCGCTGAAGCCGCGCAATTACGCACACACACACACACACACACACACACTCAGTAGCAGGCGGCGTGAACGTGCTTCGTCGGGGGCTGCTGTTGCTATGATGCAATGACGGCTGCGCCCTGGGTAGCGAGCGCGGAGTTGGATGAGTTCCCTCCACACAGTTGAAGTGAAGCAGCAGCAGACCCAGGACGACGTCAGCGCGTCCGAGGGCCGGACAGCTGTCCCCGAGACGCCGCAGGGACCCGGGTCCTGCCGCGCTGCGCCAGGTGTGCCTGCTCGCCGCGTCATGACGCCTGGAGAGATCTCTCACGCATCTGTTCGACGTTTCAGCGACGCGCCCTGATCTGCGCTCTGGAGAAACCAAGCGAGGAGGGATTGTTGTTTGCTCTGGCCGCATTATTCTCCTCCACCTCTTCCTCCTCCTCTTCCTCCTCCTCTTCCTCCTCCTCCTCCTCCTCCTCCTCACCTGGGACCCGCTGGAACCTTTTCGTGCGTCGCACTGGACCGCGATGGCTGAGCGCGCCTCCACCGGGCTGCTGATGATGCTGGAGCCCACGCCGGCTGTCGCGATGACGCTGCCCGCGGAGGTCCGGGCGAAGCTGGCCGAGCTGGAGCTGGAGCTCTCCGAAGGTAAGCCGGCGGAGCCCGGGGGACGGCGCCGCCCTTCGTGTCGGTACCGAGAAACGTCACCGACTCTCACGCTGATACCTGCCAGTCAGCCGAAATGAACTTGCGCTGGAGTTTCCTCCTCGTGCACGTTAACAGCCCCCGGCGCGTAAACAGGTTGCTGCGTTTTGTTCCGTTTCTCGTGGATGCGTTCTGCTGCTGTTCTGACATTTCCTCGCGCGTCTAAAACTCCAAAATGACGTATTTTGGACCCGACGGATCTCTCTTGCCTCCGCGGTATCAGCTGAGCCGGACACACCCTGCATGCTGCGGGTTCGACGCTCCGTCTGTCGCTCAAAGCTGCGGGTTCGAGGCTCCGTGTGTCGCTCAAAGCTGCGGGTTCGAGGCTCAGGTCTGTCGCTCAAAGCTGCGGGTTCGAGGCTCCGTCTGTCGCTCAAAGCTGCGGGTTCGAGGCTCCGTGTGTCGCTCAAAGCTGCGGGTTCGAGGCTCCGTGTGTCGCTCAAAGCTGCGGGTTCGAGGCTCCGTGTGTCGCTCAAAGCTGCGGGTTCGAGGCTCCGTCTGTCGCTCAAAGCTGCGGGTTCGAGGCTCCGTGTGTCGGTCAAAGCTGCGGGTTCGAGGCTCCGTCTGTCGCTCAAAGCTGCGGGTTCGAGGCTCCGTCTGTCGGTCAAAGCTGCGGGTTCGAGGCTCCGTCTGTCGCTCAAAGCTGCGGGTTCGAGGCTCCGTCTGTCGCTCAAAGCTGCGGGTTCGAGGCTCCGTCTGTCGCTCAAAGCTGCGGGTTCGAGGCTCCGTCTGTCGCTCAAAGCTGCGGGTTCGAGGCTCCCACAGAAAGCAGCGTCTGTCCCTTTTCAGGTAGCTGCAGGGATCATTCTCCTCTTGTCAAATGCACAGTATTAAAATATCATCGGAAAAGTTGAACCGACTCAGAGCATCCGTGCCTTGCTCAAGTCATGTTCCTCGGGTTTTTATGTAAACGGATTCGGATCAATGTGAAAGTTCCTCCTAGAATTTGCTGATTAAAATGGGATTTGAACATCTGCAGGTTGATGTAAAGGGATTACTCTCTAATTTTCAGAAATCAGGTTCTAAATCGGGTTCTAAATAGCATTTCTTTTTGCGTAAAAGTAACTATTATACATCTACAATTCTCCACTGAGCCGTAGCTAAACAAATAAACTTTATTCGTGTTAGTTGTGTGCAGCAACAGGGTTTGGAGTACAGACTGAAGGTGTGTGCTTTGATAAGCACATTAACTACCACTGAGGGCCCTAATGGGGGACGGCCTTGCTTTCAGCAGCAGCCACTGAATTCATCTATATCTGTCCAGTTTCCTCTTCCTGCTCTCCCCATGTCACATCCTGTCATGTTAGAGCTTTGATAGCAGCGTCTCGCCTTGCCATTTATCTTTCTTCTGATGTGGCCAACCCTGCACGGCTCCCTTTCCACCACCTCCATATTTCCTCTAGATCTCCCAGATCAAAGAAGGTGCTCTACTGTCTTTTAAACCTATTTTTTCACTCTCAAAGCCTTTTTCTCGCACCACCGTGAACTCTTCACCTCTGGATGATGCCTTTCGGTTGCTTCCTGTCTCAGGATCGAGTAAAATGGCTTTTTTTATTGGAAGGAGATGAGAACGGTTTTCTATCCCTCCCAATCAGCTCTTTGCAGAGGGATTTAAAGCGAGGCCATGTCCTACTGAGTGATACATCTCAGTCTTTAGAATGCATGAGTGCGCATGTATTATTCATGAAGTGGAGTCGATGTGCCATGTGCGTTTTCTTAAGCAGTTTAGCAACAGCATAAGTTTGAGAAGATCCAGCAGGTCAGGCTGATAATAATCCGTCATCAGTGCAGGGCTGCTGATGTGGGACATAAGCAATCTGTGCACATAATAAATAATCTTTCTCCTTGAAATTCAGGTTTTTATTTCTTAGTGAACATGCATCCTAAGTTATCCTACGCTCTATATAACTCGGGGCTTGCATTGTGAGGCAGAATTTATAAATAATGTCACTACATCAAAGCTGAAATTGTTGTAAATGTAAATTGGGTAAATAAATAACAAATATTTAGCTTTAAAAACCTTGAAAATGTGCAGTTTCAGAAAATCTCAGCATCATTAAATGAGAATCAGTCAAAGTTCTAAAAGAAATAAAATAATCAAAAGTGTTTGGCGATAGCAAACCGCCGCCAAAGCTGAGCGTCCTTTCCATAGGGTCCCTTATCCCCGTATGTTACTCCCCTATTCATATGCAACACACTAATTTTCCAGATACTTTAATGTGGAAACGTACAAGCATAAATAGGAGCCCTTCATAATAGATGGCACAGGAACACAGCTGCTCTACAAGAGTTAGGAATTCCGTTCACAATGGAGTTTATTGTCCAGAAAATGGTTTTCATAGCAGAAAAGGAGTAGGGAGAATCTACATCGCTGTAGCTGCTGCTTTTCCTGCAGTCGCTCTGTCAGAAACCGCCGTCTGTCCGACTCTGGTGACAAAACTCTGGCTTCCGTCAACAGCGACTCTGCTGCTCTCACAGCCCGGTCCAGTGAGCATCCGGATGTGCATAACCACGCTGCAGCTTTAAAATGCCTTTATTTCCTTATGTCCTTGACTTATAGAGTTAATATTCTGAAGCTTAAAACAAAAGCCACTTTCAGACAGACATTGTGCAGCAGCAGGAGTTCCCTCCTCCCCGACTCGTTCGGCGTGTTCAAACTGGATCAGCCCAGTGGTCACAATGTACGGTGGCCCTGAAGTGCAAAACACAACAACAAATCGTAGCGCACACAATAAAGAAGGAATCGCGCAAACAAGAAAAAAACACACACACAAATAAGAAATCGCGCAAACAAGAAAAAAACACACACACAAATAAGAAATCACGCAAACAAGAAAAAACACACACACACAAATAATAAATCACGCAAACAAGAATACAAAACACACAAACAAGAATCAAAATCACGCAAACAAGAAAAAACACACACACACACACAAATAAGAAATCACGCAAACAAGAATAGAATTAACGCAAACAAGAAATGAAATCACGCAAACAAGAAATGTAATCACGCAAACAAGAAATGAAATCACGCAAACAAGAAATGTAATCACGCAAACAAGAAATGAAATCACGCAAACAAGAAATGTAATCACGCAAACAAGAAATGAAATCACGCAAACAAGAAATGTAATCACGCAAACAAGAAATGAAATCACGCAAACAAGAAATGAAATCACGCAAACAAGAAATGAAATCACGCAAACAAGAAATGTAATCACGCAAACAAGAATAGAATTAACGCAAACAAGAAATGAAATCACGCAAACAAGAAATGTAATCACGCAAACAAGAAATGAAATCACACAAACAAGAAATGAAATCACGCAAACAAGAAATGAAATCACGCAAACAAGAAAGCTCCAAACCGGAAATGCTAAATATCGGACATGCAGGGGTCCGGATGCTGATTGCTGAAAAAGCTCATTTGTAATTATGGCTGCCACCGAAGACATTATCAGGAATTATTTTGATGCGGGACACACTTATGACGCAATAGTTGACATGCTGTCAACTTTGCACAACATCACAATGAGTGTTCGCACTCTAAAGACGCGTTTAAGAGAGGCGGGGCTGTACAGGAGGAAGAATTACTCCCAGCTATCAGAGGTGAGACGAGCTATTCTGACGGAGCTGCGAGGGCCGGGACAGCTGTTCGGCTATCGGACTATGTGGCAAGTGCTAAAACAAAAACACAGGCTACGTGTTAAGCGTGATGTAGTGATGAGATTACTGAAACAACTCAATCCACAAGGGACCGACATGAGGACACGCCGGAGGTTTATTAGGCGAGCATATCATTCCATGGGGCCCAACTACATATGGCACGTAGATGGCTATGATAAACTCAAACCCTTCGGCTTGGCCCTCTCCGGGTGTATCGATGGATTTTCCAGAAGAATCATGTGGCTTGTTTGCGGGGCTACCAACAACAACCCGTCTGTTATCGCTCACAATTACATTAACTGCGTCAAGAATACTGGCGTAATCCCAATGAGATTAAGAACCGATTTCGGAACAGAAAATGGGACAATGGCAGCGATACAATGCACCCTTCGCCATGAGCACACGGACTACTACGCAGGCTCCTCCAGCCACGGTTACGGTTCATCAACGGCCAACCAGCGCATCGAGTCATGGTGGTCCTATTTCAGGAAAGGAAGGTTGGTACATCTCTGATTGATCATCTTTCGCTACAGATTGTAATGGTTTTGGGTGCGTGTCGCTCGGTTGAAGCCGTGAAGAGAAGAAGGTGCCAGACAGAAACTCACAGCCAGACTTGTACTGGGATTTCACAAACTGCTCGTCTTTTATTAAATAACTCCAACCTTACCAAGCCCGGTTGTCCAGCTATAGCATCTCAAACATGAAATAAATAGTTGCCAGCACCCAAACCACCACTGAATATTATTAAGGGACAGATAAAAGTTGTACTGTAAGTTAGATCGACCAGTTTAAGGAGCCGAAAACATGGGGTAACCATAACAACCCAGGCGCAGCCTGGTGACGTCATAAGAGGCGACGCCTCCTTAAAGGTACATGTCGCTATTTTACTGTTACAAGCGTCAATGCATGTTTTTAATATTTGCAGATTAAATCATAATGTTTAACCCCTGGATAAAATAAGACATTTGATTGTATTCCAGGGCTCAGTTTTGGATCGACCTGTTTAAAGACCTGGCAGACTTTGGGCAGTTTAATGGCAGCAACGAACACAAGGACTTAGTGAGATTCTGCTTCCGTGATGTTCTGCAAAAAGATCTTGATGAATGTACTGACCTATGGAACAAGCACAGGATTCGACCCAGCAGACTTTCACGATGTCCTGGAGGGATTCCAAACGAACTCTATTTCTTGCCTCACAGGTAATCCATAGCAAGTCACAATCAATTGGCAGTATGTATTATTAGTGTTGGATTAAAGCGCAAGCGTTATTATGGGTAATGCAGTTGGACAATTACAGGTATATGTAATTCATAACCATGAATGTATTGGCCTTAGTTTAACTTTTTATTTCTGCCTATGAATGTGCAAATATAAAGAAAAATCATTTGAACAAAAATAAAAAAAAGATTTGTTTTCCATTCCTTTTTAACTATACTATGTAATTGTGTTATTGTTCAGGTTTGGCTCAAGGGACTGTGGCTTCACTGTTGAAGACCGGGAACTCCTCGTGTTTCCTGAATCGAGGCAAACTATTCATTTGTGCAGCGATCCAAACATTCAGGAATATCTCCAACATGTCGTGCAACAAAAGGGATTACAGCAACCCCATGACTGGGAATCTGCCTCAGCAATGTACTTCACTCTGAAGCAAATAGCTGCACTATGAATAAGGACACCATGACTCATGTTTAAGAACTTGTTTATTGCTGCAAATAAGATTTAACATAAGGTAAACTAATAAACATTTTGGAACTACCTTTCATGTCTTTAATTTTCAGCAGCGTCCAAAGCCTGGTGAATTTTGAATGCCAAAATCCATATTTTCTTTGAAAACATTGTATGTTTCCAGGAGAGGAAGCGTGATTGTGTTGCCACATGTGTTCGCTAATGGATACATGGACTCCAGTGTAAATGTAATGCATGGATGCGGTGTCATTCCTGCAGGTGGGATTGAATTCACACCTGTGCAAAACATCAACAACTCCTCCAGTGGCACAGGTCCTTGTTCTGTGAAAAAGAGATAGCATTAGATCGATTTCCATTCATGTAAGATAGCATTATTGCAACAGTATTTTAATTCAAACCTTCACAGTCCATTATATAGTCGCCCCAGAAGCTGAGTGCCAAGCTTTCTTTCATCCTCCTGTTGCTTCCTGATAGACTAAGCTGTGGCACAAAGAGTTGTTCGAATTCTGTAGCCGTCAGCTTCTTCTCCACATGACACAGTGCAGGAGCAAGGACACTGGGATGCTGACAAAGGGCATCAAGAAAGTGGAGGCTGGCTAGTCCTTCTTTGAATCTATTGACGGACACACATTGGTGAATAATTGTAAGGAACAAAACTGGCTTTTTTTCGTTACAACATACAAGATTATTTATATCAGCATTATATCTGGCAACATCCAGTGTTTGCATCACCCCCCAAAACACACTGTGATTACGGCTGAGTTAGCACTGCTAACTGTCTCAATATGTTTCATGAACAGCTTTAGCCACAGCAGAGCACGTTTTCAAATAGGCTGTGTGGCTGCTCTGCTCTGGGTGAACATTATATATGACCAACACATAATTATTGATTCATTATTACTATAGAACAGAAATAGTAGTTGTGGTTTTAGTAGCAACATTGGTAATAATTCAAGTGCATCATGAGATTATGCTGCTTCATTTAACACATTCATTTAAAAAACACTTAGACTTACCGTTCAATTACACAGTAATTTCGGTCTATGATGTACCATTTAAGGTATTCTGCCACAACTTTGTGCCTGTCTTCCACAGACCTGACACACCTGAAGCATCCTGCAGTTTGCAGCAAGGAGCTGTGTTTCAGTATGGCAGCTTGAAGAGAGTTCAAAGAATTTGCCACCTCGATCTGAATGGGAGACAGACAGAGATGGAGGAGGGGGGGGGGGGGGGAACAGTCACCAAAGAAATACATTCATCATCAGCCAATAAAGATTACTTATGTTACTTTAAGGCTCAGGAAAAAGAAACAAACATCTGAAATGTAGTCGCACAGAGAAGAATGTGATTTACATTTTTTCAGTACTTAATGTTAATTTTTTTTTACATTGAGGAGTTTCTGCAGTCATTTACATTTGCTTTATTTGTGACGACAAGTGTATTCTCTTGTCTTACCTCATGAAGAGCTCTCCCTATCTCATCATCTGTCACATCCTTCACATTTGAAGAGAAACCAGGTTGTCCAACAATATGGTTCACCAGATCCTTAGAGAGAAAATGTGGCCCTGGACCTCCATGAACTATGGACACAGCTATCATCTTCCCTGCCATGAAAAACTCATCCTCTCTGATTGCTGGGAGGATAACACAGGGTGGAAACAAATGTAACTGAGTTGTGGAGCTACAGTACATCACATTACAACAATTAACTCAGTATCTGTATGAATCATAAAATAAAGAATATGAAATCTATAATCCCGCATTATTTACTGGCTCACATCAAACTATTCAACGTCTCGTCTGCCAACAAACCTGTGGCATTGTACACCAAGTACCGACTCTCCGGGGGTCCTTCAAAAATGGGTCGCGACTGCAGATTGCTCATTAGAAGCGTCAGAAATTCTCGCGTTGGCCCTCCAATGTCTATTCCTTCCTCCATGGAGCCTGCATCATCAGTGAACTTCACAAGCAAGTTCGATTTTTCAGAGAAGCGTGAGCGTCTGAATCCTCTGACTGCTCCATCCCAAACATTTGAGCGCGTGATGTTGAATCTGCTGACAGTGTTGTGGTCTATGACATCTGCCAATTCCTGAATGATCATGGCTGCAGATACACCAGTGTCCCTATAACAGATATAGAAAAGAATGGAATAAAAGTAAATATTCATCCACTTATCATAGGTACATAAGTACCGTATTAGCCCGAATATAATACGACCCCTTCTTTTCTCCATTATCTCTTCTCTTACCGGTATTTTCTTCTCTTTTCTTTCTTACCGCTATTTTATATTTATCTACTTCGTGCTACAGCTATTTTTATTTTCTTCTTCGTGACAGGTGTTCGCTTTGTGGCCTGGATAGTTAAGTTCAGCATTCACTGTAAAGATATCTGACGCCATCTAGCGTTCTGAATGGGTATAATGTCTAGACCTCGAACGTAAGATGACCCCCACTTTTTCAGCCTAATTTCAATGCTAATACGAGCCAATATGGTACCAATATATGATTTGACATACAATATCAGTGTTGATCTATTTTCTATTTTGCATCCGAGAGATGCGGTGTAATTCTTTCCTTAAAAAAGATGAACTAATAACAAATCAATCTCCTCTTTTTCGTTCCAAGTAAAAATCTAGAAATTATGAATATGTTGAAATGCTAAGCCTCTGTACACAAGATGTCTCCTACTTCCCCAAAATATTCTTAGAATGTTTTTTGTCTTCTTGTACATGATGTTAAATAAACTTGATTTGTTGTACAAAAGCCCTGCTGTGGCTCTTTAAAATATCTTGTTAATAAAATGTTTAATGATTATTCGACAAATAATTAGGAGTCACTATAATACTTACTCTGCAGTTTTTGCAGGATTGGTGCCTACGGGTGCGACATCACAATCTTGACTTTCATCCTCATCCTCATCTTCAATTATGATAGGCGCATACAGCTGTGTGTACGTGCTGCAAATAAGGAAGTTACAATTATTATTTGTAATGTAGCCAATGTTCTTCTACAATGACTTACAGTGAGCTAACTACAGAAGCACCTCTGGGTAAAGAACCTTGCTGAAGGGCACTTGGGAGGCCACTGGGATCAAACTCACAACTACTGTTATTCAATTTTTAAGACCAGATACCTAACCATTAAAAAACCAATACTCATAAATAAAATACTCCACTCTCATCACCGCATTGTGCCGCAACATTTTGTTTCTCTACATCTTGAATCATACTAGAGTACATTGACAGGAAGTGTTTGAAAGTGTGTCAAAACCCTAAAAGAAACAGTACCTGTATGTGTCTTCCACCGCCTGTACACCAGTCATAGTGGCAAGGGCTGCATCTACAAAACTAATGAATAACCAATTCATCATTAGTGTAGTCGGGTATCAATGTAGATTAACAAATTGATAAAAGACCTAGCTCTACACGATACCTTGAAGTAGTCTCCTTTCTTCCTCCAGAGTTGCCCTCCAAAAGTTCACCAGGCTCCAAAATAAGCATCTGATTTGAGATTAACAGCATACATTTAAATTGACAATATTAATACTATAAAAGCTGTACATTACATTGCAATAGTCTATTAAAAATGTTTACAGTAATAGCCTAATGTATTAGCACTAAACTGTTTAATTACAGAAAACATATTATATCTATTAACAAGAAAATTGGCAAAAATACCCTACCTCATCCATTATAGCTTGAGCTGATGCCCCCAACGAGCTGCTAGAAAACAGACAGTAACCAATGAGGAAATGCATGAATGTTTGCCATAAATTACGATGATATTACAATGACCTAACTGTAGAAAAGTGATTAGGATAGGCCTGGCTGTGCAGGTGTACCCACTTTGTCAGTTGGTTGTAGTAAAAGCAGAATATATTTATTTACTCATTGAACCTGCTTTGCACTCACTGGGACATGCATATGTGCACGTGAATGCAACACAACAAACGGTTGCAAGGATCCAATCTCATTATTTGCTGACTACTCAAAAATTAAAACCAATAATTAAAAGAAATGCAGGTACCTCGTTTCTGGCACTGTTGGCATAGGACTGCTTGCATGGTGAGGTTCACATGGCTGCAATAAAACAAAATAAAAAAGCATCACACATTACATACTTAAATACAAGATTTATTTCAGGTAAAATCAGGCATTGTGAGATAATCATTCAAAGCCTTTCTCAATAGATTGAATAAAAACAAAAACAGGTCAAACGCTAGCATATGATTGGACAGTATATGAAACTTGTAATTTTAAAATAATACAGGAAGTAGCAGTATTTGGCTGACCAATGGTGTAACTTGATCATAGCACCACCACGACATCAGTATTACATTACAGCCTTTGGCCACCCAGCTGTCTAAATATCAGCATCAAGCAAACAAATCTAAATCTTAAAACTGTCTTTAAAAAAACATTTAACCCATATGTTGCACTCACCAGTGTGTCAGCTAGATCAAATTCTGTATGTTTTTTTACAACAATTTCACAGTCGGAGTCTGAATTGTTTGACACATCTGCAAATGCAAGACAACAAAAACAAAAAACAATACACATGTAAGAAGCAGTTTGGCCCAAGGTCTTATCTCAACAACATATAAATTACTAGGTACAGGAGTTAATATGGCAAAACCACTTGCCTTCATGAAAATCCTTCTTTGTGCAGATGTAAAGGGTGATTCTTTGGTAGGGTTTGCCTATTTCTGCCTTGTATTCTTTTAGAATAAAAGGTCTTTGTATCCCTGGGGTGTTGATGACTTCAGATCCATCCGGATAGAGAAGGATGAAGGGTTCTTCATCCAAGTCTTTATTGAAGTCCCTCATTTTTTTCACAGCCTTATTAAGAAGACTTTCTGCAGTGGTATCAGGGTCTGTGCTCAAGGAAATGGTTTTACCACGTACTGACCTTAAACCACCTTTCTGAACAGCCATCAAGCCAATATTTATCTGCAAATGAAACACAGTTTTCCATTTGAATTAGAGAACAGTGCTTAATTCAAAAGTGATTGTCTCTCTGCTGCAAGGATGGAAACTCTTGGATTCAAAAAATATCATTACTTTTAATCATTACATTAAAAGGTTGCCATTATGGGTTCAGTTGTTCACTCTCTGAGTTATATCAAAACATTTTTGCTTACCTGAACGTTCGTTTTTAGCTTTTTCTTTGCGCTCATTTTACCAGATGAGAATGTTTGCCTTTCCTCTGCTTTTTTCATACGGTATTCCTTGTAGGATGTTAACCCTGGGTTTTGATCAAACTGAGGATCCGGTGATACTGCAAGAAAACGAAGACAATTTGTTCTCGAAAACCGTGTATTACAGGTGTATAAATAGTGGTAATAAAAAACTGCATGGCTTTGCTACACAAGGATAACAATTAATAACGCATTCAAGACAGATTATATTTATAGAGATGTACAGCTTGAATCAGAATAGTATAAATAACTCTTCAGCAACATTTAGAATATCATTCAACATTTCTGTAGCACTTACAGTGCAGTAGCACGCTACATGGCTTTCAACCTACGGACACCACGTCTGAGAAACCTTTGCTAAGCCAACACCTCCGTTAGCCACAAATAACGGGACAGCTAATAGCTCACCTGTAGACGGTCCGGCGGTTGGTTCATTGTCCACAATTCCATGAAGTCTCTTGCCGCAACCACTGCAATAGTTGGGCCGTTCCTCTTCGGGTAACTTTTTACCACAATGACGGCAAAACATACTTTCGTAACTCACGCTGTTCTCTTACCTACTCAATTGCTACTAATTGCTGCTCAATTACGGGAAACCTGTAGCGAAAGTCAGAATGATTGACAGTGCTTTTGTCCAATCAGCAACCAGACCGAACCCTCATGTCCGATATTTAGCATTTCCGGTTTGGAGCTTTCTTGTTTGTGTGATTACATTTCTTGTTTGCGTGATTTCATTTCTTGTTTGTGTGATTTCATTTCTTGTTTGCGTGATTTCATTTCTTGTTTGTGTGATTTCATTTCTTGTTTGCGTGATTTCATTTCTTGCTTGTGTGATTTCATTTCTTGTTTGCGTTAATTCTATTCTTGTTTGCGTGATTACATTTCTTGTTTGCGTGATTTCATTTCTTGTTTGCGTGATTTCATTTCTTGTTTGTGTGATTTCATTTCTTGTTTGCGTGATTTCATTTCTTGTTTGCGTGATTTCATTTCTTGTTTGCGTTAATTCTATTCTTGTTTGCGTGATTTCTTATTTGTGTGTGTGTGTGTGTGTTTTTTCTTGTTTGCGTGATTTTGATTCTTGTTTGTGTGTTTTGTATTCTTGTTTGCGTGATTTATTATTTGTGTGTGTGTGTTTTTTCTTGTTTGCGTGATTTCTTATTTGTGTGTGTGTTTTTTTCTTGTTTGCGCGATTCCTTCTTTATTGTGTGCGCTACGATTTGTTGTTGTGTTTTGCACTTCAGGGCCACCGTAACAATGCCATCTGCACCATCTCATTGTGTGACGACAAGACGCAAAGAAGCCACTGGCAATCCTAGCAAAGGTTTGTGACCAATCAGAGGCCGTGTTATTGACTTGGTTTTTTTAAACATTGATGGCATCCACCCTTCAGCCGAACCCTTTCTGGCATATTTGTGAAATGAGTCCTCCCTAAATCCTGATTTGGTGTTCCTGACTCTGTGACATCATAGCTTTCTAATTCTGCCCTGCCAAATTCGACCCAGTAAGAAGAGTTGAAGACAAGAATGCATTTCTGGAGGCGGCTCAACAAGCATACGTGTTAAAGTTTGTATTCATGAAGCTCATTCTTTAATCAGTGCAGTCCGGCCAGCGAGGTCTTTCTGCTCTGTGACCGGTCACGCTGTGCCGGTAGAAGGAATCCCATCCTAACAAGTTATGCAGCACAGTTAAAGTAAAGGGCCGGCGTTATTTCTCAGCTGACCTGGATGCAGTAGCCCAAAAACGAGGTAGGAAGGAGGGCAGGAAGACTGATGATCCCCATTATGTCCCGCAGGGAGGACAGAGGGAGTGACGTCTCTCCTGACTAATTCATGGACTCAATCTATCATTTCTTGGATTTCTTTCCTTCCCTCCTCCAGCGTTTGTTTCTGTAATCTCTCTGATTTCGCAGTTGTTTCTCGTCCAGCATTGGTGTTTGCCGGGGAACTGCTGATCCCCTGGTTGGTCACTGCACTTGTTTCACCTGCTCCCGGCATTTGGAGGAATGTTGTTGGTTGCTTGAAGGTCGCTTGGCCCCTTTATGGCTGTAGTCTCGGGTGTTGTCACCTTATCTAATCATGACGCTAAAGTGAGGCTGTACACTGTTCTCGCCGTAGTCCTGAAGGTTAAAGAACAACAACCGTCCAGTCGGATTAATGGCACCGTTATAATAAAGAATTGGCTTTGGTCGATTGATGGTTTAACAATGAAAGTTCTAGTCTGCTTTAAAGCAGGGCTGGGCAGACAATCAATATCAATTTAGTTGTTACTTATTTCTACATAATTTGCAGCGCAATCCCTAAAATCAACTGCAATGACGATACTCCAACATCAAGTATGTGCAGGAGTGGAGGACAAAACAAAATCTTAACAGTGCATCATCATACCTCACAAACTATCTCAAAGTGATGCTCAAAATGTAGTATGAGGTTTTTTTTTATTGATTGAAGTACAACTATGAAACAGCAAGTTGTCATTTTTACTTTACACAAGTTAACAGTGGCTTGATTGCTGATGGCTGGCAGGTGTGCCGGTGAGTGGCGACTCCCCAGCTCCGCCCAGCTCTACCCAGCTCCGCCCAGCTCTACCCAGCTCCACCCAGCTCCACACAAACACACACCAAGGGGAGAAAAACAAAAGCAAACCAAAAACACACGGATCCTGACAGTACTACGATCAGAACATTTGTTTTATAGCCTGCTAAATTTACATCAACTGGTGGCAATTTATCCTCACATAGAGCCTTAATTACGTATTTTATAAGGTATGGTTTTCGCCCAACAGAATTACTCTACAATCACGTGATACACAGGCCTCTTATACTGTATAATCAATGTTAAGGGCTTGCATGCTTGCATCTTTTTGTAGCCAGCAGTCTCATAAAACCTCTTTTTTGGAAGGCATGCGTGAATAGGAAACCTCAATGAGCTAGCCCACCAACTTAGTCAAGGAAAGCACACTTCATGCATGGAATGACTACTTCTGGCCCGTCCACATCCCTCTCTGCGGACCCTTACTCCTACCATCAACTCAGGAAGAACGTCCACTGTGCTCCACCAGTGAGTCCAGCTGATGACTGCCGAAACTCATTCTGTGTTAAGAGCTTTGAGGAGACTCGTGGCTTTAGGGTGACTATAGACGGATCGCTGTACAGGTAGGACTATAATTGGATCAAGAAAGGGACGAGTGTCGAGCCTATAAGGGAGCGAGCTGACTGCTGTAGCTGCTGCAAAGTCCGGTTGGTAGATAAAGAGGCAGCTATTCTGTGCCCCTGCCATAGTCATTAATATTTCAAGGGTGTGCCTGCGATGTTTAGATGTTTGTGTTGCTCTCAAATACGTCTGCCTGTAAATGTAAGCGTGCGCACATGGAAGCATGGGGCCGTTTGGCCCGCTTACTTTTTGCTCATGTCTCCGGGTGGATTGTTAAAGTTATTTTCCATCATTAAGAACTCTTACAGTGTGATCTTCAAAGTCGTGTCTCTGTCTTTATAGGAGCCATGAATATTTAATGGATGCACCATGTCAGAGCTGCAAATATGTCTTTTCTCCTTTTATTTCTTCAAGCCTGCGTGAGTCGACAGAATAAGATGGCTTCCAGTGTTATCAATTAATCTAGTAGTTAACTCATTACCGAATCAACAATCTGCTCTTTAATAGCATTATTCATGTTGAAAACAAGCAGTTCTATAAAATGTAGAAAATGTAGTAAACATTTGCACCATAATTGGTTATTTAGTGAAGTAAAAGTCAAACTGTTTTTGATTAGCCTATTTCATCAGCCCACAATGTCTGCCGTATTGACATTTTTATATTACGAAACTAACACTGACACTCTTTCAGTAATGATTTGCTTTGTGCTCACTTTTGTCATCCCTTTTAAAATATTATGAGCGATTTCAGTTGGGAGAGATTTTTAATGTATGTGTACCATGTTAACTGACTTTTTTTTTGCATTCTGTCTTTATTGATATGGTTCTAATTGATGGAACAAATCTGATTCCACAGCCACATTCCTACAGTTTGTGGCAGACTGCAGTATTTACCAATATACTTTACTCTGTATGTGAGAGAAAAAACTGCCATGGAATTAATACCTTAAACTGTTGGTGGACCTCAATTGACAGGAAGTGCATTCTGTTACTCCGGTCAGATAATTAATTGTCCAAGATGGCTGGAATTACGCTAAAATTAGAGGGAAGCAACACAACAAAAAGCAAAATTAGGCAATCCCACATTTTCATGATTTCAGACAAATTTAATGTAATACTTTAAAATGACCTCAACTGCTAAAAATGTTTAACAGAACTGTGGAGCTGCTAACTTCTCAACCAGTTCATTAATCCGTTAGTAATATAAATGAAGAGTCTGTTTTGAATTTACATTATTGGTGGAAAAAAACACGTTGATCTTTGACTCAATTTCATCATTTCTTCAAGTCCATGGAGACAAAGTTCTGTAATTCTTTAAATTGAGCTACTAGCAGTTTAACGTCTCTTGCTGTGTATCTCTGTATTTTAATATTGTCTAAAGTCTGTTGTACTTTTGCATTTTGGATCAGAAGGAAACTGAAACATTAGTCCTTTCCTATCAATGCAGTAGAAAGACAACCTCCAGTCGGGCGGCCATCTCGCCATCTGCTGCGTCGTGCCTCACCTTGAAATCTTTTTTAAGAAATACAGAATTTGAAGGTCAGACTATTCCCCGTGTGTGATGGGTTCCAGGTGACTGTGCGTTCTCTGGCTGTGAGGGGGATGCTTTAGAGCAGGCCGATGCAGTGGGCATCATAGTCCACTTCAAGGGTGCAGTTCAAAATTCATTCTAGTCCGCACACTGCTCCTATTTTCTGCTTTGGTTTAACCTCAATCCTAATTTCAGTGTCAATTTTGTCTTGTCTGTTTGTACCGCTGTCTGTCTTTGATCCCTCATCCTCTGTGAGCCCATCTGGTGAAGTAGTTTGCATAGTTTGCGTACTTCTGTCAGAAACGCTTCTGGAAGAAATCGCCGTTTATGTTGCGTCACATTGTTAAAACGTGTGCATGTGTGTGCACATGCATGCACATTCATTGCGTGCACACAGCTGTGCACGTGCATGCAATGAATGTAGTTTCGTTTTCAGGGGCTTTTCTGACAGAGCTGTTTGAGACAGAAACGAGGGACGCCGTCCTGCAGCATCTGTTTGCTGTGTTGACCAAAAACTGTCACAGATACTTCATATAAATGTCTGGGAACTGCATTAACTTGTGGAAAAAGCGTATAATATCGGATCTTTAAGTTTGTAGTCTTCTTTCTAAACTTAAGCGTAGCATCAACTTGAAAACTATGGATTTTTTTGCATGATCGTTTTTACTGGTTCAGTCATTGTCCAGGCTCAGTGATGTGCGTCATGGAGATCAGAGTGAAATGGGGCCCTTTGTAGCAGCAGCAGGCCGCATTGCGAGTCTTTCCTAGTGGAAAACAAACAGTGAAAAATGCCTGGAATGTGCCACAGCCTATCAACTTAACCGTGAGGAGAAGGCGTTCCAAATCCTCACCACTGCTGGAGGGCACCAGTACAAACAACTGACACATACCATAGCAGGTTGTCCTATAGCCTCTCAGGAGAACAAGGCTGGGGCTTAGCTCACCTCATTCCCAGTAGAGTGTGAGGGAAGGAAGGAAATGCAGCTGAATACCTCTGAAGCCAGGTCCTTTTTTTTTTTTAAGGCTCATAACCGCATTCATGCTATCTCGATTAGCTCTGCAGCTGTTCTTCTCCAGGGACCTGAGACGGTGTGTCATTAAACATGAACCTGCATAACCAGAAAGAAAAGAGGGATGCAAAACCAGGGCAAGTCACAACTGCATATCAAGTCCTGGGGCATAACTGTCAAACTGTAGAGTATGACTCAGCATTCAGCGAACACTCACTAATGCGTGTACGACATCAGCTCATAAAACTTGACAAACATCGACGCTTATAATTTGTACTAAACCACGAAGATAATGGCTTTTTGATAGTTAAAGCAGCACAAATCCACACGGCTGAATCAGTGCGGCGAGAAGCACAACATTTCAGATTGCATTTGAGCTTTGAATCAGCTTCAGGTTGTTCAAACCCACATGGAGGAGAAAGCCAAGGCCGAGCCCCATATCATTACCCAACTGTCCGTAAACATCTTGAGGAACTATTGCTGACATTTTAACAATTTTGTTTTTAACAGCCTGGTCGTGCCTGCGTTGGCCACCAAGTCATAATATGTTATGCCTTTTCATTTTTGAATCCTTGTTATCACAGCTGCAACTTCACTGATTGTGATGCTCAAAAAGTGTGACTAAACTAAACTGTTGAATATTAGGTTTCTCTTATGAAGATTTGGATGTAGACTTGATGTATGAGAAAATGTATGTTATTTGTATTTCTCTGTACATATACATGGATAACTGAAACAGAAAAAGCACTCTGAGAGCGCAGACCTCCACCAAGCAGCTCATTCCCCTCCTAACTGGATTTCAATCGTTCACATGGTGATCTGGATCATCACCAAAAGGTTATAACTTGTTCTTGGTATCTTTATACACCAACCATGAAGAGTAAAACTGAATCTGAGTCGATATTTTTAATCAAAGAATGAAGTTTTCACTGTTAAAACTTAAATATATTACCGGTATACTCTTTTTTCCACAAGTTAACACAGTTCCCAGACACTTATATGAAATATCTGTGATAGTCTTTGGTCAAAATAGCAAACAGATGCTGCGGGACAGCGTCCCTCTTTTCTGTCTCAAACAGCTCTGTCAGAAACGCCTCTGAGAACAAAACTAAATTCAGCTGCGTGCACGCAATGGATGTGTGTGCATGTGCACACACATCTTCTGCACGTTCTCTTACTGTGACATCACAGTAAGAGGGATTTCTTCCAGAAGCGTTTCTGTACTTGATGACAGGACTACGCAGGATCGACTGGATGGTTAATTTAGCTGGTTTTGGGTTGATAATGAACCAAAACCACCATAATAGTGTAGAAACATGGCAAAAGTGAGTTTTTCATAAAACAGGATCTTTAGTCATTTTTCCTGACCTCATTCTGGATCAGATCCAGACAGACACACGCCGCCAAAAACATAACGGCGGGGAGGAAACCATGGCAGAGGTAAAATATATGATGTAAATTTGACATGGTTTTTCTGGGCACACAGAAATCCAAGAGATCTTCCTGAGTAATGACTTATGGATGTAGTTTCTCATACGACGTATGATCAATGTCTAAAGTAATGATGTTTTCTCTGGCACCACCACGGAGGCATCAGATGTTTTTACTGACAAAAGGTTGAAGAACATTTCTGATCCAAGCCGCTCACATTAAACTGTATTTAATATTAAGAGAAGCCTACAGATTTTTTTATTTATTTATAATTATTGTCTTTGTTAAAGCACTTTGGGTGAGCGTTATCCAAAATGACTCCCTTCCTATTGTCCAAAGGTAATAAACCCTCATTAGTACAGTTCGTACTAGTCTGTGCACGGGCCTCTGAAAACACTGCTAAAGGTTTTCCTCCTGGTTTTAAACACAGTTTTGCTGGCGGTCAACACGCCCTAGTGATTTTAAATAACCTTTTCACACAGTTAGTTGTGGAATCCCAAGCGCTCATGGAGGAACAATGACATGGATACAACACGAAACTGACCCGTAATCTAATATAACACACGCACACGCACACGTCACGCCTCGGCGCGCTTACTCACACATTCTTGACGTAGAGGTCTGCGACCTCCACACTCTGTGGTCGGCGCTCATGGATGCGGTTCCATTATGTGTGTGCGACTTGTTGTCGCTCAGTTGCTGAATCTCAGAAGTCTGTTCTTCATTACTCTAATATTTGTTCGATGCCCCCCCCCCCTGTCTGTCAGCAGGAGCCAACAGCAGGCGAGTTTGAGATGCCAACATGGGGCAGAGAGCTCTCGTAGTATGTCATGCCCCATCGGTTACACACACACACACACACTAGTGCAAACTTTATGATGTGTGTGTCTGTTTGACCTGAACCTGAAAACCCATGACAGAGTTACTGCTCGCTCGTACTCTTCTTGTTATCTAATTTGAAGAGACAAATTACATTTTACTGTTGCCGTGGTCACACCAGGCCTATCTTTGACCACGAAGACATTCTCTGGTCATCATGTTGTGTGGATGGAGAGTGAGTTTCTGCCTTTATGTTCTGTCTGCTGGAGCTCAATAAGACTGAAATGGGAAGGATGGACATAACACACGAGCTTTAGTACAACTCCAACCTTGGAATTACTGTTGATTTCCTTTTTCTTTTTTTTTTGGCCTTAAATCTGGTTCAAAACAAGTGGTTAACTCCTGTGTTTGGGGAATTTTGGAATGACTGTTAAGCTGACGAAGCTAAGCTGGTTGAAAATATGCAGGAAAATGAAAAAAAGGGAAAAGAAAATCAGTTTGTGTGACCGCGCTGTTTCTATTTAAAGATGACATGCCTTTCACAGCCCCAGCAGGCGAGCAATTTGGTCTGGTTTTCTTAGGTTAAGGTCATTCCTCCTTCCAAGTCAAATCTATTAAGATTTTTGTTAGAAGTTCAACTGAAGCAGACAAGGAAGGAAGGAAGGAAGGAAGGATGGATTAGTGGGTAGTGATGCATGGATTCACAAAAACAGTTGGAGTACATCAGACCACAGGGAAATCAAATGACAAATTATTCCTGTTACTTGGTTTTTTTAAATATATTTTTGTACCAGATTCATGATTCTCTCTGATTATAGTTATTCTGATGCAGTAAATACCACGTTGAAACAAATGCTAAGAATGGCTATGTAATAATCACAAGCACCAGATCCTTACACGCCATGTTCAGTCAGTCACAGCGTCTGCAGTGAAACACAGTCATTCCAGAAACGTTATTCACCCGTAAAATGTTCTATTTCCCAGCTGAGATTTGGTGTAAATTCTCGTTCTTTCTGCTCAGCGTCATGGCTTCAGATTCAGCCTTGAGGCTTTTTCATCAGCTGTTTGCAGAAGAACAGATTCAATAGCTCTTTTAATGAAACTCTGAGCCTGACTGTCTGAACGTGATTCAGTGATTAGTTCCTGGGGGATCTTGGCCCGTTCCTCATTGTTGGAGGTCTCCAGTTCTGGAATACTCAAAGGCATACTTTCCATACCTTCTCCAAATCCGACCAGATATTTTCTGTAGGTCTATTTTTTTTTTAAACCAAATATTGGCAATTCGTTTTTATTCTATTACTATTACTGTTCTATTAAAAATGACTTTTTGTCCCTCACTGAGAAATTCTGGACGCCGACCACAACTGCAGGTACAAATGCGAGCGTTGAAAGAGCAGTTCCCTTTATAATACCTGAGAGAGGAATCACCAGAGAGATTTATATACAGTGCGTATATTTAAATACAGTCAGTGTAGTCAAAGGCAGACATTTTATGGCGCGCGCACACACACACACACACACACACACATTTGTAAGCAGAGGGGATCTTTATGTGTCGCTTGACTTTTGAAGATGAGCTGGCTGCGGATCCCAGCAGGGTCTTGCCCTCTGACCCCGCAGGGACTGATGCTGCATTAGGACGAGTGCTAGAATCCCTGCAGTTCTCAGAAGACGAATGATGGGTTAATGCAGGGGCTGCAATCAATCTGCCATTTCTTTTTAGGTCAAAATGAATTGGCTCCTGGGTAGAGACCATGTGCTGCTGACTCGGTCCGCCTCGACCATCTTTTGAAACCCCTGACCGTGCTCGATTTGGTGTTATTTCACCGTCTGCAGGCTTTGCACGTGTATGTATGTGAGAATATAAAAACACACAGGGATACCCCCCCCTTCGCTTGTATCACACCCTGTTTGTTGAGTTAGGCAGGGTTTGGCCCCCGGCTTACACATGTGTGTGAGGATAAGCACAAAACCAGATCCCTTGCTGGCAGCCTCGTCTCTCTCTCTCTGGAACAGATCATTTATTCTTATTTTAAATCTTTTTTTTTTTTTTTAAGGAGTGCTGGAGGAGCTGGATCTATCACCGAGTAGAAAAATGCTATTACAAGACTTATCCAGGACGAGAGTTTGTTTTTGCCTTGGAATCAGACCCACTTTTTTTTTGAAGGATCAGCTATTAAGATCAACCCCACCCACAGCAAGCTAGCCCAGGCTCCACAAATAATGGTTATTCTGTCTGGCGCAATAGAGCTGTTGCTTTTTATAAATTGCATTTTTGGAGTTGTGTGCTTTAAAACAATGAGTTACAGAAGTTCCTGCATTCTTGTGGTGAGTTTGACAATCATTTGACCAGATCCTCAAAAATGGCCAATGATTCCCCCAAGACTGAATAAAACCAATTTAGTTCACCACTTCATGTTGTTTTCCATCTTCACAGTCTAAACCTAAAGTGACATCTCTTTCTCCCAGGAGGTTCAAACTAATCCACATTACGACTTCCCATGTGGAAAAGCATGAACCCCTTTCATGAGGCTTTTCCATATTAACTAATAGAGGCTGGATTAACCGACAGTTGACGACTGTTACCTGAAGAACGCAGCAGGCCTGAGAACAATGTCGCCACGGCTTCGCTCTCTGCAATCCACATATCCCAGAAGAAGAGCGAGCAACCCGTTCTCTGCATGACTGTAGGCGTATGTGGAATGTTTCACTTGGAAAAAAGGCCTGGGATGGCTGGGAGAAATGTTACAACAAGTTCATTATCTAGTTGTTTTCCTCATGCATGGGGAAGCATTGTGAGCCAGCACAAATAAGCACGTCAACATATAAGTCATTGTGGCTGTTGCTGTTTGTTTGTTTGTTTGCATGATATAGCACATATTATCTACACTCACACAGACTTTAAAGTGGCTGAGAGGCTCACTCCGGGGGTTTGACCAATTCCAATAATGTTTGAGGCTTCAGACAGGAGAATATTGATTGAGGCACAGGAGGGTTGGGGGGGGGGGGGGGAGGGGGGGACTCAATGAGGGAGACGATGACAAAGGGAATAATCTCAGGCAGAGAACATGAACCATGTGTGGAAATAATGGATAGGAGGATGACAAGGACTGCTAAAAGTGACAGAGAGATTAAGAACATGCACAACAAAGCATGACGTGACCTTTTGTAAAGGAGGATGGGGGGGGGGGGGGGGGGGGGTGCTGCTGGAGGTTTTGGTTGATGTTTACATGAAAAGACAACAGGAAAGTCCGTCTCATGAGGTTTGGATGGCACAGTGTAGGGCAGGGGTGTCAAACTCAGCATTATGGTTGCCCTCAAAGGGCCAGTTGTAAGTGTAACATCGTGTAAATGTAATGTAATGTAATGTAAATAAAATGTAACTACTCCTTAACATGTTGCTAAATAACTGTATTTACTACTACATACTTAAATTATAAATATTACATATGCAATTGCATAGTTCTAAAAATATATTGATACATTACTGCTGTAAAAATATCCCCCGAGGTTATGTAATCGCCAGCGTCTGTCTGTAATTTGTTCTTCAATATCTCCATTGATTATTGACCGATATTTAGGTCATGTAGGGTGGGGGGGGGGGGGGCTCTATCTCACCACTGAATATCATCTGGGTCGGATCCAGAATGGAGTCAGCAACAAATATTTAATTTTAACATTAAAACCTCATTTACAGATTAAAAATCAGTTACAATTTACACATCAACTCTGATTCACTTTTACTTTTCACATATGGTGTAAGTCATCAATGAGCAGCGATGTTCAATGGAAAAGTAGCTCTATAGATTTTTTTAAATGACAGACCAAGCCCTGCAGTAAACACACACAGAGCATGGACATGTAATAGCATGGTATATTGCCTGCCAATGCCTCACTTTCAGCCCAGGTACAGCATGTTCCAATAAAAGTAACTGACAAAGATGCCCTCAAAGCAATCTTGAAGAATGAACTCACCTCGCAATGAAACAACTAGCCTGGAAAAAGTCCATCTTGATGTTTAAATTATCTCCGTCAGCAGGTGTTTGAGTCCACGTTGTCTCAGATGAGACGATTGCGCCTTTTTATCAGTGATGCCTTTGTGTTTAGCTAGAAATCCGTCAACTATGTGTTTACACGCGGAGATCTCTGCTTCTCTTGTGGCTTCTCTCAAGGTTTCCAGTTGCTGAATGGATTTAATCCACATCCAGGAGGAAAAGCGAGCATTCAGTTCAACACAAAACACCTGGGATTAGTTTTTTTCTTTACCCTGATGCCATTCTATCAACCAAACTCCCCACTGCCACTGTGTTTTTAGTCGAGGATAAAGTAGTTGGAGCTCGACATGTCTTGGAAAACACCACATATTTAATGAAGAAGAGGTTTGAATGAATAATTATGTATTAAAGTTCTACTGTATAACAATCCTAGGATTGAATGCATCAGGATCGGTCGGATTCAGCTCAGCAGGAGATTGACTGATGGATCATATTGAAATGTAAATATATTGCTGCATGTGAGACGGATTCCGCTTGGTAGTCAATTGCAACATATTTTCTCGAATGGAATCTGTGAGGGGGTTCAATAAATTAAAGATCACATAGTATACTCTTTTTCCACAATGTATCACAGTTCCCAGACGCTTATATGAAATATCTGTAAAGGTTTTTGTCAAAATAGCAAACAGATGCTGCAGGACAGCGTCCCTCTTTTCTGTCTTAAAACAGCTCTGTCAGAAAAGCCTCTTAAAACGTAACTGAAACTAAGTTCATTCATTCATCTCGCCCTCTGTGACAGCGAGATGTCTGCCAGACGCGTTTAAGCAGGTGATGACAGAACTACGCAAACTATGCAGGATTAACTTGATGGTTTATTTTGCTGTTGGTAGTGACCCAAAACCACCATAATCATGTAGAAACATGGGAAAAGTGAGTTTTTTATAATTTGTCTCCTTTAAGGTTTGCATCGTCCAACCTTCCTCATTTGATCAATTTGGGTTTTGGTTCGAGCCATCTTGCTCTTTTAGGTTCTGCCCCCCCCCCCCCCCCCCCCCGCTATGGATACGCAGGTTTGGATAATAGACGGATGGATAGACAGTGGTTTGGATGTGACATAACTCCAGTTAAAGTATATTTTACCACATAATATACAAGTATCCAGTTGCAAAGTACTGTCAATCCCCAAATGAAGACCATTTTTCTGTTTATCTGTTTCCCCTCGCTTAGATAAGACCTTTGCAAGTGTCTTTATTGGCGCACTGAGCTGCTCTTTATCTTTTTTTTCTTTTTTTTTTACCTCGAAACTGCTGCTAGAGAGCTTCAGGTAGCTCAGCAGGTAGCTGCATTGTACTTCCTCCCGTCTCTGTCTGTCCAGGAACCGGGCAGCTTGCCCGCAGAGGGGAGCGATGAGGTTAACACCATCCTCCAGAGAAGACCTGCATCAGTGTCCTTCAATGTGTAGCAAGGTCCCTCTGAGTGGCTGCATCAGCATGTGGATCTGATTCTTATATATTGATGATGTTGTTTGTTGTCACTGAAGTGCAAAGAAAAAGTGAAGGAATAAAATACATTTTCCATCGACTAATCCTTCCAGATTTGTTATGTGAAAGTTAAAACTTGGATGCTAGTAGAAAGTAATAGGCTTAATTTAAAGATGAAAATTCAACCTGCAGAAATCACCAAAATCAGGATGATTTTTTTTTTATGGTTGGCAAGTTCAGCTATTTTACAGTTCTTAACTGAAGAGTGCTGCGTCTGCTGCAGCACAGGGCTCTGGAATAAAAAAAGCATCTAGTTATATATAGTGTTCAGTCAGCCAAAGTAACAAGCCCGAGGCCCAAAAACACTCGAGCTCTGCTTCCACCTGCTTGAAACGCTTGCCGTCGACGGGCATGCGAATAGAGCATGCAGATGAAACCGCTTTGAGATGTTGTACTGAAGCGAAACCCAAGCTGCGCCACAACTACGCAACTTTCACAAGGCGTATTAAGTTGTTGCCTGTTCGGGCCGTTGGCGGTGCAGATGAGGAGTGTGTGTAACAACAGTGTTATCAGGCACACTGCAGAAGGATGTGTCCGTCACCAGCTCAGCGATCGAACCTCGACTCTCCGTCACGCTGGTATTTCCGACTACTGGATGCTGGACCCGGTTCCCTGTCGCAAAACGCCTGAAGTTAAAGAGGCTGCGCAGCGATGAGGACATTAAGTTCATGTAATGTAGGACTGAGAAAAGAACAATGCACTACAGTCCGCTTCTCTTCTTTAATGCCTTCATCTGAATTTAGTTTTGAAAGAACGTTTGTGTGTCATTTAATAGGCTATTAGTATTGTTTTATGTTTATTTGATTTTAAAAAAATGCAACGAATCCTCCGTGTGTGTCCGTGTGCACGTTTCTTTTTACCTCGCGCCGCCTTTTTCAGCTTCAGCCTGCAGGACATCGGCTTCAAAAGGGGGCTGTCGTCGCCTGAAGTCGTCCTTTTTACTATTCTGTGAGCGTACACCTCCGTGCCGCAAGCTGCGTTAGTCTGATTTAACCTTATTGCTGCTTAACTAAAGGTCCCTGCAGCCACAGATGAGCTGTTGAAGCGTTGCAGCATGGCTGAATTAGCCAAAGGTCACCGAGGTCACAGGTAGCAGGCAGTCTTCATGTCATCATTGGTATGAGCTGAGGTGCTTGGGGCTGAAACAGAGGGAGGGAGAGATGCGCATGATTAATGATTTTGAATTCTGGTCTGGGAGATGAATGGAATATTGGTTTCATTTGGGTCGAGAACGTAAAACATTTATTACAGTATCATCCATTACAGAGACAGAGGGAGTACTGCAGTGACTGTATAATAGCTTCTTACAATAGTCTCTTGTATCTTCCCATAGTATGTCCGTGAGTCATGTGGCCTAGCCCAAACAAAAGACACTTTTCCTTTTCTCGCTTGTAACTTGAGGGTGTTTGATGGAGGTTGTCGGACTTCTGAAAGATGAGACCAAGCTGCAACACTTCCCTCAGGACACCGTCAACGTAAAGCCTTTTTTATTTCTAAACTCACCTGACAAAGACTTAAATGTTAGATGGGATGACATATTGAAAGAGACAACAACAAAAAAAAAGTACAAGAAGATGGTCTGAAAGCGAGAAATAACACAGAGGGGGAAAGAGCAACACAAATCCCAGCGTTCACCTCCGTCATCCAGGGTATCTCTGACCTCAGCTACCATCTTTGCCGAGCAACATCACACCAAAATGGTTTGACAGACCGAATGAAGTATTTGCAAAACTATCCAATGAGGTAGTGCTTTTGTGTGTGAGGAACCTGTCACCATAGATGGCCTCAGTGAATTAACTGTTGCCTGCAGAAAATGAAAGAAGAAAGGAACAAAAAGTCCTTGTGAGTGCTTTTCAAAAACAGTGGAGTAATTGTATAATCGGTTACATGCATACAAATACATACACATACTGTATATATATATATAGGTTAATAACATCAGTACATAACAGCATTAAATTAGAAAGTTGTAGTTGAACTTAAAACATAATATTTTAAGTTACTGTTTTTGCTCTGGGCAGGCGCTCTTACTTTGAAACATAAAATTCATCAGCGATAAAGAAGAGCCTTGTCAGCAGTTTAATTTTTGCTGCCTCTGTTGTGCAGTCAAGGGCCTACTGCTTGTCTTTCCGTTGGGCGGACTTGCATGAGACATGCGTTAGGACAAACATTCTCTTACTTCACTGACCTCCTGGCAGTGCGTTGTTATCTGTCCTCTATCCTGATTTTTCCCCGTCCCAATTGTAGTCATGTCAAACATCCCATTGTACCATGTAAATAAACACCATTTTTCTTCATCTCCAGCTGCATCGCTGCATCACCTGTCCATATAAGGACGCAGTCAGCAGTTGTGTTAATAGACGGCTGTGGAGTTGTGCAGAATATCTCGGCCCAGATTTGCTGTTAAATATCATCACATGCTATCAGCTCCGTCTGTGAAGCGGATTGACCCTATAATGTTTCAGTTCCGTTCAGCACGAAGGATCGGCGCTATCGATGCCGCTCATCCGAGCTGGACAGCGTGCTGGAGAGGAGATAAGGCCAGCGGAGCCTATTAATAAGGATCTGTGTAAGCTGAGCATTATTTAGGTTATGTCTGTGTGTCTGGAGCATCAGGGAGTAGGATTAAGATAAATGAACTCGTCTTTATAATGTGCTGTTTGGACTCAACACACACACGCACACACACACACACACACACACACACACACACACACACACACACACCTCGTCTGGCGGAATGAACAGTTTGCTGCAAATTCTTCCCTGGTTTGATTCTCTGGATCTGGATCCGGACCTCAGAACAAACACACAGCTGGCTTAGCAGCTTCACAAAAAAACAAAGACAACCTACCCTGATATCTTGAGTGACTGTAGGGGGGGGGGGGGGGGTTGTAAAAACACACAAGCTCAAACACTGTAAAAGACCGATACAAAGAGGTGTGTGTGTGTGTGTGTGTGTGCTTATGGAAAAGAGGGGAAGCAGTTTGTGAGTCATAGGTCGACAACAAGATCAGTCCAGGATGTGTTTTAGACGGGTATTCAAGCATGAAGCACAGGATTAGGGTGCGTGTGTGTGTGTGTGGGGGGGGGGGGGGGGGGGCATTAGCGAAAGCGCTAATGGTTCTGTGTGTTAATACAGATGGCCATTCGTAAAGAGCTGTGTAGAAGAGTCCAGGGAGAATTCAGGATGGCCCGAGCAGGCCTGAGGTTGTGTCTGTATCTTTTAGGTGATCAGTGACAGATAAAGTAAAGTAAGTGCTCGTCTTTGTGTTGTCGCTTTTTAAAAAGGTATTTCAACAGATACAAGGCAACATATTGAACAAAAATGGCAAGTGAGGAATATTTCTAACATTTTCTGAGATTGGTTTCCTCCTCTAGAAGCATCAGCTCTCCGCCTGTGGCCAATAAAAATGGCGCCTGAGTATCAAGGATGGAAGGATGTATCAGTACCATTGGGTACTGCCATTTCTTTTGGAGATATTTCATTCATTAATATTTTCACTTTACATTCAGGCATTTCAGTAGTGGTTTTCATGCTCTCTACCAAGCAGAGCTGTGATCTTCATCCGTTTTCCTTAAACACAAAGAAGCCTTCCTTTATAAGGGATCCATATATTCAATTGTAATCCCTGCATGGAGGCTTGTTTTGGCAGATCCCTTGCTATTATTAGACCAAATGTCTTGTATTTTTGTCCAGTAATTTGCACAAACACTGTAGTTAAGTAACAGGAAGTTTGATTCAGAAATGAATGAATGGGTACGCTGATGTGTATCATTACAGCTTTTGTGTCTCCGTCGCTGCGTGTGGTCTCGGTCTCCCTAACATCAGTGTCGGTGTTCCATGAAGCCATCGTCTAACACTCTTTGTCTGTCTGTTGTGTGAAGGGGTTCACAAACATATTACTGTGACTGTACTCTTGTATTAATCAGTTTGTTTGTTTCCCACCATATGATTAAACTGTAAGCATATCTCTCTCTCTCTCTCTCTCTCTGGGGAATAACATTTTAGTTTTAGTGGAAGGACTTTTGACTTTTTCATCAAATACAAATGTTTAAATCAAATATTCGATTTACTGAGTAATTGTTCCTCCTCCTGCTGCTGGTTTGCACATTTAAACACTCAAAATAGTCTTAAAAGACACGTGTGTGTCTGTTGGGCGCAGCAACACTCTCCCTTTCTTCTCTTCTTGCATTGACCTCAAGGCAGGGTCTCTTGACCTCCCATCACCCTCTCAGATTGGTTGAGATTATCATCACACTCCATTAAACCTCTATGAAAAGACGAAACATCAAGGGTCCCAGCTGTGTCCCCTGGAGTCTAATCTACAGCTCTTTGTAATCCCCGTGTTTGCTTCAGAAGACACACACACACACACACACACACACACACATACACACACGTCATCCCGCCTCCATCAGTGTTTGAGCTGAACAGTATTAAACATGTCTGAACCATGCTTAACGGGAGCGCGCACGTAGACGTGCACGTCATCAGGTTCTCCGATGGAGGCTTGGTGGCGGGCTGTTATATTGTAACGACCGCTTCATGAGTGATCTCAGTGTCAGAGGTGATAATATCACACTGAAGCATTGGCTTTGTGCTAAATGTTGGACTGACCTTCATATTCCCCAGTGGATGAACCCTTTCATCTTTAACTCTTTTTCAAATCCGTTTTATGGCTTTAAATCAATGTTTCGGGGAGCTGCTGCCTCCTCGCTTCTTTCCAGAACGTTCCCGTTTCCTTCTCTTCTGACCCGTCTGTCCGGTGGAACTCGTTTCTCCAGGTGTCGGTGTTTTAATTTCCTTCAATTTCAAAAACGAAGCGTTGTGATTATTTCACTTCAGTTGCATTACAGCAGACTTTGATTGATTGATCCCTCAGAGTTGAGATGAAAGTGGGTCATTCTCATTGCAATGATGAGGAACAAGTAACACAATCTGGATTAAAAGACGGGTGAATGCAGCCAGTAACTTATATTGTCGCCGAAATGATGACGTGTTTGCTCTGCAGCCTGTTGCTCTTTGTTTTGCTGATTATGGACATATTCTTTGGGGGGGGGGGGGGGGGGGGGGCTACGCTGAATGTAAAATCCACACAGTAGATTGATTCCAGACTCTTCGATGAGTTAAATATATTCCTTTTTAAAAACCCAGTAAATATGATGAGAGAAGGACATTTGAGTGTTATATGTTTTCTCTCTTCTTGTTTACCAACCATGCAGGATTTATTAAGTGGCGTATTGATGTATCTCCAGCCAATAAAAGCTCCACATTTCCAGAGGCTATGAATCAACAAAGAGTGATAAATAGAGTTTGCTGATGTGACATATGTGGTTGAAGCTGCGAGCTTCAACCCCCCCCCCCGGTGCTCTGCTGGGACATAAAACTGATTAGGTAATCAGCAATGATCCAGTGTCCAATCAGAAGAGCGCTAATGTTTGGTGTGTGGCTGTGTTAAATGCCGGCTCATGGATAATACTGTTCTGATATCACCCTGTCTTTGTTACGTTTGAAGTCCTGCCCCACATGCTGCTGGTGTGTGTGTGTGCGTGTTCAGGTGCTAAGGTCTCCAGGTGCTCCTTCCTGGTTAGCTGCAAACAAAAGCATGTGTCTTTGTGCCTCCCTCCCTCCCTCCCTCCCAGAGCCACACACACATCCCTCTCGTCCCTGTGCTTGACACCAACAGGAAAGAGAAAGGAAACAAAGAGACCACTTCCTGTATGTGCAGCCGGCATTCTGCACAATGGAACAGGAAGAGCCTGGCAACTGTAAGAGGGGCCACAGAGTGTGAAGGAAAGATAAAGTGGTCTCTCTATCCCATAAAACTCCCCCCCCCCCCATACAGGTCTGTCATTTTCCGTTACTAAATCCTTCAGAGCTTGACCTGTTTATTTTGTCTTTATATCCTTCTCTAAAAGGAGCAAAATAAAACATTTCATCCTCTCTGTTTTCGTACAAATTAATTTGTGTTTCATTTGGAGTTTGATAATATGAAATGGCTGCGATGGACTGGCGGCTTGTCCAGGGTGTACCCCGCCTCTCGCCCATTGACTGCTGGGATTGGCTCCAGCTTGGCCCGCGACCCGATGATGGAATAAGCGGTTGGAAAATGAATGAATGAATGAATAATATGAAATGGATCAAATTTACAGTTCGCATACGTGTTCTCGTTAAGTTGAGCAGTCAATCTCGTATTTTGTCCCCTTGTCGGATGTCTCTGGAGAGCATTTCTGCGGTCGCCATGGTGACCTCCGTTCAGGCAATCCTGGACCGTAGGGCACTCTGGACTTGCTCTAAGTCACCACTTCAAGCCTGTCTTAATCAGACGGACTCATCTTCAGCCAAACAGTCAGGAATGACAAAAACAGAAAAGAAAACAGAAAGCAGTTTTGATGTCGAGAACCGACTGAAGTGTAGTAAAGACATCAAACAAGAACGTTGTTCCAGTCGCTCAAAATGTTTTGTGGCCGCCTTTGGCAGATAAAAACAGAAATGCGGAGCTCCTCTTTTATCCGGCTCATCGTGATTCATCACCTTTCCCTTCCCTCCTACCATCTACTCTTCAGGACTGCAGACTCCATCCCTCCTCTGGTGTTGCCCCAGGGAGGCAGGTCTTTGCTCAGCTCATAACTTCAAAGTGAATGCCCCCTCATCTTTTTCCTGTCTACCTACTCAGTCCAGGGGAGGGTTTTTATTTCATTTATTCTTTCCCCTCTCTGCATTTTAAATCAATATCTTTCCCTTTTACTACTTTTCCCTCTTTGTCTTCCTCTATTTCTCAGCTTCTCTTTTCCCCCTTTTCCATTTCGTTTTGAGAGCACCCCACCAACTCAAAGACATGAAAAGCCCTGTCGGACGGGCAGGCATCCTGGCTTCCTGCCAGAGCCTGGTACCCTCAGGCCAGGATCCAGAGTAGTGTGGAAACACATTGCTCCTTATCTGGTGTGAGGAGGATGAAAAAAAGGTAAAAGCCCCTGTAAGGGACTGTGTCCTGCTTGGTGTCTGGACTGACGGTGGTGAAATGTATCCTCTCCATTGTTAAGCTGTACGAGGATGAAACGTAGCTCTTTCCCAGGACTAACGACAAAACTGTAATCTAGAATGACTCACATTTCTTTTTTTGGAAAAGGAAAAGCCATGAAGCCAGTTTTCAAAGTACACACTGTACACTGAGAGATGCATTATGGGATCTATTTTAGTAGTCGCTGAACTTCCTGCCACATAATATCTCCCTTTTCCTGGGGTTGTACAGCAGGGCTAACCATCGGTCATTCTAGATGACAAGACATGACGTGAATTTTTATTTTATCTAACTCCTGTCATGCTTCTCGGTCACGCTTTGCACACATGTAAGTTAAAATAGGTTACCTTTACAAACGGGCCCTTTTGAATTCATTTCAAAGTCAAGCTTCGTGGCTTGTCGTATGGATCGCTCACCGGTGATGCGGCGCCGACTTCCAGTGACGGCTTCACCCATCACTCTGGTCAACCAAGACCATACAGTCAGACACACACACACACACACACACACACACACACACACACACAAGCACACACTCAATCAATGGTCTGTTTCTAGTGAAGATTTAAACTGCCTTTAAACCAGAAGCTGTTTCTGTGTTCACATTTGTGCCTTTCGTAGTGTTGTAAGCAGTTTTGGACCCATATAGGCAATATCAGAACTAACGTGTGTGTAGTATCTATACACTGGAGTTTATTTTTATGCAATGACAAAACTAAATAATCTACAGTGGTAACAAATCACTGAAAGAATCCTGGAATAATTCCAGTACTGCAATCTGTTTTTAGTCAGTTTGTTATGAGGACATTAAACATTATAGAGTGAAGCTGACAGATGTAATAAATCTTGTAAAAAAGAAAAAAAAGAAAACAGGAACATGGTCCAACAAATGATTCATCTGCGGTTGCTGATCCTGGTTTTCTAGATTTCCTAGTATTTTTCACTATGTAATACAGTAATCTGAATGACATCAGGCAGGATGAGGAGCTCAGTCATCCAGGAGGGGCAGATCGAGAGGAGTCAGCTCAGGCAGATTCTAGGCGCCTCCTTGAGGAGGTATCACAGGCATGTCCCGCTGGAAGGAGGCCCAGAGGTAGACCCAGGACATTGCTGGGGGGGCTTATATCTCTTCACCGGCTTGGGAACGTCTTGGTTCCCGTCTTGGCTAGGGAGAGGGAGGTTTGGGCTTCTTTGCTGGGACAATGAATAGACACAGCTCTATGTCCGCTCCATGAATAGATTCTCTCCGTTAAGCACACTCAGCTCAGTTGTAAACACATCGCTGTAAAAAGATGACGGGCGCTTCTTGCCTGGAGGGTCAAACCATTCCTGTGGAAACGAGGACGTCCTCGCCTGTGCTGCCGATTTAAAGGACGGTAGTTGCTTTCTTATAGCTTAACCTTTGATGAAGAGCCGTCGTTAAGAGCACACTCATTAGGAAACACACAAAATCACTTCCCGGCACCCGCTTACCAACCGAAGGCCTTCTAAAGGCTTCGCTCTGTGCTGTAGCTCAGTTGGTCGATCCACACGTGGAGCTATCAGGATCTGTCTTCAGCAAATCTCATTAGAGAGCCCAGAACCGCCCAAAGCCACCGTGGAATTATGCCGCATATTGTGAAAACATTGTGATGACAAAATAAAGACATTTAACACAAATATGTTTACATAAAGAAGCCCGGATCAGATGGATCCTACAGTGAATGTGTGTGCTGAGATAGGATAAGGGGAAGGAGACGAGGACAAAAGCAGCAAGACCGAATAAGATGACCGTCCATCGCTGTGCGAGCCTTCAGGCTGCACATTGCTGCAGCGCCCTCTGTTGGACAAATTTAACAAAAAGCCCACCACTTATTTCACTGCACACTGCAGGGGCAGGACAACCCGCTATTGTGTAGCACGGAGCTATTCCCTCTGTTATCCAGGTACATCATGGGGTATCAGTTTGCACCAAAATGAACGCGTCAGCTTGAGTGTAGCTCAGAGGCCAAGGGCGCTGCGTTTTGTGAATCTTTCATACGTGACTATATTGATCGGCATTGTTTGTTTGAGTGTGATTTTAAACTGATCAATACACTCATTAGGTACAAGAGCCCTTTAAGTGTGTGTTCCAGCTGGAATCCCTTCTCATTCTTCCTCTGCCCGTGCTCATATTTTTCTATTGTGTGAATTCGGATGTAATTATTGGGAGATTAGGAGACTGGTCGTGCGCGTCTGAACGCATTAGAGTTCATTCATTCATTCATTCATTCTTCTTCTTAACGGGTTGTGCTCTATCCCAGCAGTCTACAGGCGAGAGGCGGGGCACACCCTGGACAAGTTGCCAGATCATCACAGGACTGTACAAGAGTTGAAACGTTTAATTTCCACTGTAATAATCCAGATGACAAAAAAAATAAAAAAATATATATTTTGTTTGAGGGTAACCGGATGTACTGGGTTGTACTGGTGTTTGGCATATGATCTGTGGCTGGGGCCACCGCTGCAGTGATGGTGAATGATAGTGGTGAAAGTTGGGCGGGTTTGAGATGCCGACTGGAAGTGAGGCAGGCGATGAGCAAATGCTTGTTGACAGAGGGTGAGGCCTGCGATTGTTCCGCGCAGAGCCGAGTGAGACGGACTGGTTTGGGTTTGCTGCTATTCTGAGGATATGGTTCGATGCCTCGAACTTGTCTACATGTAATAAATTCCTCCGTCTTCTCTGTCGTCACAGTTTAATCCAATAAGAGTTTGTCAGAGTCTTCAATATGTTTCATGGCACAATTCAAAACCTTAATTCATCTTTGTAATCAGACAAGACGATTACAGGGATGCCATTGCAGAAAGAAGTGAAGCGTTGGAGACTGTCACCACCATCCGGTTCAGTCCTTGCAACGCTCATTATATCCTCCATTGCAGGTGCAAAGTACACAGTTGTGTTTCAGGATAATTGTTGGATATTATGTATCCACCTGCTCTGCTTGTTCTGTTGACCTTCGCTCATACGGACTCGCCCTGCTTTGCCAACTGTGTGTGCATTTGAAAGCAATACAGTTTCACATTTACAGTGTTGAAATAATGGGCTGACAGTGTGTTTAGTGTTGGTTAAGCACACACATACACACACATACACACACACACACACACACACACACTGGGCTCCCCTCCTAAGCCCGATCATGAATCACAGGGAAAGAACAAAAGGCTTTGCCATATGGTCTTGTTAGACTTGGAGCAGAGATAGTTGCCCCCCCCCCCCCCCCCCCCGACTTACAGATACAAATATGCGCACACGGATGCCCAGTGGGGGGGATTACAGCCTGCATCTCTAAAACACTACAAAGTTTTGGATCGCCATGGCGCCCATGTGTAGACGTTTAGCTGTTTCGTGTGTTCATGAACAGATACCCGGCTCTCGCACAACACACTGTCCCTCTTTGTAGCGAAGGTGGTGTGTGTGTGTGTGTGTGTGTGTGTGTGTAGGTGTGTATGTGTGTGTGTGTGTCTCTAATAAAGCGTTTAATGGCTCGGCCAGTGTCAGGCCATTAAAAGCAGGGACATTCATGTGGTAATAACGAGACGAAACATTCTTGCGGATCTGGAGCTTCAGATGTTCCACTCATTTCTCAGATGCCAGGGAAGGCAGGGATTCTCTCCTGTTGACTATGGGATGGCCATTGTCAGCAGTCGTTAGCTCCTAATTAGGCCGTTAGGTTTCGGTATTTAATTTATTTATTTTTATTGTCACTGCGGCTCTGGTTTTAACAGGAAGTCAAAAGAGGAACACATTTGGATCGGGCTGGCCCATGTTGTTCTCATCACTGATTTCACATCCCAGTAATGAAAAGCGCACACATGTGGCTGAGGAGCGTGATTGTCGCCCCTGTTTTTAATCCGATCTTTGGTCGGTGTAAGCATCGGTTTCCTCCATGGGTTATGAAACGACTCCCCTGAGCAATGTCAAACAGCCAAACCGCAGGCAGCGTGTGTGTCTGAGTGCGATGGATAAAAAGATTTCCCATCAGCGTAGACCGTTCTGCATCAGGCTGTGATCTTGAGTTTGGACAAGTGAGGTTGTAGAGCAGGGGCCCCCAAACTACGGGCCGCCTTCACATTTGGCCTGCCCCCCTGAACAATACCATATATAATATATATATATATATATATATATATATTTATATTTATAATATATTATATTTTTTTCCTTTTCTTATTTTCCTTTCCATACAACACGAGTAGCCGGTGGGGGATCAATAATGTTATTTGGCGCATTTAAGAGGGGTCATCAATTCAATTTTTTTTTTCCTAAAAATAATATTAATAGTGGAAAATATATTAATATTATGAAGAAAAGCATTCTTCCTTTCATTTGGGACAATTTTAATGATGATCACATACGACCAGAAAGTTAATGGACCTTTTTTTCTGTGATGAACCCGGAAAGGGTTATTTGGTTATTATTTATTTTATTAATAGTGTTATTATTTATTTCCTGACTTTATTGGTTATTTGGTGGATGTCTGGAATACAATAAATGTTTAGGCAGCCCTGCCATCTTCACACTTTTCCTGTGCAAACTGACAGAGAAGGGAAAAGTTATGTGGCCCTCACAGGAAAAGGTTTGGGGGCCCCTGTAATAGAGTTTGGTGCCGTGATGCTGTGGAGGGCAGTAAAGAAACGGCGTCTCAAACCTGTTTCACGGTGGGCGCGTGAAGCTTTGCGATATCCCTTCTGGGTACGTTGGATGGTGCTCTCCTTTAGCCATTAGCTCAGACGTGTTGGCCAAATGTCAGGAGCGCACATGGTCTTTGCAGCACAAGAGATAGAGACGGAGGCTGTAACCACTGGCAACTGATTTACAGGCACGCCACAAAAAAAATAAGTGAGCAAGCCCAGAGTACAGTGAGGACGCCGTCGTGGGCCAAACAGTTAGTCCGCCTCAGTAACTGGAAGCAGAACTGTGGCTGTAAACAGATTAATGTGTTCATTGGCTGCGTTTTACTCTCAGGCTGGTCACGCCTGTCACACAGATGTCTTGTTCCACAAATCACACGTGCACTGCAGAGACGCACACGCTAATGTGAGAGCCTCTCACATTCATCGACTTTCGCATGCAGCTTGTAATGATGAAATATACTTTTAACGTGCAAAAGACAAAAGAAAGAGAGGCTGCATATCTGACGCATATCGCATGTATCCGATGTGACCGGCATTCAAGAGCAGGCCTGTTGGTTCCTGTGCTTGTGCTCGTCTTTGTCTTTGATCAGGGCGGTTTCCTTTGAGCCGTGGTGTCCTGCTTTCCATGTGGGTGAGACGTTTACACATCCTGATGCTGGCTGAGAGCCAGAATAGCAGCACATCAGTTAGTCCATGCCGGGTGTCAAGTGTCTAAATGGAACTGAGATGAATGTGTCTGGAGTGGAGCTCCCCCCCCCACACACACACACACACACAATAACCTCTGTCCAACCCCAAACAGTGAAGCGTCACCTTTCTGGATCTAAGACTCATGTTACACATTTAATATAATGGCCTGATCCCCGGCCAATCAGTGCCCTTCAGTCCTTTGAGGACACGTCCAGGAATTGGACGTGGTTTCTTTTATATGCATGACGACAGTAACAGTGTTAGTGACTGTTAATTATGCCCCCCCCCCCCTGTCGCGTTCCCCAAATCCTTGCACAGCTGCAGGCCCCCCTGAGCCGGGCCCTGCTGCATCTAATGTCATATTATTCACGCTGTCTGTCTGCTCACCAGCCCTGGGGCACCGGTGGGGGGCGGGGTTTGGGTGTGCATACATGATGAGGGGGTTACGTATTAGCAAAGCGGTAATTTAGGGCTGGTTCGGTCTCCTAATTAGTTGGCACTACTTAATTAAAAGCGATGCGACGGCGTGATTGGTGGAGTTGATAGATGGGGGCTGAGAGACGCCCAGGGACTTTTGGATCAGGGATATCAGCATGTGTGTCTGGTGAAAGGAAGAGGAAGTCACTACTTTTTCCTCATCTTTTTGTTCATCAACCCTCTTCTGTCTCCAAAGTCTCCCTAAAAGCTCCTTCTGTAGCCTCTGCTTCAGCTGGCTCTCAGTGTCAAGCTCTATCAGCCCCTCTTTGGTGCCACACATACCCCCAGCCCCCGTCCCTGCCCATCTTTAACCTTCCATTAGGATGTGTGTCACATAAATGATATTAAACTGTGCATTCGGTTTGACAGTCTGTGCAAAATGGTCCTTCTTTTGTTTCGGCCTTGAGGCAGCATGTATAAACATGTTGCAACAAACGCAAAGTTTCTGCCATAGTTTGTGTGTGTGTGTGTGTGTGTGTGTGTGTGAAGGTGGGGGGGCATGGGTCTACTTTGACACCCTGGTCCTACAACCTAGTTTGGCTTTGTGTGGAGACGTTCACTGGGAGGAGAGAGGGATGGAAAAGCGAGAGGGGCAGAGAGCGCGAGGGCGAAGGAGGGGGTGTCAGGAGCAACGGATTTGAGAGGGAGGGGGGTGATGGCGAAGGGAAAATCAGGGCTATCGTTCTCCAGCTTTCACTAGTGAAGGAAACAAAGGATGCTGAAGGGGCAGGCTTGTGAGCACGACTTCTCAGGGTGTGCTCAGTTAGCCTCCGCTGCCTGCATTCGGCCGCTGGCATCTCCTTCTCAACCCGTCTGTGCTGAAGACGTCTCCTCATTGATCTGCCTTCTTCTGCATGTGAGTTATCTGTCGGCCTGTGCGTTGATTCATAGGGATATTCCCCCCCCCCCTGCAGACTGTCTGGTGGTTTCACCGTGTATAGAACACACTATGCACGTGGTTGATTCTGCAGTGTAGATCTTCTCTCCCATCTGTGCATCTGCACCTGTTTTTAGAAGTTAGGCAGCAGGTAATTCTCCTGCAGATTGCTGACCATGCAGGCCTGAAATAGATTTTCTTCTTGGCATTTAATAAACTTTCCACTGCAAGTATACATTGGAAAATATTCTCTTTCTGTCCAGTAAATGTGCTGAATTCACAGATTTGTGCCACAGAGCTAACGCTAAGTCACATCTGCTTTTGTCTGATTCAGTGCTCGAGTCTGTCAAGTCTAACGTCGCCCTGCCTGAATATTTGACGGTGGTTTTCCTGTGCTTGAAGCGCAGACGGCTGGTTGGGGGCTTGGCAGCAGCGTTGGCACATTGTTGGTCTGCCTGGCACAGGAACTGACATTCAGAGTGGGTGGGGCCACCTCTCTGGCTGCCTGTCCCGAGAGGATCTCTTCTTGTTCTTATCTTCGGTAGCGTGGTAGAAATATATGGGGTTTCATTTCAGGATAAAGAAGAAGTATTAATGAATTAATTTATCTTGATATTGACATTTAATAGAAAGCGACTTTCAATTTAGCTGATGAGTTGTAAAATAAATGATTATAGGCACCATAATGGTACGGTAATATAATGGTAAACTACAGCAGCGACGGCTAATCAATCGCACGGCAACAGTTTCACTATCTAAAGTATTCCTGTTAGCATCAGAAAGAAAAGAGAAAATGCGTATGACTGTCCTGTATGGATGTATTTTTACTTTTAACAGCATCTGAACCTCGCCGCCTCCATTCGGGACTTCATTATCCATCTTTAATGTGTTTGTGCCGGCTCGCAGAAGATTGCGCTGCGTTTGATTGAGCAGATCCATCTGGGTGAAGGCGAGGCAATCCTCTAAATGGGCCACCGCATCGGGACAGCTTCACTCAACAGTCAATTCAAATCAATAGAACCAAGCAGAGGACAGCGGGCTTCCTTGCTGTCACGGTTCAGAGTGTCCACAAGACGGACGGTCTCTCTTTTGAAATGAGATTCAGTGGAAAGCTTATAGTAACAAATAACGCTGGACGATGTTCCAGAGGAAATGCATCTCGACTCGTGGAAATAAGCTCTTGACACCTCGGACGGATGGAGGCCGGTGCTACGAGACTAGCATTGATTTCCCAGCAAATGTGGACTTTAGACATTTTCCTCCTCCTGCATGCGGGAATTCAAAAAGTGTCAGATAAATTGCCGTCTGTGTGACACATGAGGCTTTGCAGGTTGAAAGGCGGTGAGGAGGTTCGACTGGCGAAATCAGAGTTTGGTTTCGATGACGGTGGAGGAAAGACATGACAGTCTGAGCCTCTGGGTTGGTATTCACTAACCATCCTGACGGGAGGAGCGCCTCCTTCCTGGATCATCTCTCTCTGCCTTCCACCTTTGACACATTTGCGCATTTTTACTGTTTTGGCGAGTTCTGAGCAGCTCAATGAAATGTCAAACTCTGTACTCAGAGGGAAAAGGGTGAAGGGGCTAAATCTGCTTTACTCCCCTTGTAAATGTGTTGTAAACTGGAGAGCTGTGTAATTTGGCATTGGCAGCCCGTTCGTTCATCTCTCTCCTTCTGTGGATCTCGCCGTCCCTCTCTCCTCCGTTATTCCATCTATCCTGCAGCCCCGAGAGTGAGTCTGTAAATGCAAAAAAAAAATGCAGACACTCGTTTTTATTTTTGTTATTGCGAGGCTCCTTGTTTTTCGCTGAATGCTGGAATCCATTCCTCCTTATTTGAATGCAAAGCGGCTTGTTTGCAGATCAAAAGATTGATGGATCAGCGTGGAACAAGGGCCATTTGGCCACGAGGTCGACGGGCAGAGTTCTTGAACCTCTGCAGAGAATGGCTTGCTATTGTGCGGCGGTCAGGCTGGCCGGCTGCTGGGATGCATTTAGTCAGACACTGGCATGCGTGCAAACTTCTACTGTTGTACAAACTGAGACACTCATCGCCAGTGTCAGAGGCAGAGCCAGGTCAGCCGGCTTTGCCTCTGGACAGCGCCGCATTGTTGGTAGCCTCCAGCTCGCCTGGATATGTAACAGTGCTGGTATTGAGCTGCTGCTGATGACTCAGGACCAGCAGGGGCAACCAGTGTGACCAGCAACACCTGTCTTTGCACTAAAAACGCTGTTGTGTTCACTGGCAGTCAAAGTCAAAGATGCTTCATGATGACATTCCATAAGAAACAGTTTTTTTCTTTTTAAACTCGTCCTACATTTTATTCAGTAATATACCGATAAAGGCACAAGGGACAGTCCTCCCATGTTGAGATGAAGAAGTAGGATCTCTAAATAATTTATGTCCACATGACTCTATTGAGTTCCACCACGATGACACCCACTGAGCGTTGTCTAGAGATTAACGTAGAGGCCAGGGCAAAGTGCCGTCCCCCTTTCATTATGACTTTCATGAGCATCCACCCAAAACAAGTGGCTGCTTGATGTAGTTTTTCCACAGGAAACTACAAGCTGTTTGTTTTGACCCCCCCCCCCCCCCCCCCATCTTTGTTGGGGCTCTTACATGGGAGCGTCTGAAATGGGAGCATGGTTATGTAAATGTCTCAGAGGTGCTTGTCAGCCTTCTGTGCATGAATCAATATGGCTTTTGTCTGCAAATGAGAGAGCATCAACCCCATCAGCCTGAGCCAATGGGAATGTGTTACACACAGAAAACACGCGTTCTGCTTTGATGGAGCAAATGAAAGCGTTTCCATTCGTGCTTTAGTATTTTCTTATTGAATCGTACATGCAAAGTCTATGATTAAACAAAAACAACATTGAGCTTGTGTCTCTGTTGTAAAGTAACAATTCATCCATCCTTTCTCTTTTCCTCCCTCTGTCTTCGTGTACTGCAGTTAAATTGCGACTCCGGAAAAGTTTTTGCATCAGTAAAAAAACATGCAGCAAGATCTTTTTAACAGGCCGCTTTTTTTTTTTTTTTTTATCATGTGTGCAAAGACAACAGAAGCAGATTCAGTTCATGCTGACATCAGTAGTATTTTTTTTTTTTTTACTTCTGGTAAAACTGCTTATAAGGAAAATGTTTCAGGCGCACCCGAAACAAACGATCTTATAAATGGCTTTTTCCCGAGTTGATGTCACCGTTCAAGTATTCAGCGGGAACTTCACCAAACGGCCGTATCTGTCAACCATGTCAGCTCTGCAAGGTCACTCCTTTGTGTTTTTCTTTGTATAGAAAGCCAGTAAGGGCTGTTCATCTGCTACTGCACTCCTCTTCTGGTGCCTGTGGTGCCAGTGTAACCAGCATGACACACACACACACACACACACACACACACACGGGCACAGCTGAGCTAATGACTCATCTCTCTCCCCCCTCTACTTTCTCTCTCTCTGCTTTCTCTCTCTCTCTGTCTGTACAGGAGACATCACTCAGAAGGGCTATGAGAAGAAAAGAGGCAAGCTGTTGGCGCCCTACGTCCCACAGATCCAAGGTAAGACGAGCAGGCCTGCAGGGAATGTGTTGTCCGGAAACAGGATTAACTTTGCCTGTTGACATAGCACTCCGAAATCAGAAAGGCGATAAGTATCTATAATGATTATAGAATTCAACGCATTCATCTTAGATGAAAAAATAAGTCAAGTTCATTAAAAAAAAGGGTCCAAATTCAGAAATTACAACCTGGAGATGCGTAGTTCAAATGATTATACATTTTAGACGGAGGGAGTATTGTGTACAGGGTGATTGCAGATAGCATCACATGGTCATCATAAAGCTGTTGCAGGGATAAGGTTGACACTTTATTTTACTCGCCTTCTGTGGCTGCCTTGACCTTTGGGCTTGTTGTATATTCCTCATGACATCATGCATATCATTGCATGCAAAGAGGACCTACGCTAATGGAAATAATAGAACACTTTGCAAGAATAACTGGTCTAGATTTAATTTTCCTCAAAATACAAATGCTAAGCTGCTGAGGATGTTCCCTTTTCTAATATATAGTGTTGAAAAGAACCAACAATGATTCTGGATTTTCAGCGCTGATACCTTTTGTTAGGGAGCGAACAAAGATTTGGTATTGATATATTGGCTGATATTAATTTATATAAAGTATCTACATATAAACAAGATATGCAATTTTCATATGCCTTTCTAAATTATCTTCTGCAAATGTTCATATTCCCATTGCAATATATGCTGCACCCGCGGCAGTCTTTGGTTTGGCCCACCATCAGAACCCCAAGCCTCAGTGGAAACCAGCATCTGTTGTGGGTCCCTGGACTGGCGTTTCACTGAGAATGGGAGGCTGTTTTCTATCTTATATCCTTTTCAATTCTCTGTTCCTGTAGCTTTCTATCCCTCCTTGTTATCGAGGATTAATGTGCTTTCCTTATGTCATTCACGGTTGGATCCATTCAATCTTTGCTCTCAACACCCGAAGAAGAAGAGAAGTGACGTGGATGGGTTTGGAAAACGAGAGATTCTTGGTTTGGTTTAATGACACATGCAACCAGCACGAACGAATCAGTGTTAGGATTTAACAACTGGCGGACTGAAATAGGAGACTCATACACTATAGGCTTAGGAGCTCCAAACAAAACGCTTTTTTACTGCCTTATATTTCACTGTACAAGGCATGGGCCAAATGCAACATATATAATAATAATTTTTAGGGACTTTAACGATGTCTTGTCTGCTGAATGTTGTTGCTGTGGAGATCAATGTTTCACTGACTTGTCTGGTATGTCATGCGTTCATTGTAACAAGTTCAAGGTAGGTGTCCAGGTTTTTCAGAACTATGAAAGCGTATAAGTACTGGAAGTAGTAATTGTAAGGGTTCGCTGCACACTTAGAGAAAATCTTTGCTGCAGATGCTGACCTTTCGGGAGGGCAAACGTTAAGGAAAGGTCAGTATGTAAATGTAATTCTAGAGGAATAAACATTTATCTCCATGGAGGAATTTTTGTAATTTCTGATTTGAAATGCAGTCATGTGATGTTTTCCAATTTTACCATGGGGGGGTTAGGGCTAGGAGAGGACCTTATATTTATGCAGTTTCTTAGATTTCCTGTCCCTTCATTTATGTGAAGCACATCACGCCACACATCCGTAATCTTGATACACAATATATCATTAGAAAAGCACATTGCTGCTCTAGGAAGCGTCACACAGCACAGCCACCACACCTGCAAATGTTGGCACAGACAGGTAGTAAGAATTCATCTGTCTGGAGAGTGTTCTGCCCGGCAACCAGGTCTGGTGTGCTGTTTTATAAATCTTTCTCCTGCGAGAGCTGTGGAAAGGCTGCTATGTGACTGGACTGCCAGAGCGATTTAAGGGAACAGCAGACTGTATATGTAGGCGGATCATGTTTGTGTATCCGACTCCATCCGACTGCATGCATGCATGTCCTTAAATGTCCTTGGAGCTTGTGTAAATTCATGTAATTGCATATATTGAGTTGAGGCTTATGCGGATGTTGCTCAGCATTCGGGTGCATGGGCGCTGCCGCGGCCTAAGAGTTGCTGACAGCGTGGAGAATCACTGATCCACACTAAGCTGACTCTGAAAGGCCTGTCGAGTTGATGGCTGGCTGGTTGGCTGGCTCGTTGGCTGGCTGGCTGGCTGGCTGGCTGGTTGGCTGGTTGGCTGATTGGCCGATGCGATGCTGGATCTATCACGCCGAATGTAGCAGCAAAAGGATCGCCTCTGATGGATGTACATGCAAAGGAATTCGCTCTCAGTTCATTTGGTCACAGGAGTTAAAATATAAATAAAGTTTTGTTGGATCTTATTTTCATTTATACGTCTTACATAATTCTCATACTCATATTTAAAGGTTGTTTGTTAGTGAAAAGAAGGATCTGTATGCACAGAGAGTGTCTGTCTCTGACCCAGGTGTGTTTGTAGAGAGCAGAGGAGACAGGCAGCAGCCTGAGCATCGTATTGTATTATTAAAATGCAGGCATTGTTTTTGAAAAGTGTTTTCTTACTTTGAATGAATAAATAATAATTTTATGTTATTTTCCATTGTGTGTATATTTATATATTTACATATCTTGTTAGTTCAGCTACGATTTAATTAATTTAATTTTAATTATTTTAATGATTAGCCAATGAGAGGAGAGCTGCTTTAAATCCCTAAATATCAGGCAAACATATATGAACGTCATTTATGCCTGCTTTGTTTCTGACATATTTCTCGACTGGAACTAAACACAAGCTGCAAGTAGCAAATTTGCAGCTTTGGCAGTTCGATAAATTGATGGATGCTTTCCAGCATGAAGCCAGACGTTTCCCTTTCCTCTCCAGTCTTGCACAGACACCAGGCAGACAGCGTTCAGGCCCAGCACACGACAATATGAGGGAGAGAGAGCATCAGTTGAACATAAAGCACCTGGAATATTAGCTCTCTCTCTCTCTCTCTCGCTGCCCCTTGAATGACCTACCTGCAGGTGGCAGTCTTGAGGTTCCTTTCTGATCCTCACCTTGCTTTTTTAATGAGGCTCGAATCAGATTTTGACAACCTAAAATGGGAATGGCATCTTCTTCACACAGTCCAATGGGCTTCAACAACGCAGGTGGTGGGTTAGATGTATTTTTTAACATTCATGGTGCTTAATTGCCTCCTTTCTTTAACAACTGTGTAATTTGCATTTGCTTCTCTTGGAGAGCTGGTGGGCATCTTGAAAGCTGTGAGAGAGGCTGGATTAATTAAAGTGAATACTTTCCCAACTTGCCGTGTCAGAAGAAAGCAGCCTAAAAAGGGGATTACCAATATTCTTTAGGATACTTGATCCGGTTGAGCAGCGTACAGCAGCCTCTCTCTGTCCAAGAATATTTGTGTTTGTGTTTTTGACAGTGATACTTCTGCATTTAAGATGTACTTTTCTCTGTGTCTTGTTATAAACTGTCCTCTTCCCGTATTGGTTTTACGTCTTTGCAGGTGTAGATCCTTCTCTGCAAATTGACACCAGGATCCAGACCTCCTCCCAGGCTGTCCTGTCAGGTTCCAAACACAACAAGTCCCGGGCAGCCAACATTCGGGATGAGCGTTTCAGATCTGGTAATCACGGTGTTCATACGCTGCCTCGTTGCTCTTGTTTTATGCTATTGCTTATCTTTGTCAATGTGCTCTCTTAGATTTGCACACAGAAGCCGTCCAAGCAGCTTTGGCGAAGTACAAAGAGAGGAAGATGCCAATGCCGTCTAAGAGACGATCTGTGTTAGTTCAGTCTTCTGTGGAGGCATGCACTCCGCCAGGTGAGAACTCTACAAGCCCACTGTTATACATCACAGGCCGATTTGTATCACTTGCACAAAGAACCTATATTTATGGGCAGACCAGGCTGTTTGCCTGCTGTGTGTTTGCGTGAGCAGTGTTGTGTAGGATGATGATGCTCTCTTTTTTTAATCCAGTGATCAGAGATGATTTGGCCACACATTTGCAACTGGAAATGAAATGCAGTTTGATGAATATGTCCATTCTTTGTTACCACAAAGGCTCCAGTATTCTCAACATTGTGTTCCCAGGCAGAGTTGCATAATGGGTGCATAATCAGATTTCAGATGTTCTCAAAATGTCGACCTTTCGCGTTCTTTTCTAACAGTTTTTACTGCGTTTTATTTCAATATTAATGCGCCTTATTGCTGTATTTAAATGTATATTTTCAAAGCTACAAGGCCTTTTTTTGTGTGTCATTAGTTTATCTCATCGTCCATCTGTCCATCCGGTCTCCATGTAAGATTTGATGGCAGAAAACCTGCCAGTGTTTCAGACACTGAAGTGGCTTCTGTGTTTCGGTTCAAGAGTTAATGACTCGGGGGGCCTTTAGAGCCCCATGTCTTCCATTAAGAGAGTGGACAGAGTGATTGAATGAGTAGATGGCCTAAAAGCTCAGACGCTGGAGATTGAACAGGTGAGAGGGAGCACCTCTTGATATTTGTTTCCAATCACGCTGGGTAATTTGCTTTGGTGGCGCGGCTCAAACACGGAATCATGCACTGTGCAAACAGTATGACAGAAATGCTCAGTGTGTACAGCCAAGCATGAGCATATCAGTCATTTGATTATATATATATATATATATGGCAGACTTAAAAGCTTGACAGGTGGCAGAAAAGGTGTGACCCTCAGTGGGGTTTTGGCCTTTAATGGTTATGTATAATGCCACTCTTGGTGTCTGCAGCCAGCTTCACGCTCATTGGCTAAAATAATCCCTTTCCATCTCTTAGTTTCTTCATCTGGAGTGGCTGGTTTTCATCTGACCACACTACGTGTCATTTTTAATGATGCCAGCTCTGTCTTTCAGTGCAACGTGGCCTGATTGAATGGTGGAAACGTTATTCAAACAACTGACATATTAACAATGACTCGAATTTGAATTTCACTTGGGGAGTCCCCTTCGGACTTTAGCAATTATTTTAATGTTTCAGCTGTTCCCAGGTAGATTATTATCTTAGAAATCTATTAATCCAGCACTTTGGTTTAGAACCAAGTGACGAAATGATGTTTCGACGAGCCATTAGTACTTATAATTACTTAAAAGCATTATTATGTCGTGGTAAAATATAGCAGTATTAACCATGTTGTTTTTATGCTTTCGTTTGCATTTGCATGCTGACATTTTGCGTTTGACTCAAAAGCATCCCTGTATAGCTTTTTAGTGTTGTTTCCATTTGTATTTAGGCCATTTGTACACAGCCAATGTAATAATTGTCACTTTCAGGGACTATCTTATGATGTCGCACATCCAATAGGAATAAATAGATTTTGTACAGAAGCGGATCGGTGAAAACCAGCTCAAGCTTGTAACTGCTGGTGAAACTCTATTAACATATTTGAATTTATTTCCCATATCTGTTTTAGTCACCGTTATACCTCCATCACTGGAATTTTTCTTACCATTTATTCATCTGTCTAATAACTATCTTCCACTCTCAGATTCTTCCCACCCGTATTTTCGTACTTTACATTCTGACCTCTTTCCCGCGTTGTGTAAGCGCATCAAGGTCACTGAGAGAGGCAGGTAGATCACATCGAGGCAGAGGAGTAGCAGAATAAACAGAATAATAAATGCAAGATAACCCCATGAGTCTGCTGGGTGCACAGACATCCTCCCAGTGCTGGCAGCCTTGCAAGAAAACTTGAGGGAGGAAACAGTCATTTTTAATAGTTTCTCAATCAGTGAGCTTTATTCATAGCTTCACACCGTGAGCGATTAAGAGGCAGATTAATTACATGAAGACTCATTAGCTTAGCGACATCATCTGGCACCGGCTGCTCACACACCGAAGCTCGATCTCTCCCCAAAACGTCTCTCTCTTATCCTCTCAGTGGATTTGGGATTGGATTTCCATATTAATAAAGCTTTATTTTGTCAAGTATGCTCGGAGACTTAAAATTCTGAGACATGTGAACAGGTTTTGTTCCATTTCAGGAACTGAGCATCTCAATTTCTCAAGCAGACGATGCCCGAGCCGTTTAAGTGTTTGTTTGTTTTTTTTGTTGCAAGCAGTTCTCTGCAGGCTAAAAATCTCACACTGCTCTGCTCTTGTGTAACTTCAGCGGTCCTGTCAAGAGAGCAGACCTTTCTGAGAGCTGATGAAGTGGAATATGTTCATTTTGAATGATCTTTGCCGTTCTTTGAAGTACTTCCTGTTGGGCTATTATACCTCACGGGAAAAGGCAATAATGAATCAGTGCCAGGCTTCTGGGCCAGGACTTGATCAATTCAGCATACGCTATAGTTGGTAAAGTTCATTTTGCTTTCGGTACTAGATAGAATTTTTGGGTACACGATTTCAGTTTTACTCAAGTCCATCATGCATCATTTTCATAGATTCCTTTGAAGAAATACACACACACACACACACACACACGTCATATAATCTAATTCCTGCAGTACGTTGTTTACAGTTTGACTGTCTTGGTTGTCTTCCTGTTATCGTCCTTTGTCCGTCCCATCTCTTTGTCCGCTATTAAACGCTGCCTTGTCTTTGTCTATCAAAAACAGACACCTCTTCGGCATCAGAAGACGAGGGCTCACTGCGTCGGCAGGGACGTCTGGCCACCTCCACGCCATACCAGGGGCACGGCCATCCAACCGTCGAGCATTGGTTTAACCGAGTCATCCAAGGCTCTTCCACCTCATCCTCTGCGTCGTCCACGTCGTCCCACCCAGGAGGGAGATCTGTCGCCAACACCGCTGCCCTTGCAGCTCTAAACGCCAATGCCGCAGCCACCGCACTGGCAGATCTGATGGCACACACCCAGATAGGTCAGTGACACACACGGTCCGACAGGGCATTGCACTTGGGTTGGTCTATCAGTGTGTTCTTATACCTTTTTAGTTTTTGTCCCTTTGCTTGTTTTTCTTTTGCTCGACATTCATCCTTTACATTCTATTCAGACAAATCTAAAAGATGTTTAATGGTGTTTGTGAGCTTAAGTATGAGGCTGTAATAGAACTAGAACTGAGATAACATGTCCAAGCCAAGTAATGAAGCAACATAATTACATTTCCTTATTCACAATGAGGCTTTAATGTCTGCACGATTCATGCTTTTTCTTTGTCTTACACTTGCTGATATCAGTAGTTGTTTGGAGCGTTCTATTATTGTCAGCCAATCAGAATTGTTGCATAATCAGAAATAACTTGTAGTATATTAGCTCAATTACAGACAGTCAAACGTGTTTCATACACCTGCTAGAGCCAATATCTCCTCCCAGATACTTGAAACTGCCTCCTCCTCCTCCTCCTCCTCCTCCTTTTGGCTTGTCCTGTCAGGGGTCCAAACAGGAAATCAACTTTCTCCACTTCACTCTGTTCTTTGCATCATCCTTCCCAACACCAGCCACTCTTCACGTCGTCCCTCACCACGTCCAGCTGCCTGATCAGGAACCAGTGACGGACTTTTAATTCGTGTCTCTCTTAATTAGCCGTCTCTCCCACCTCCTCACTGTGATTCCATCATGTAAACGAGTTTGCTTCCCCGTCCCTCTCAAAGCTTCCCACTCCACTGAGCCCTTCCACAGCACAGCGAGTTGATGAGATTCAGGGGATTTATCTCTCTCCGTCTCCGTGTGTGTCTGCTAGCAGAGCGATATCCTATTAGGATGGAGCGGTCTGATTTCTGTCCAGTTTGTCTCTGCTCAAGGTTGCTGTCATTCGGAAGTGACAGTAATGCTGTAAAAATACTTAATCTCAGATCCCTTCTGTGATTCACTCCAGAAATAGACCATGCTGACCATCAAATACGAGCAACATAACGACTAAGAGACGAATTTGAAGAAATGTCTTTGAGGTTAGAGGAGGATGGAGTGAGGCCACGTCTTTCTGATCTATTGTGCACTTTCAGATTATGATTACCTGTAAGGGAGTGAGCCATGCAGACATAGACCTTTTTGCTTGAGAATATTTGCAAATGAAATAAGATGTAACAAAACTATCTTGGTTCATCATTTACAACAACTAAATGAAGAAAAGACCAAGTAAATCATTGTTTGGCCAAAGAGAGGGAGACGTCAGAGAATCAGTTGAAAAGAGACAGATTATTTTCACATCAATCATTGGTCTATTTTTTTTGGCCAATCCTGGGTTTGGTGATTGTTGGAAAAGGTAGAAAAATGGTTTCAATCACTTTTAGTTGCTTTATCCTATTTAAATTGAACAAAGCTTATTTGCCAATGAAAATAAATCAATAAATAAATGACTTATATTAAAGTATAGTCTGTGGCTGTAGCGAGAATGACAAACAAAGCATCCTACTGTTCTAATGCTGGATTCTTATATAATGTTATCAGATACTTAAATTAACAGACGTAGCATTCAGTGTCCAAACCCTTCATATTTTGACATTGTGCCATGGCCAGACAGATTACACCCTCCTAGCCCATGTTGAAGTTACAGGGTGCAGCACTTTTTTAAACTGACTAATGACTTAAAAATTTGGAGTAGGTATTTAAAAAGGAGGTCAAATATTAAAATCTGTTGAAATATACTCTTCCACACTTAAATAATTAAAAATGCTTTCAGGCTCACAGTCACATTCCTAGGATGTCACATCAATTTGTCTACAAGCCCCTGATTATTATTTAGTAAGAATGATCCAAAGTCTTGGTCTTGGTTTGACCTTTAACCCCTGACACCCCACTCGTGACAGATAACCACTCGGCGCCCCCCGATGTGACGGGGCTGTCGGAGCGCTCCTCGCATCTTGCGGAGCGGCCCCAGGTGGCCTCGGTACGAGGCGTTTCCAGGGGCTACAACCACCACACCGGCGTCATGGAGACTGCAGATGGTGAGTTTCCTGCTCACGCATGCGCACAGAAACAGTCACCTCCCTTTTCTCTTCGTCCCCTGCCGTTTGTCCCTCCGTCCTCTCTTTGATCAGTCTGCCTGACAGACTGCCACAAGCTGCTTACTGACCCTCCTGTGTTCTCGGTGTAACACGGCACCCCCCGTTTAAAATACCACATATTTGTCTCCTTTGATATTCGTGACACGAATATAAAGACAAAAGTAAATGATATTTATACAGGAAAATGTTTAAACTCTTGAAAAGGAACCTAAAGTATTAGATTTTGGGGGAACACATGATGCATTCAGAGAACTGTTTTAAAAAAATATCCACGGTTATTGCCTTCATCGAGACAAGCTCGGTGACCAGTCCTTAACAGCGGTGCTAATGTGCTCCTGTCCATCTTCATACGTTCAACCTCAGGGCTTTAAATAAGTTAGAGCAGCCAGAATTCACACGTTTACACTCGCAAACATTGCAGGACATTTCCATTGACGTCCTGATGTGTCTTTCCTCCAGGCTGTGAGTGGAGAGGTGAAGGATCCCTCAGTTTAATGGATGGTATTTATCATAGTTATTAAAACTCAGCTCTTTGTGCACTCTGCTGCGTGTGCGTTTGTGTTTGTGGATGTTTGTGTTTCTGCCCTCACCTCCGCTGTCGGGTCTCGCTCCTGTCCAAACCATGGTGGGGGGGGGGGGTTTCCAAAACAACATGCACAAAGCTTCAGTGAATTTAGTAATTCTGCAGAACTGAGTTTGTTGCTGAGAGATTTCACAGCACCTTTTGTCCATGTGCAACTTAAAATCGATCATGTTATGTGTAGTTGTTTAATTAGTTTAACTATTCAGCACTAATTTGCATGTTGACGTGCTGCTTTTATTTGCTCATAGCGAGACTCATTTGTTTGTTTCCCCACTACATTCTTTAAGCCTGCAGCCAAATAGTGCAATCTTTAATGGCAGCAATCTAGCATCTCGTTTCCACCTCACGAACAACATGTACCGTAGTTGATGTGGAAACACGCCGGTTCTATCTCAGACGCTGCTTCTGTCTGTTTTTGTTAAAAGACTAATATCAGCAATTGATGCAGGTCATCCAAGTATTTGTCTAATTAAAGCCCAGTTTAACGTATTCCTCTGCAGAGATCTATTGTTGTCCTGGAACTATTCCCCGAAAATAAATAAAAAATAAAATAAATTATGAATCAATAGTGACATGCCCCATAAGTATATGATAAGTATATGCGATGCTGTTTATTCGGGGGTCAATCCCAGATAGTTCTGGTGCTATAAATACCTTCCAGCATGTGAAACATTAATCCATGGATTAAAAAAAATAGTCCCTCAATAAATACATTGCTTATAAGGTCATGTTTAATAAACGCGATTCTGTCCAGTCATTTGTAGGAAACCGTTTTTATAGAGAAACGCCTTCAACAGGATCAATTGTATTTGGATTTGTTAACGTCGTTAACTCCAACTCTATTTTTTCTCATGACTTTCTTTCTTCTTTTTTCTTTTATTATAAATGCAGTTGCTTTGTATGCAATGTTTGAAGTTAAACTAGAGGTAGTGTTTTCCAGCGTTATGTTGGAGGGCTAAATTATTAAAGGAGGTTATTTATAGACTCGATCACAGGTGCATCCCGGTTGAAAATGATGATTGAGGCCCCTGAGTTTAGGGTCCTCAGATGTTTTCCTGTGTGTCTGGGGTTTTCTAATTGGCCCATCAGTTGCAGCACTGACCCCCCCCCCCCCCCCCCCAAACACACATATCGACCCCCGGGTACATCTGTCCCCACATGAAGTGTCTGTGCGAGCCAGGCTTATTATAGTATGATAGACCGGGCAGGCTGCGTGCAGCTGTGGCCTTCATCTCCTATGGCTATGTGGAATGTCTGACACAGACCACCCCTCCCAGACTAAGCATGAATTCATATGGAGGAAGCGTTTGGTGATGATTATAGTCTTCACCATCCAAACTATGAGGGGGAAACTCAAGCAGACACCCTCTCTTCTTTCATGCTTAGTCCTCCTTTCTCTGTGCTGTTCTGCGCCAACGTTCATGGTCCTTTGTGCTTATAGAAGTCCACGTCTTTGTGATTGCGCTTTCTATGTATTATGTTCTGCTTCAGCAATTTCAATATAATTTGTCAAATGAGTCAGTCACGTTTGGACTTGAGAATTTGAAGATTTGATTGATTCTAACCTCTCACAAATATGGCATTTTGCAGAAATTATGTGACACTCTTCCTGAATTTCTCATCATGGAGACTATGTCTGCGTTGCTAGGCAGCAGACAGGGAGGCTCCTAGTTTCAGATTTATTTAGCTTGTGAGGTTTTCCCCTGATTCTTGGTTTCCTTAAAGACTGCAAATATTGACCACTATTTTTTTTTGTCACGATCATTATGTGTGATCATTATGCTGACCGGATTTCTTTTCTTGTTTGGCCTCCCCATATCCATCCCACTCCTTATTTCATCAATCACTATTTTGCGTTCATTCTTCTTTTCTACATCTGTATCCCCCCGTATCTTTCCATCATTTTCTCATCTCCTCAAATGTTGCCGTGCAGGTGTTCCAGTCAACAGTCGTGTCTCATCCAAAATCCAGCAGTTGCTCAACACTCTGAAGAGACCAAAGCGGCCACCATTGCGAGAGTTCTTTGTTGATGACTTTGAGGAGCTTTTGGATGGTAAGCTGAATCCATAGATCATGGGGGGGGGGGGGGGGGGGATGTGTGTTACATCCTCTTCAGCTTTAAGGTGTGTAAGTGTGTGTGTACGTTTCAGGGCATTTTCCAGCTTCAGTGTTGGTTACTTGTTAAATGTGTTTCACGTTGACCTCGCATCACCCCACAAATGGAAAATAAAGAATTTGGCAGTGGCTGCTGCTATGCCTGCACAAAGACCACCCGGTGCTCTTAGGGAGTGGTTAGGGGGATACTGTGTCAGGAGACATGCTTGCAGTGGACCAGCCCCGGCTAACCATTTCCTCCATTCCAGCCAGCTCATTGTGGGTTATTGTTTCGGGTACACTGCCAGGCTGGACACGCACACTGTAAAAAATGAATAAACAGCGAGAATAATGATATATCAGCAGGCGGCTCTGAAACTTGGGCTGACTTTGGCAGAGATATTGTGGCATGGCATGAATCAGGAATCGACTTGTAAGCAACGAAACACGCATCGCTGTTCTGACAGCGGGTTTGTGGAGTCGTTTTGGATTCCACATATCAGTGTTCAGTAGAGGGTGAGGGGAGACTCATGATGAAGAGATGAAAGCCAAGGAGTGAGCAGGAGAGCCTGACAGAAGAGAACATCAGGAATGAAAATTGAACTTTCCAAAAAGCGGTGCGTGTGAAATAGAACCGATTCACCTGTAACCCCAAAGCTTCACCCATCTCATTATTTTTGTTCAATCGCAACAGTTTTATTGACCTGACTTGTTTTGAAAGAGAGCTCGGATGAACGCAGCAATCCATGACCTCAGTCTGGGGTTTCTTTTATCTTTATATTCTCATTGAATTATTCTTGTAAAGAGGCGTCGTCCTTCGCTGTCTCTCGTTTTTAGTCCAGGAGCCAGACCCCAACCAGCCAAAGCCCGAGGGCCAGCAGATGAGCACCCTGGAAGGAGAACATCTCCAGGTGGTCAACAAGTGGCCTCCTTCCTTACCAGCAGCCTTACAGCGGTGGGGCACGACTCAACCCAAGAGTCCCTGTCTAACAGCACTGGACAATGCTGGAAAGCCTGTCTACACACTCACCTACGGTATGAGATGAATGGCCTCACATCACTGCGTGTCTTTCATTATCTGCTCAACTGGTGCACAAAGAAGTCTTTCTTTTTTACCTGTATTCAAAGGCCTTTTTTGTAAACTGTTGATATTTTCAGTTTTGTGTTTTTTTGCATGTAGATTTAAGCATCAAGTGAAATAATTAACAAAATATTTCCACCCATGCAGGTAAACTATGGACCCGGAGTCAGAAACTGGCCTACACGCTTCTGAACAAGCTGAGCACCAGAAACGAGCCTTTGCTCATGCCCGGAGACAGAGTAAGATGCAAAAGTGCTCTCTGGTGGTTTGTTGTATGTTACATTCCCTTTTGTAAATGATATTTAGGAATATGGCGGCAGAATCACGTTGCATTTCTTCACCGGCGTTACCAGTGACTAACAGCGAAAGACGTTCAGCTTGAACCAGAATGCAGCTGGTCCTCGCTTAACGCTGGCGTTATGTTCCGGAGACCCCGTCGCTAAAACCAGCTGTTCACCGACAAATTGCCTATTTGCATACAAACAGGCCATTTATATGTTCGTACGTACTCACGACTCCGCAGCGAGTGCATTCCGGTCGCCGTAACAACGATTCCTTGTCACGAAACTCATGCTTTAAAATTTTCCAAATGCCCGTCGTAACTCCGAGTCGGCGTTAAGCGAGGACCGCCTGTATAGCATTTTTCAGATCCATGCTTTTCTTAAAGCAAGATCTTTATACAAACATATCAGAACCATGATGTCATGACAAACCTGCAGGTGGCGCTCGTTTTCCCCAACAACGACCCGGTGACGTTCATGGTGGCCTTCTATGGCTGCATCCTGGCGGAGTTGGTCCCCGTGCCCATCGAAGTGCCGCTAACCAGAAAGGTAAAGGCAAACGGAACGCGAAATCTCCTGTGTGTGCATGGGCAGAAGAAATGAGGATGCGTAGTGACCCCTGCTGGACCTTTGGTCCTTAACATGATTGAAGATATTTTATGGAGAATATATTTTTTGAACAAACGAACATAATTATTGAGTTGAATGTTTACAACTTGAACAGCAGTGTTCTCTTTAAACTGCCCTGATTACAGTTCTGTAATTCGTTGCAGTTTCCCACACATCCATCATCTCCAGCCGATCCAAATTTATCCCCTTAGTTACGCAGACTGAATATTAATGCCTCCTCTTCGTCGCTCTTTACAAGCATGTGGTTTGCAGACACTGTGCTGTAATTAATGGGATTTGAGTGAGGTGAAATGATGTCGAATTCACAGAGCAACTGCTCTCTAGAGTCAGAAACTCATTCTCTTCCTTCCGCTCTCTCTCTCTCTCTCTCTCTCTCTCTCTCTCTCTCTCTCGCTCTCCAGGCCATTTTCCTTCTCGTTCCCCCTCCTTTTTTTCTCACATTTGCACAGCAGGGTTTGCTCAGCATCTCTCTGATAATTCTCCCATCCAATCAAATATTATTAAGCATGCGTCAAACCTTGGACCTCACTCCAGTTGTCATGGCCTCTGATGCTCAGCGGTATTTGTAACCGGGTTGTTCCACCCTCCATTCCCTCTGTGTTATAAGGCCCACATTTCTTTAGAGCATCTTTTCTCGAACCTTTTAATGCGGTGAATTTCTATTGTCCTCAGCAGATGACTGTTGTGTGACAAACACAGATTGATTCTTCGGCTTTTCCAGGACGCTGGAAGTCAACAGATTGGCTTTCTGTTGGGCAGCTGTGGCGTCACGTTGGCGCTTACCACAGACGCCTGTCAGAAAGGCTTGCCTAAAGCGCAGACGGGGGAGGTTGCCACTTTTAAAGGTATGGCCTGTTTTATTTTCATCTTCACTGTCTGAGTAGTTTCATCTGGTCTAATCTCGGTCTCTGCAGGCTGGCCGCGGCTGCTGTGGTTCGTGACAGACGGGAAACATGTCGTAAAGCCTCCAAAAGACTGGCATCCTTCAATACGGGAAGCGGGTGGCGACATAGCCTATATAGAGGCAAGTCTAGTGTCAAAGATGATGCCAATGATGTTTTATAATCATTTAGTATTCATCTTCAATGTTTTAAGAGACCAATAATTATAAACTCTTTCTCATATAATCCATCTGACAGTTTTTAGATTTTTCTCTCTTTCTTCAAATTCTCTTCTGTTTCTACATTTCAGTATAAAACCAGCAAAGAAGGAAGCACTATGGGAATCGCAGTGTCCCGCTCAGCCATGCTGACTCACTGCCGCGCCCTCACACAGGCCTGCGGCTACACTGAAGGTGAGGAGGACGCGTCGCGTTTACGCCTCGAGTAGTTTTTACACTTCACGCTTTCACAGTCTAAACTCGTTTTTTTTTTGTGCGTCGTGGAGAAAAACATCAACTTTGTGGCGTTACAATGCCAGAAGAGAGAAATGGAGAGAAAGAAACAGAACACGAAAACAGTTTCAGTTCATAAAAAGTTACAAATGCATTTGGCCAGTGGCAGTTTGTGTGTTTGGGGGCGGAGTCTGTCCATCAGATCAGTGTCAGCCTACATCCCAGTGTGAGTTCATGTGAAACACATTCCTACTTTGCAGGTAAAATAACAAGCAATTATTTTATTCAAACAGATCAGATTGCAGGGATGTCTGTGGGCTCTTCACCTTTCTTTCACTCAGAAGGGGCAACATTTATGTATTTTTTTATCGCAGTGAACAGTCCCAGATTTAGCTGAGCCTGAATTTGGTTTAGGGTGATGAAATGATCTTCCCTTTGGTGTTTGAGAATGCTAATTGGATGATTTTAATATTATTATTTGTGTCATGAATCAGCATAATCCCACCTACTGTGTGCAATTTATTTATTTTTTGTCACCCCAGAGCTGATCTTCACAGACAGACAAACAGACAGCGGGCTAACGGAAAAATCATATATATTATGATTATGACAATAATTTGTGCATTCCATATTTAAAATCCACAATTATTGACAATTTGTGTAATTTATTATAACTATTAATATTGCTATTAGTACTAGTTGTGTTGCTTTGTGGCTCAGAGAGGCTGACTTCCTCTACTGACCATGTTTTTACCACATTTGTTTTAGTTTTTTTTTTTAGCACTGCTGTCTGTTTTACTTATAAGCAGCTGCAGGTTTCATCAGAAGCAACTCATTCATCAAACGAGCCTGTTTCATAATTTAATGAAATATAGACTTCCTTTTTATGTTTCTGTCAGATTCTGTTATTATATTCCAGATTGATGGTTGGGTTTCATGCCATCAGACTTGAGTCACGCCTCTTTGAAAAGAAATAGTGTGAGGCGCCCCCCCCCCAGAATAACCATAAACCCTTTAAAATTTCCCTTGTCTGTTTCTGCATGCACAATTTCTTCTAAAAGCAATAGGTTTAACGCTTGATTGAAATGAAGATTATTATATGAATTGTTTTTGCCTTCTGATTTTTGCAAAAAAAATACAAATCTACATTTGATTTGCAGCTGAGACGATAACCAATGTCCTGGATTTCAAGAGAGAAGCTGGGTTATGGCATGGCGTCCTCACTGTGAGTGCTCTGGAACCCACTGGTTAAGCTAATAGATGGGGATTTGCGATCAGAAATGGAAAAGATCCATCTTAATGTATTTTGTCTGACTGATATCTTCCCTCTGAGGACTTAATTAATATGTAAATACATTCAAACGCAACATTCAAAGTCTTAATGAGCAGGAATGTCTTGCATTATAACTGAATCTGTTTTATTAGTCAGCTTTAACAGCCAATTTCAAACACGTCATGGGTTTTACATAAAGCAAATAAATGACCTGCTGTTTCGAGTTTAACTTCCTTAAATGGCAGCAGTAGCACAAACATGTTTTTATTTGTATTCTCAGCAGTGAGTAAAGGAAAGTCTTGTTGTGACTCGCAGCGTGTTTATGGGGCATCGTAGTTCTGCACCTCTTCCATATTTCGGTGCTGATGTGATCTTTGGCGTCTCTTCCCATGGCAGAGTGTCGTGAATCGGATGCATGTGATCAGCATTCCCTACTCCCTGATGAAAGTCAATCCCCTCTCCTGGATACAGAAGGTTCACACATACAAAGGTTGTCGTCCACTCCTCTTTGACATGGTCATTTTTCACCAATTCTCTGCTTGAGGCATCTTAATCTTTACAAAGTCAGATTCAGCTCAGGTTAAACCGACTCCAGAATAATGCAATGATCTTAAATGGTCTTTCACAAAAATATATCAAGAGCAAAACTCTTTTTTTTTTATTATTATTACTCATAATAGTCTTTTTGTCTGTGTAAGACCAGGTTTGGCTTCCACAGTGGGTTTATTTCTCTCATACAGTAGGAGCAGAAGGTTAAACCCCAGTGGAGGCTGAGGACAGGCAGTCTGCTGAACTGAATAGCATCATCTTCTTTCTACTCCCGAGTTTTGCTGTCAGATTTTGTGATCAGCTGTCATGATGAATGAAAACGGTGTTGAGTGGGTGATTCTATAATTTCTTTGTCTCTCCATCTCCTGGAAAGCACGGGTTGCTGTGTTGAAGTCTCGGGACATGCACTGGTCTCTGCTGGCCCAGAGAGACCAGAGGGACATCAGCCTGAGCTCCTTGCGTATGCTTATTGTGGCTGATGGAGCTAACCCATGTGAGTCTACATCCAGATTCTAGTTTAATATAATTAAATGCCCTCATAAGCACCCTGAAGCCACAAGAAATTATCATTGATTCAATTTGTTTCTTTGATTTTGTGTCTTATGTGTTTAACTGGACGTGTGTGTGTGTGTGTGTGTGTGTGTGTGTGTGTGTTTGTTTCGAAAGGGTCGATATCTTCCTGCGATGCTTTCCTCAACGTGTTTCAGGCACGTGGGCTGCGACCTGAGGTGATCTGTCCATGTGCCAGTTCTTCAGAAGCAATGAGTGTCGCCATCCGCAGGTGAGCTGCCATCACTGCGTCTTAGAAGCATCCTACCAAAGCGTCACGTGACTTTGATCCTGCAAAGACAATCATCTGGAAGGATGAGGATTAGGACGACAAACTGAGTAAAAACACTTTCCCCAAGCGGCTCTATTTTAGAGATGAGCCTCTCTTTTTTTTGAGAGAGAGAGAGTTTGAAGGAGTCTAAAAATCTTATCATGGATCCAGGGTCTATCTCCCAGATTCACATGGTCATTATATTCTATAAAATCCACATCTATGTCCTTTTAAGCTGTCAGCTCTGCTGCAAAGAAGATACTGTGCTAAGGCTGTGCATGGTGCCACGCTATACAACGCCGGCTATTTAAAAGGCTGGATTCCATAAAGAAAGGCAGAACTGGCATCTGATGTTCGGTTTGCAATGAAGAACAGATTCAGAAGAATAAGTGCTTGTGATTGCTTTTTGCAATAATATGTTTAATTGAACATCTTTGCCCTGCAGACCTCCTGAAATGGGCGTTCCACCTCCAGGGAAGGCAGTGCTGTCCATGGGTGGGCTGAGCCACAGCGTGATACGCGTGGACTCGGAGGACAAACTCTCTGTCCTCACGGTGCAGGATGTGGGACAGGTCATGCCTGGAGGTGCGGTACACCGGGCACTGAGTTGTTAAACAATGATGATGATTTGATAACATTGCTATTTGAGCTGTTTACTTGAAGTTATCCCTTTAGGGACAACAGTTTTTTTCCAATAAAATATTCAGTTTTGATATGACTTTTTTAAGACATTATTAATCATATGAGAATCATCATCCTGCCTTCATGTCCAGCTGTGGCTTGTGTGGTGCGGGTGGAGGGGACACCCTATCTCTGTCAGACAGATGAGGTTGGAGAGATCTGTGTGAGCTCAGGCAGCACTGGCGTAGCTTACTACGGCCTTCCGGGCATGACCAAGAATGTCTTTGAGGTTAGTATCCACAGTTTGATCCAGCAGTTATTCATGAATTTGCATTATCAGGAAAACTCTTATCATCCATTCATCTATTCATTCACATAAAAACTGCTCAGTGAAACCGGATTGTCAAATTATTATTTTAAATCTTAGTTATACGGACATAAAGAATGAAAAAGGTTTTCAGCCCAAAGTTTACAAAATATTTGTACGTAAAAGTGGAGAGGTACCAAATCTAAGCCGTAGTGCGGGTGATAAATTGAATGTTTATTTGCTTAAAGGCCGTAAAATTTGCACCAAATGAATCCAGACTGTAGTAGATGATAGATTATTTCAAGGAGACAAATGAAAAATTTTACACTTCAAAAATCAAAGTGTTTTTATCTTGTTGCAGACCATCCCGCTGTTGTCTTCTGGGGTCCCCATTAGCGACAGACCCTTTACCAGGACCTCACTGCTGGGCTTTGTGGGACCAGTAAGTTAATAGTATATCTTATAGCACAAGCTATTTATGAGCATATCTATTTACCTATTAACCTGTAATTTTACACAAATCACAAAATTAGGATTAAAAGCCATGCAGATATTTTCAGTATAATTTTCTTTTACTTTATAAAAACAAGAACAAAAAAATTAAAAACTTTTTTTTTTTTTTTACAACTAACCTGAGATGTAAGGCCTCACTAAACCTTTGGAGGTTTTGGGTGTGCCAGATGTATGGATGAACTAAATGTCCAGCTCTCTTCACCGAACGATACGTGCGTGGTGTTTCCCACCAGGACAGCCTTGTGTTTGTTGTGGGGAAGTTGGACGGTCTGATGGTGGTCAGCGGGCGAAGACACAATGCTGATGACGTAGTTGCTACAGCACTGGCGGTGGAGCCCATGAAGTTTGTGTATAGAGGAAGGTAAAACTACAACCACTAGCAGCTGTTACAGTCCAGCTGTTACAGTCCAGCTGTAACGGCGTTAATGCTTTATGTTCCAGGATCGCTGTGTTTTCCATTTCTGTGCTGCATGATGAGCGGATTGTTGTGGTGGCAGAGCAGAGGCCAGATTCCTCTGAGGAAGACAGTTTCCAGTGGATGAGCCGTGTACTCCAGGTACTCTCTCATCACTGAGTCACATTCATTTAAAATACTTTATTTGTGTGTTGTTGTTTTTTTAACTGCGTGTTGGAGTCCTTAGTTAATATTAGTCACTTACAGCTTTCTACATAGTTTTAAATAGATTTTCCTCCCTGTAAAAAAATTGGTTTCAGTATACTTTTTTTTCATTCATTCATCTTCTTCACCGGGTCGCGGGTCATTTCGGAGCCTATCCCAGTAGTCAATGGGCGAGGTACTCCCTGGACAAGCCGCCAGCTCGAGGGCCACACGCACACAGACAATCATTCACACACACCTATGGACACTGTGACCTTCTAGACCTGAGGCAACAGCGCTTACCACTGCGCCACCATGCTTTATTAGTCATTTATTTTAAATTACTTCATTGTATTATTTCTCAAAATCATGACTATAATCATTCGTTTAATCATTGTGATATTTTCAGCTTTGACATTCCACATACATAGGTGGTGTGTGAAAGGTATTCAACGCTAATTCTGTAAAAAAGGCTGTTTTGTTACTAACTTATTATGATCTAACTTTGAGTTCCACATAGAATCATACTACCTTCTAATTAATAATTATCTCCAAAATAGTATTCATATATCATGATATTAAAGCATTTTAAGTCAATAGGACATGCAAATTCGACACAGAATAGTTCCAGGTGCCCAGGTAAATTTGAGACCGGCTGTGATGCAACAGCTCTACCTACTGCACCACCATGCTGCTCTTTACTTAAACATCCAGCAAGTGAATGGCTTACAGATGAACGCTTAGACAAAGCTGCATCAAACAAAGTCTGTTGTCTTTGTGTCAGTTTGTGTCGTTGACATGAAAACCCCCATCTGCTTCCAGGCCATAGATAGCATCCACCAGGTCGGGGTGTACTGCCTGGCTCTGGTACCGGCCAACACGCTTCCTAAAGCTCCCCTGGGCGGTATCCATATATCTGAGACCAAGCAGCGCTTTCTGGAAGGTGCCTTGCACCCTTGCAATGTTCTCATGTGCCCTCACACATGTGTGACCAACCTGCCAAAGCCAAGACAAAAGCAACCAGGTAGAGCAACCGCTGTCCCAGAATGGATGAGGCTTAGAAACAAACGTAGCGTTAAGACTTCACCGCATTTCTCATTGTTTTCATTGTTACGTATATTTTATGTTGATATGAATGTTGGACCCAAGTTCTTGTGTATGATGACACATGAATGTGGTTGTGCTGGACAGAGGTCGGCCCTGCTTCTATGATAGTGGGCAACCTGGTGGCAGGCAAGAGGATAGCACAGGCCAGCGGGAGAGACGTGGCCCACCTAGAGGACAATGACCAGGTAAATAGGCAGGATAATCATCCTCTTACCTCCTGATATGGTTCCTGACTTCCTGAGAACAAACATGGGAGTTGTGTAATTCAAATTTCATTTCTTCACTACAAAACTCAACTTTTGTTGTGTTCATTCTGCATTGTTTGCATAAGGATCATCATCATCATCAGTGTGCTGTGTTTTTACTTTCATCAAACGTGTTTTCCTGTCCCCTTATAGTTCCTGTACATACAAGATGTACTGCAGTGGAGAGCTCAGGCCACTCCGGATCATCCTCTGTTCCTTGTTCTCAATGCTAAGGTACTGCTTTTTTTTTTTTTTTACTATTATTGTGAGATACTAAAGGTGTTTCATTACATTATCAGATAATTAAAAATTTGCATGCAAGGGGCGATTGCAGAAAATATTAAAAAGTCCCTTGGTCATAACGATGAACTGATAACTTTCATCATCTGATCAATGATTCAGTAGCTGTGTATGACGCTGTTCTTATCTTTTGCTCCTCAGGGCGCGGTGGCCAGCACAGCTTCCTGTCTGCAGCTGCACAAACGGGCAGAGCGAGTGGCTACTGCACTGATGGGGCGCCTCAACACCGGAGACCATGTAGCACTTGTCTACCCACCAGGTAAGAAAGCGGCGATGTTGCTGTTATCACAGATATAAGTTTATTTTATTCTTGGTCACACACCAGAGGAGACTGAAACTCTCACTAAAGCTCATTATTTCCTTGTGAAGCGTAGTTGACCAACATTTGTGTGCAGGCATTGACCTGATTGCCACCTTCTATGGCTGCCTGTATGCCGGCTGCGTACCAGTGACTGTCAGACCTCCACACCCCCAGAACCTGGCAACAACCCTGCCCACTGTCAAGATGATTGTTGAGGTAACACATTTTTTTTTACATTTATTTCTTGCCACACAGGTATTGAATTTTCTTCTATGAAAAAAAACAACATAAACTGAACTGCATGTGGAGGTAATTTTTTTTGAAAGGCAAGAGTAGTGCAATATTTGTAGTCATACTGCAGCATCTGTATGTTTAAGGTCAGTAAGTCGGTGTGTATCCTGACCTCTCAAGCAATAACAAAGCTGCTGAAATCCAAAGAGGCTAATGCTGCCGTGGATACCAAGAGCTGGCCCATGGTGCTGGACACCGGTAAACTGTATTTCTCATCATCATCATCCAAAGAGATTATTTTTTTAAGTGAAAGACATGATCTGTGATTTCCATTGCTGCTTTAAAACTGTCCTCTTCATTGTGTTCACCCTCAAGATGACCTCCCCAGGAAGAAGAGTTCCCAAATGTACAAGCCCCCGACCCCGGAGATGTTAGCTTACCTGGATTTTAGTGTGTCCACAACAGGCATCTTAGCAGGAGTCAAAGTATGTCACTGTCAAGTTATCCTTTTTATTTTTATTCATGCCGGCAGGACTTTTACAATTCTTAATATTTATATTTGCTGTGACAAAGAGATGCGAAAGAAAAACTAATTATTGTAACTCTAACCAAATACAAAAAGTAATACTTGAACTCTGTAGCTGGAGACACAAATGCTTAACCTTCGATAAGTGAAATAATTGATTCTTAAAAGCTTAAGGAGTTACTTCAAGCTGAATTTTTTCGTTATGATGCATCACTCGTGTCACATTATCTCCTTTAGATGTCTCACGCTGCCACCAGTGCCTTGTGCCGCTCCATAAAACTGCAGTGTGAGCTCTACCCCTCCAGACAGATCGCCATCTGTCTGGACCCATATTGCGGCCTGGGCTTTGCTCTATGGTGCCTGTGCAGGTAAATCAGTTGCTCTGCAAAATCAGTGTTAGTTTATCAGAAATTAAAAAGGTGATGGTCACTGCTAGAGGATGTTATTTTCTTGTGGAGCTACTTTCCTCTGTTTCTCCACTCAGCTTCTTTGTTTGCATGTATGTTTCTGGTCTCAGTGTGTATTCAGGACATCAATCGATCCTGGTTCCCCCTTTGGAGCTGGAGACCAATGCGTCCCTGTGGCTCGCGGCAGTGAGCCAGTACAAAGTCCGTGTCACCTTCTGCTCATATTCAGTTATGGAGATGTGCACCAAGGGCCTGGGTTCACAGACGGAAGCACTGCGGGTTGGTTTGAATCTCTGGGCATTATTAGCATTGGATATCCAACAATACTGTATTTATATTCCTCCTGAAAATGTAGAGGTTTTCCTCCAAACAGTCACACCACTGAGGAGTGGAACACCCGCTGCTCTGGGATTTCTTTTTTTGTCAATCATATCTGAGAATTCTGTAATTCCTGCAACTTGAGAAACATCTGTTTTGTTTTTTATTCCAGTTGCGAAATGTGAACTTGTCTTGCGTGCGTACGTGCATGGTGGTTGCAGAAGAGAGGCCCCGTATAACACTCACTCAGTCCTTCTCAAAAATCTTCAAGGACTTGGGGCTTTCACCACGAGCCGTAAGCACCACCTTTGGCTGCAGGGTGAACGTGGCGATCTGTTTGCAGGTAAGCAGCTGGTGGAGGATGAGGCGGGTTTGAGATGAACAGAATATGTGTTGGTGGTGAAGATTGTAGGTTCTGTGAAGCTATTAATCAATTTCACAAGAGTCGGCAGCACATCAGAGTGAATGATGTTGCTGATGATGATGACGATGATGATGGCTTTTGTCACTATTTTATACAGCTTTAATAACTGATGATGAGGTAGTTCACCCCAAAAAGATTATGTGGGAAGAGCAAAGTGGAGATGATGATGTTGTTGTGGTGTCTACTGGCTGATATATTGAGTCCAAATGAGTCAAAAGATACAGTTTAAGATATTACCAATTAAGATGAAGTACAGGATGAAAAGTCAAACTTTTATTTGAATTTTATTTTTATTTCCAATTACAGGTACTTGTTAAAAAAAGTGCAAATATTCCTATTTCACCTAAATGCAGTAAATGCAATAAAATATGAATCACATCCTGGAGCACAAATACAGGGGGGAAATCAAAGAAGAAGAAGAAGAACTCTTTATTGTCATATGTATATCACACATCAGCGCACACACACACACGAAAGGTCATTTACCAATGTAGCTAAAGAAAAAAAAATGAAAGAACATAGATGAAAAGTTTTTTTTTGAATGATTACAAAATGCAATGCTCAAGTTGCCTCTCGGTCACCATCATTTTTTCTTTTGTCATTCATGTGATTAATGTTTCCACCCATTCCTGTGATCGTTTTTGTTTGTAAACCTATATGTCTGTATTTGGGATTCCAATGGACGCTGAATTGAACACGAACCTGCACTGAGGGGACATTGTGCATTATCAGGACTTAAACATCCTGCTAAAACGGTGTGTCATACATGCAGAGTTCAAATCCGCAATTTCTGCAAAAGTTGGTCTAGTTACCAGTTTTACTGTGTGTGTCCGCGTATATAAACATATATATCTTTATCTGTCCTGCCATGTCCTGTCAGCCCAACAGGTTAGGGAAACTGGCTGAACAGGTAACTGTAGGCTTAGAGTTGATGTTTGCTCATGGGCTGATGCTGTGTCTCTGTGTGTATTTGTCTGTTTGTGTGTTTGTGCGTGTTTCTTGCATTATTTTTGAACAATCTTAACCTTTATTCACCGTTTCTCCTTTCACTTTTTATTTGAGTTCACAGTAATGCCTTTGATTTTAGTAAAGTATTATGGTATCTTTTCCTGTTTCAGCTACTGACCGTTACAGACATGCGTGTTTTATGTGATGTGCCGCTCTACATTATACCATGAGCCAGCAGCATGAACGTTAGCGTTATAATTTCGAATCCTATTGTCTTTTTTTCAACAATGTGATACAAATTTACATTCATCTTGGGTTTTTTTATACAAATGAAAGCACAGTTGTTCTCATATATAAACACTGCAGACTCTTCAACACTACTGAATGAGCCAACATGTTTCCTTTCCAAAAACTTTATATATTGCTGAGAGAGATTTAATGCAGGCTAATCAGACTGTTGCTTTTATTTGTGCAATGATGAATCTCTGGATTCAGTCAGAAATGCTCCAAAAAGGCTTGTTTGGTGAATCCTCTGCTTTGCCTGACATGTTGCCTCATTTTTACCGAAGTCTGCTCTCGCTGTTTGTCTTGGATATCATCGATGACCATACACAAACTCATTGCTAGCTTGTGCTCTGGCTCTAAGCTGAAAAAATAATTATGGAAAACATACTGTTTTGTGACCAGCTTAAACCAATGATAAAGACAAATCCAAGAACAAGAAAGAATCAATATTTCATTATTTAAATCAATATCTGAGAAACCTTTAATATAAACAGATGCTGCACAATTACAGTACAATTTTCTTTCTGACATTTGTGGTGGGGGGTTGCAGACAAAATAAAAATTTGAAAGAAAGACACTGGTTTTGATTTAGAATTTCTCAGCTTTCCCAGCTGTGTCCCGCCCTGTGACAGTTGTGTGAAAGCTAACTGCCAGTCTTTGAGCAGAGGGATTTAACTGGCTGAGTTTTGCCAAAGCCCTAACTATTGTAGCCCGGCTGGTTGGCTTCTGGCTGCCCTCCGCTGCTTTGTCAACAGTTTTATCATGAACAGCTTCCACTTCCCCTCCACTCAGACAACATTAATGTTAGCGCTGTAAAATGTAAATGGTTCACTCGTGTCCCCTATGCGGCTTTTTTCTCCAGGGCACAGCTGGACCAGATCCCACTACAGTTTATGTGGACATGAGAGCTCTACGACATGATAGGTCATTATCATGTTACTGCTTGTTAATGCTTTGATTATCCTGTTAAATTCAGAATGAAAATATTGCATGCGATGTTAAGCTACAGTTTTCATAATGTAATAATTTTTATTGCATATGTTGAGAAACAAAGAAAATGGCAGGAATGTTTCAATTGTTTCTTTTCCCATTTTCAGGGTCCGCCTTGTCGAGAGAGGGTCACCACACAGTTTGCCAC